>NC_139014.1:602500-1105770 GCF_964374135.1 Grampus griseus
ACTGGCGACCCTTTGCCCCTCATCCTGGTCTTGCTGCTTCCCACAAGCACCCAGTGCACTCAGTATAGAAAGCTATGTTCAAATCACTGCACAGAGAGCCCTGCACCAGGGACAATCCACAGGAAGACACGCTGCTAGTTAGTACACACTTGACAGCTCTGCCACAGACAGGTCAGGATGTCAATGATGACACGTCCCTTGGGGAACGTGCAACCTCTTTCTTGGTGGATGTCTGTCTCTCTGAAGGATCCCAAGAGTCACGTGGCTTTATGAATTTGGCTAAAACAGGATCATTTCCATGTGATCCAGATACAGGGCTAAAATGGGAAGAGTGGCTTTGGACTTGGGAGGTAGCAGCACAGTATAGAGCTGGGTCTTTTTTACGCTGTGCTCGCTGGGTTCTTCTAACATCATCATCCTCTGCTCAACACCCATCTCTTAGACACAAATTCAGGGCACTGGGTACAGGAGATAAGACGCTGTCTCGGACCTCAAAGGGCTAATGGTCTGGTAGCAAGAGATCAGCAGGCAGATAAACATAAAACCACAAAATAAATGTTAGAAAGGGGTGTGCGGAGAAACTGGGCCATTGTAGGCGGGGCACAGAATGGTAGGAGGGGCTTCATGAAGGGAACTGGGGCTGAGGGTTAAACAGTACTCCTGATGGAGCAGGGTAAACAGCACAAGCAAAGGTGAGCAGGTGGGAACCAGCCTGCCCCCTGGGGAAACGGCACGTAGCTTTTCTTCACGATGAGAATGCGGAGTGCCAAGGTGTGGGGGGCGGGGCACGGAAGGGACCAGACTGCAGAGGCAGGCAAGGTACCGGCTGCTGAAGGGGTCACACAGACGTACGGCACCAGATATTTAGGAATGGCCAACCAAGGAAGAAGACAGAGTAGATAAATCCATGGAAAACACACCAGGGCTTCCCTGGTGGCGCAGTGGTTGAGAGTCCGCCTGCCGATGCAGGGGACACGGGTTCGTGCCCCTGTCCGGGAAGATCCCACATGCCGCGGAGCGGCTGGGCCCGTGAGCCGTGGCCACTGAGCCTGTGCGTCGGGAGCCTGTGCTCCGCAATGGGAGAGGCCACAGCAGTGAGAGGCCTGCATATCGCAAAAAAAAAAAAAAAGAAAAAAGAAAAGAAAACACACCAGTGGTCAGCTGGAAGCCCATGCATCTGAATGTGGCAGCGTGCAAGCACTCCTCTGGGACAAGCATGCTGCTAGGTGCTTTTAGCTCCAAGGCAGTTCCTGTTTTCTTTTGCAAAGGCTGTGCCTGGATGTTAAGCCCCGGCCAAGCTAGAGATGGCTTCTTCCAAGACTGAGAATTCGAGAGCAAGGGTGAGGCCGCGACGGCGAGGCAGGCTGAGAAAGGACACAGCCGTCGCGTCTGGCCCACTCCTGCACGATCGGTCGGCACACATCTTGACGGGTGTTCGTTTCCATCCTTCTTGCCCATTTCAGGTCTCCACCCTGAGGCAGGGAGGAGTTCGGCTGGGTTCCCTGCTGCCATTTTTATCGCCAGCTGTTATCTAAACCCTGGAAAAGGGGGTTCTGGGGGTCATGACGACAGTGCCAAGGGCCAGCTCAGGGTAGCCTCACCTGTTCACTGGAGGATGGAAACATGAAATGGCCAACACTGTAGCCACACAGTGTGGGCCTATCTGTAGTAAGGGGAGGGAGTTGCGACGGGCACATATCTGCCCTCGGCCAGAGCCAGAAGCCGGCAGGGTAAGGGGGGGGGAGGCGTGGGCCTGGGCACCAGCGTCAGGATGGCCTCCATTCAGCAGCCGCGGGACCTGGGCAGGTCACACAAGCTCTCGCAGCCTGTGTCTGTGGGACAGAATGACGGCAAGGATGAGAGCACTCTTCCGGAGGGGTCGTCGTGATAACAGGAAAGCATCCAACCAGGGCTTGGGAGGTGGAAGGGGCTCAACAAGCCCTGGTTTCTCCTCTCATAGGACCCAGGCCCTCCGGCAGCACCCGCGGCTCCCGTGGTGTGCACTACGTCCCCCTTTCCCACAGCGGCTCACCGTGTTCCGACCAGCTGGCTACGGGCATCCCCGTCAGGAGCTCGGAGGTTGGTTCATCTGGGGCTTCCTTCAGCCCACAGGGATTTCTACAGAAGGCGTTTAAGGGCTGTACCCACCAGAACAGGAAGCTCCAACCTAAGAGAGCTCAACTTTTTGGAGGTTTGGTTGATCTGAAAATTTTCACTAGTGATTAACATTCGCCACACAGGCTTGTGTGTGCGTGTGTATTTCACAGTACTTTCAGCGCTTTGTGTTTTGGTTTTGCTGAACCATTTGGAAGTGAGTTTCAGACGTCAGGGAAAATCGCCCCTCAACTATTTCAGCATCTCCCCCATAGCCACATTGCCACGACCACCCAGAATCGTCGTGTGGATCCAAAACCACTATCTAAAGGGTGGTCCAGATTCGGATTTCTGCCCTGCTCCCCGGACGTCCTTTAGAATTGTTATTTTCTTGGGTCACAGATTGTGCTCGATTATCAGGTCTCTTTAGTTTCCTTTAGTCAAGAACAGTCCCCTTGACGGTTTTTGTTTTTCACAATAATAACATTTTTGAAAAGTCCCAGTCGGTTACCAAGCAGAATGTCCCAATATCTGGATTTGTCTAGTTTTTTTTTTCCCTCGTTAGATTCGGGTAATACAGTTTTGGCTCCAATACTGGACGGGCGCATGACAGTGTGTACTTTCTATTACATCGCATCAGGAGCAGCGTCCTTTCGGTTTGTCACATCATGGAGGAGGCTGAGTATGACCGGGAAGGTGCCACGTACCAAACGGGCAACATGGCTACACAGGAAAACATTTAGTCCAGGTACCAGCGTTCTGACTACACACCCTCGACGGCGCATCGCCTGAGGCTTTATTTAAAATGGCAATAAATTCTTGAGCTTTATGGAGTAGGCTCGTTCTTGGTAGAGGTGTTGCTATACTGATTCCGAAACTGCTGCACGTGATGTGGGGCAGGGCAAACAAATGGGCATGCTGACATCACTGGGGACCAGGGGTCTTACTGAGGGAGGATGGAGAATCAGTGAGGACTGGGAAAGGTGGAGAAGAACTCCGGTCCAGGGTCAGAGCCAGAGGCAGCAGTGGGAGGTCATAAAAAAAACCCTGCCTCTGTCTACTGGAAGCGCTTAGAGGCAGTAGCACCCTGGGAGCCCCAAGCACCCCAGAACCCCGACTTTGGATTCTTATCATCATTCCCATTTAAAAAAAAAACCCAGTGTTCCTCAGAGAAAGGCGGCTCCAGAAAGAAAGGAAGTACTGAAGAAATGGACGGGTCATGTCAAGGGGACGCAGAGCCAGCACGAAGGGGCTCCCGCTGGCCATATTTTGAACAATTTGAACATTTTAAAAAGACACTAAAAAAGAAATAGTGACCTCAGATTGCTACTTAAAAAAACTGTAGGGGGACATAAAGGGAAAGCTTTTCTTTCAGATGAATGCCAGCTACTGAACGTTGAAGCAATTACAGAACTAGAAAATCACCATTTTGCAACCGTCAGTATAATAACTGATTAAGGCTGGACCACGGCTGCCAAAACCATGGGACAAAAAGTTGCTGGTCTCCAAGTACAACATCCAGCCCCCTCATTAATTATGAATTTAAAGAAGGTATCTTTGCAGTGGAGGGACCTGATGAAAATACCTTAACTAGGTGATCAAAGGTAGCATGACCGGTAATGGACAATCTGGATATACTTGAGGGGAAGCAGCTGCCTGAGGACCCCTCCCTATCCCGAAGCAAAGGACCAGCCACAGCAGCTGCGTCACCTTTTGTGCTGTTGAGCTGGATCTGATTCCCACAGCCAAGCTTTTATTTAATAGAAATGACCTCCAACTGATACCTTTCCCGTTCTGCAAGCGGCTTGGCCCAACTGCTCCTTGCTGGCAGCCCCAAACAGGTTACTGTAGTCCCAGGCCTTCCTGCCAGTGGAGGGGGTGGGGTGGGGTGAAAGCATCTGAGCAAAGCTCTCAGGTGACCAACGGGCCGCCTGCCACGCCTCCTGTCCCGGAATCGACAAAGAAAGTCGAGGGTCACAGTGAACCTCAGGGTCACGCCTGGAGTTCAGGGTGGGAGGGTGATGCTCTGCCCTTGCTGAAAACACAGCCACCCAGAACTGTAAATGCTCCTGCTTGAGAAAGAAGCATTTAACTGGGAGCTATTACCCCCTGACTCCTAAGACCCGTGCAATCTGTAAACTGGGATGACTGTAGCCCTAACCCCTTGAAAATGGAGAGAAGTTTCCCCCCAGCTTTCCCCACGGCGCACTCAAAATCCCTGAAATCCCGGACTGGGTCGAGCTTCCTGAACACACCAAGCACTTCCGCGGCCCAGCATCTTTCCTTGAAGTGTCCTCTCCCCATAAGGACTATGTCTTCCTTATCTTAGCACCCCCAGGGCCTCGCAGAGAGCCTGACACACAGCTTATAAATGGATAACACACAGTCGGATCAAAGAATGAATGATTATTATGCAAAGCTGTCTCACCGCCTTGACTCCATCCCAATGACGCTATTAAAAGGTGGAATAACACACAGAGGGAGCAGTATTCTTTAAACCAACAACCGCGTGAGGGCAAAGTCCCGACACAGAGCTAGAAGGGAGACAGAGGACACGATCTGTAGACTGCCGGGACCAGCAGGAAGCGCCCCCCAACCCCAGAAGTCCATTTAGAAGTTCATCTCCATAACTTAACAACACAAAGTAGCTGAGAAAATCAGACTCTTCTGCAGAATCATCTATTTGGGGAAGAGATGTGCTCCTGAAACAGCTGCAAAGCATACGGTATTTTTCCCATTTACTTACAACATTAAATTGAAAATCCGTTCCCACGAGTGGCATTGCTGAATTCATAGCACTCCTCCAAACCAGATAAAAAGTACATAGGAATGTAGGAAACCTATTAAAATCGCATACTGAACGGAAAAAAATATTGACACTGTTCAGATAACATCAGCACCACTGCCCGAAGGCAAAAAATAAAAATACACCACAAAAGCGGAGGCCTTTCCCAGAAATACTGTACCAATCTCGAAAGGAAACTGATCTCTGATTTCAAAAGGGTGATTTCCATCCCCGGAGTCCGCTGGGAATTTCTACTTTACTTTGGGAATTCTTTTCAATTTGAGTGATTCTGCACAGGTCGAATGGAAATGGAGCCCATCTAACAATTAACACAGGTACTTCGGGTTTAAGTGCATTTTCCAAGAAATCACTTGCACTGGTATCATAAGCCCTGCTCCTGGTGGTTTATTGTTCATATGTGTGTTCCCGTTAAGGCCGGCTAATTCCTCTCCCCCATCTCAGCCATCAGCTGCAGGTCTCCTCCCTCTGGCCTCTCAAACACCTACAGTCCTTCAGACTCTTCCTCCGCGGGGTCCTTCCCCCCCCCACGCCGTACGCCCCAGCACCTCCCATGGGACTGTCTGGCACCCACATAACTGAGCAGTTAATTATACGTGGACTTGGTTGTTCTTTAATTCCTCCACACGTTACACTTTTCTCCCCTGGTCCTGAGTCCCACGTTTAGACCTTCTGTCACCTCAGAGAAGCTGTGGGGTGTCGAGTGTGGGTTTAGAAACTATTTATGGGTTTGCTATTCATCCAGAGGAGCCTCTTTAATTAGCAAGAGAGACCTGGGAGACTGACAGCATTGGGGTGCAGGGTCAGATAGGGCTCAGGCCGCCTCCCTTCACTTTCCGCCTCGTAACTCGGAGCAATTTCCTTCCCCCACCACGTTAGCTCCTTTGCTCATCTTGAAATGAGGGCAAGAACAGTACGCTGTGGTATAATTCTTGAGGGGTCAGGGAAACAATGACTACGACAGCACTCGGCGTGGGGAAAGGTCCAGTCCTGTGGACAGCAGTCCGCACACGGCAAGGACTCGGTCAATGGCGGCTGCTGTTATGGAAACCGTCTGTCCAGACACCCACACGCAAGTGCCAGACCCGCTGGGTGGGGAGGGGAACAGGCAGGTGATGCGGGAGGGGTGTTAGGTCCCGCGAGGGAGGGGCCCTGCCCTGTGTTCCTCGCCGGCCTTTTATACTGGAATAAGGAAGGCTGAGGTCTTCTCTTTGACTCTTGAAAACAATTTCTAGTGACTAACATAGGTACCTATTGTTCACAAATTTATCGGGTACTATTTGAAAATGTGACTACATTGATGCCTAAAGTATGGCTACGTAAGGGCGTGGCTATCAGGGGCTGCTGGGTGAAAGGCGTGGGCAACTCTGTGTTCTTTTTTGTTTTTTTTTGCGGTACGCGGGCCTCTCACTGCCGCGGCCTCTCCCGTTGCGGAGCACAGGCTCCGGACGCGCAGGCTCAGCGGCCATGGCTCACGGGCCCAGCCGCTCCGCGGCACGTGGGATCTTCCCGGATCGGGGCACGAACCCGTGTCCCCTGCATCGGCAGGCGGACTCCCAACCCCTGCGCCACCAGGGAAGCCCTCTGTGTTACTTTTGTGACTTTTTTTGTACCATAAGCTCTACTCGTTATGGTTTATTGTTTATATTTCTGTTCTCCTTGAAGCCAGGCTAATTCTGATTCTGAAAATCTAAAATTACTCTAAAAGTCTTAAGGAGATGATTACTAACGGGTTATTTCCTTTAGTTTGGATGTCTATATTTAGGACTGAATTTCCTGCACACAAAAAACTACTGTATTTTTAAGTTAGATTTGCTGTGGACTGAATGTTTGTGCCTCCAAGTTTGTATGTGGAAGCCCTAACCTCCTACGGTGATGGTACAGGAGGTGGGGCCTTGGGAGGGGATGAGGTCATGAGGGTGAGGCCCTCAGGATGGGATCAGTGCCCTTAGGAGACACCACTGAGTTTGCTTCCTTCCTCCCTCTTCCCACTCCCAGACTCTCTCTCTCTCTCTCTACCCCCTCATCTCTCTGTCTCTCTCTCTCTCTCTCTGTCTCTCTCTCTCTCTCTGTCTCTCTGTCTCTCTCTCCCCCCCCCACCCCCAAGTGAAGACGCAGCCAGAAGGCAGCCCCTGCAAGCCAGGAGGAGATTTCTCTCCAGAAACCAAACTGGTGGCACCTTGATCTTGAACTTCCCGGCCTCCAGAACCAAGAGAAATTCAGTCCATGGTATTTATTATAGCAGCCTGAACTAAGATAAGATTCCAGTTCCTACTGGTACTGTCATTAAAATATCTCTACTTCTATCAGTTGAATATGTAACCATTAAAGTGACCATCTGTGTGACTTTGGGCAAGTTATTTAATTTCTTTGTGCCTTGGTTTCTTCATCTATAAGGATAATAAACTTCCGCACAGGTTTAAATAAGTTAATTATGTAAAGTGCTTCAAAGGTGGCCCTTTCGTGGGAAGTGCTCAGTCACTGTGAGCTGCCGTTGCTGCTGTTATGAAAAAGTATTGCTGAATTCATAGTCCTAGAGCAGAGCTACGTCTCTGCACAAACGTGTAGACTCGTTCTCGAGACATGACCTAGATTGCAGCCATAGGTTACACTGGTTGGCTTTCATGCATGAAAAGTCTCAAACTCAGGGAGGGTGTCTTCCCCTAAGATGATTCCACAGTTGTGAGTCAAGTTCAACTCTTGGCAATGTTGGAGTGATTAGCATAGCAGTCCCAGGAGGATACACCTGGCTGTCCGTCCCCTGCAAGGTGGGTCTTTCCCTCTTACCGTGTGCCACCCCAGACGGCGCATCTGTGCCCCTCTGTGCAGTTTCACACCTGCAAGGCTCTTGAGGCTCACAGAAGAGCCTGGAACACTCAGGCAGCGCCACATGGAGAAGGCACGGGCCGGTCTAGCACGCACAGTCTGTTTTGTACTCAGAAGCAAAGGAGTGCGAGCTGAATGCTGAAATCCCTGCCAGGCAGTCCAGCCCTCAAGGAGCTGGGACCCTCCCGGCTGAGCTCCAACTCCCTGTGTGTCCACCACGTCGCCATGCCCGTGGGTCGCTGTAAAGCCGGGGAGAAGCACAGAGCCGTTCAGTCAACAGGCGTTCTGCTGCGACCCCTCACCACTTACTCAGTCTCTGCTTTACAGTAATTTTCTCTGAAACTGCACGCTCCCTGCCCCCAGGACGAGACTTTGACAATGAGGGAGCCTTAGCAAAAAAGAGAGAGAAATAGGCCTGGGGCTGTGACGGTGCAGCATCCGTCCAATCAAAGGGAACGCAGGCGAGAACCGCAGCCCCAAGCGCAAGGGGGCAGGCAGGATGGTTTTGAGAAAATCAAGGAACTTCTCTGAAACACAAAGGCACCAGGGGTCCTGTGTCTGTGATGGGGATTTTATGCACAGTCCCATTCTGACCACTAGCCGTGTGTGGTTCATTTCATCAGGTTACCCAGCCACAGAGTGTGTGGACCCTCTCCTCGCAACACCTCAAAACCCTGTTTGATGTTCCCTGAATTCTTACCTGACAGGACAGCACTGGGTAGAACACTGGATTGTTTTCCAAAGAAAAAAAATGTGAGGATGTTCCCGAAAGCGAGCTTTCTCTGGGACTCCTCCCCCACCCCACGCCCGCTTCTTCCTTAAACAGACCCTTCACGTCTTTTTTTCCTATAACAAAGAAAATTAAGTCAGTTTTTCCACTTTTAAATACAAATGGGAACACAGTATGTTTGCTGATCTGATGAGAATAAATGTCCTGGTCCAGGAGAAGGGAGCGTACAGTGCGGGTGGTACCCGAGAGGCCTCCAGAGCAAGGAAACGAGGCTGCCACCTGAGCCTTAAACCATACGCAGCACAGAGGGCGTCACCTTGAGGACCCCCGGCTGAGCGTGGATTTGGTGGGAAACCCAAGGAAAAGCTGTGCTGTGACATGCGCACCCTGACACGGCCCCGAGGAGGGCGCCTGGCCTGGGGACATGGAGTTCTGGTGCCTCAGCCGTCTTGTCTGTGAGGTGCAGGTGGGGTGATGGTTAGAAGCACAGGGTCTGTTACTATGTGACACTGCAGGGCTCCCATTTCTCTGCGCCTCGGTTTCCTCTTCTGGAAAATGAGGCTAATGATCTAGTTGTGAGAAGCAGATAAATTCATCTGTGTGGATTTCTCAGCACCGCACCCAACTCAGAGGAGGCGTAAATACTCGAGGCGGGCCCATCAGGTCATCACAGCCCGACGCCCTTAAACACCTGGGTCAGCCCTCGCCTGCCCTCGCCCGGGTTCCACCTTCACCCAGGGCATCTTGCTTAGTGGCTTCTGGTGTGCCCGTCACCAGGGGGACAATCCGCTGGCCCTGCTGCAGAACACTTCTTCCACACGGCCGTGGTGACCCCGACTGACGCTGGCATTTGGGGATTCGGGAGGCGTGTTCATGAGACCCCGTGGCTCTGCGTCCGAGCAGCCCGGGTCTTGGCCTGCCCTTGATCCGAAGCCCACGGAGCACCACACGCCTCACACCCATCCGAGGTTGCCTTACCTGTGACGTGGAGCTTTTCCTCGGTGACCTCGGCCTTCAGGTAGATCCGGCCCCTCTTCTCCGTGTGGTCCATCCCGCAGAGGCTGGGGACGTTTATCACGCACTGCTTGTGCACGTTCATATCACAGGCTGCGAGTCAAGAAAGCAAAGGGTGAGGCTGGGCGCGTGGCCTGGAAACACCCCTCCCTCGGTGTTTTGGCTGCATGAACAGAAGTGAAAATGAGCCACCCTCTGACTCGATACTCTGCTGTAATGCTTTTGTGACATAAAGAACTGTTAGCAGATGTCCCTTACAGCACAGGCTGCATGACAGCGACAGTGTCCTTAGAATACTCGATCCATACTTGTTCAGTCTTAACTGAAGCAAGACACCCCCCTGTCTTCTGTGAACGCTTCCAATACATAACAGCACACAAAATCCACACAGGTAAATGCATGTAGAGCGCAGACTAATTACTATTTATGTACACAGAGGCAAAGAGCACGCACATTTTAAACAGACGACTCTTTCTGCCAAGAATTTCTTATGCCTTTCTGAGAATTTGCAGGGTTGAGTAAAGGAAATTCAGAAAATGTTCCTTTCCTCAGTAAACCGTATTTCCAAGGAGGCTTAAGTGCATTGCTTTTGTTTGTTGTTGTTTTTAAAAGAACCTGTGCTTGATATGTTAAACCTGTCTTCAGATATTTAAATATTATTCTGAGTAAAACAAATACACGCCTGGCATAAGCCATTTCTCACCAGCTGACATTACGTGGGCCAGACGGGGGTGGGGGTTGGGGGGGAGGATTAAAAAAAGATCAGTCTTACTGTAATGGACTAAAGGAACCCTGAAGAGAGTCCGGTGCACTGAGCACAAACAGAAGACTGTGTAGGTGTTTCAGCTCTACTGGCCCTGTACCTTCAGGCTTCCAGAAGGAGGGGCGGCCCTGGGACGCTTGTGAATCCTGCAGGGGGTGCTACAAGGCTCTTCTGAGCCTCCACGCCCCTTTCCTCTTCAGTGGCTAATTCTAACGTGGTGAACTACACAGCAAGCAGCATCATGGACAACGGATCTCAGCTACGGTTATTACACACCGAGAGCAGGAAAAGGGACACAACGAGGGAAGCACGATTAACGTGGATTCATTCCCAAAGGGAACCGTTCAAAACCACGTACCCTGCTTCGGCCAATACAAAGCCTCTTGAAAAGCTGTGCTATGACCCGCATCGACCAAATCACGTGTTCAAACTTGGGCAGAACGTGCAACTTAAGGGAATAAATGCCAGGCCTCTGGAAAGGACGTGGACCTCAGGGAGGGCGTGGGAGGTGAAAGGGCCCTGGGCTGTATCTTTGTCTCGGTGCTACCGTCCGCGGCTTGTATCGTACATCCTGGGAAGCTCATTGGCTTTCCCACTCCCTTTCCTACTCCGCAGACTAAGAGGCCTGCACAAGTGGTTGCTGACTTTCTTTCCACCGAGCAGAAGTGTCTACAGCATCATAACCTACTGTGTGTAAGGGCAGAGGAAGAGGGTTCTTCTCTGCGGAAGTGGCTCTGGCTGGGGGGTGGTCTGGGTCCTGGCACCCATCTGCTTATTTTCCTGCAGCCCCCAGGAAGGAGCGCAGGCAGCCGCCCCAGAAACCCTAGGACTCCAAGGCAAAGAGCTCAAAACAAAACACACTGGTTTAGGTCAGTGGTTTTCAAAACTTTTACTAACAGAACCCATTTTACAACTAAAATGTTATTAAGCAGGATCCTAATCTACAAACCAGATGAGTGTCATTTCATTAGCATACGCTTAGTTAATAAATTCAAATCTATACCACTTATTTACTATAAAGACATCCCTGGATAACCGAGAAAGGCCTCTGATGCGAACAAAACTTTTCACCGCCTAGCGGTGCCAGGCGAAGACTCAGTTCAGCCTCAGCGATGCATTTATTTCTGTCTCGTGTTAAAGTTGGACAGCATCCCCAAATCCTGGTTCACCCAGAAGAGGACGGGCAGCTGGTGCCCTTCTTTAAGGGCACGCTTCACGATCCCGGCTGACTCTGCAGTGGATGTAGCAGGAGAAACGGGAGGGCCCCGTCTGCAAGGTCACCTTCAACTCGCCGAGGCTGAGTGCCTAACACAGCTGAGGATTCACTTTTGTTCCAAGTTTTAAAATAATTAAAAGTGTATTTACAAGTGCACTTAGAATCCACCCTTGCAGAGCCTCTGAAAACAGTGTCTTTGGAATCCTAGCGTTTCCCGAAATGCAGGAAGCCACCGGCCTTGCTGATCGCGAAGCTTCCGTGAAGCAGCCCTGCGCTCTGAGAAGCTATCCGTCTACTCCATAAAGTTCACAGAGCTTGATGTTTATGTGCAGTTGGCCCTTGAGTGACACGGGTCTGAACTGCACAGGTCCACTCAGACACGATTTCTTTCCAACAATTCCACAGCTGCCCCCCCAATCCAATCCATACCCCCATATCCACTGACTGTGGGCGCTGAGCGTCCGTGGAGGGTCCTGGAACCGAGCCCCCTCGGATACCGAGGGAAGACGACATACGTATGTCTTTGCTCCGTGTCGGGACACACAGATGAGGCTCTGGGCCCTAAAAGCCATCATTAACGAATGATACATCTTATATTCCCATAACCCTTCCCCTTCTACTAGAAAAAAACAGGCTCAGTAAGTACCTTTTCATGTCCTAAGAATAAAATTTTATTGAAACAAATAAATAGCCTGGGGAATCTCATTACATGACAATGATCAGAGCAAAGAGTTTCCACAGAAAGAAAAAGATGTTTTTCTTTCCTCCTGGTGTTTGGTGGTGATACACACAGAGCAGAAAGGGGAAGGGGAGAGGACGGAGGTCTTCGGGGGTTTCATCTCTAACTGGCCTGGTAGGAATCTGATCTGTCCAGAAACACACAGGCCAAGGGAGCTTCAAAAGTAAGATGCCCTCCCCGTTTTTATTCTTGCTGTGGTTTCAGCGCTAACGAGAGCCTACTGGGTTTTTCCACAGTCCACCCACTAATCAGAGACCCAGGAAGATAATGAGTACGAACGCTCAGCTCATCTTGAAGCCAACCCAAATGTGGAATCTGGAGGTGGGGACACACGGCACTCGCTGTGGGGTTTGACAGGCCTGCGTGCGACAGTGACTGCAGATCTCCGCCACGGAGGACTGGGGCAGCAGCAACCTCATTAAACCGGGTGCTTCTGGGGTGAGGGCTCATAACTAGGCAGTTAAGTAGTTTAATAAACCACAACTTCGACAGCGGAGAGATCCTCTACGTTTTTGGTAGAGTCCATGTCTGAACGAATTCCACTGACGAGCTGAAGAGTCACTAACTCTTGAAGGGCCCTGTCAACCCCGGACGCATGTCAACCCCGGCCGCACGCCGCAGAGCCTCAGCACCTACCAAGAAAAGAAAACTTACTTACTGTCACACTTCATCCCCTGGTGGATGAGTCCGTACAGCAGCGACCCACAATGATCGCAGAAGGTGGGGCTTCCATAGGTGTGGATCTTGAATTTGTGCTTGCTCCTGGGGTCCTGAGGGGAGAAGCAGCACACTGCATCAGTCACGGGGAGACCACACCTGGGGACCAGGCCCGCCTCAGGCCCGCCCTTCCCGCCTCCACAGCAAGGCTCCAGGCGCCAGACTGTGTGTGCACCGTGGGCTGAGGTCACACGACGGGCAGGGGCACCTCTGCCGCATCGTGTTTTAAGAGGCTGCGCGTTCCGGGCTGGGCACTGGATGCCCACGTTCCCTCTCTTTCCGGGGTGTAATCCGCACACAGCGGGGTTTCTCCCACAGCTACCACTTCTGGACCCAGAGCCATCAAGGTGCCCGAGGGGGGGCAGAGCGGTTCAGACACCGCGGTCTTGCCGCATCCCCAGGGCCCAGCGTGGGCTGTAGCAGGCACAAAATCAGGGTGTATCCGTGAAGCTGAGCTGAGTGACCCTGGAGCCATTCAGCAGACTGGGCCATTTCCTTTAGGGCGAGGCTTCCAGGAATATACTCTAAGACCAGATATGCACCCAAACCCACGGGGACGTCTTCCTGCTTCTGCACCATTTCCAAAGCGTCATATGCACTTGCAGAGGGAAACTTCAGTGTAATCAGATGAACACTGGAAAGGCCCGGAAGCCCCCTCCCCTAGCCCCCGTGGCAATTCATCTCCTCTAGCACCACGCAGATGACTGAAGGGACAACTAGGCAGCCTTTTTCCAAGCAGCGTTTTGTTCCTCAACCTACAGATAGATTATAGACAAAGAAGCAAAAATCCCATCTAGCACACAGCAGTAATGACAGAGCACGGACTCTGCGGTCACACTGCCTGTGCTCAAATCCCACTTCCCTTCCTTCCCAGAGGCATGACCGTGGGCAAATTACTCATCCTTTCTGCCCCATCTACACACCGGGAAATTAACAGGACTTGTCTTATGTGGTTGATATAAAGACAAAACAAGTCAATCTTAGTGAGGTGCTGAGAAGGGAAAACCCACGTAAAGCAGTAGCCCCTCTGCTTCCCGCGCCTCTGTTTATTAATACGTAAAGCAGAGCACTGAGCTGAAGGATCAACACATCCTATTTGAGCTGTAAAACAATTTCATCCTCAACATGTCACATCAGAACCCTTCCTCATTCGATTCCTCCTCCCAAACCATTCTCTGTGGCCCGAGCAGGTACCACTGTCTGAATGAAGGAAGATGCCAGGGGAGCAGGGTTACGGGGAGGAGAAACCACGAGCTCCACTACAGACAAGGGAAGCCTGGGGTGTCCTTGATGTGTCCTTTACTCTGGGGCTTCTCCAATGCAAAGATACTCAAAGAAAGATATGCTTGGCTTCTGACTTTCTAAGAGCCTGGGTGCTGGTGATGTGAGGGAATTCCAAAGGTGATCGTGACTTCATAAGATAACTGACCTTTTGGGTGACACTGGAACCTAAAATCTAAGACACATACCGACCAATGAATTCTTTTGACTACTTTTTAAAGATAAAAATTTTTAAATTCTGGAATATTTTAATCATGCAGATTAAAATAGCATGAAGAATAGTAAGTCAAACGCTCACGTAAACTGGATAAATGTTAGCATTCCTCCAATCTGTCACTGTATTATTATTATTGTTATCATCCTCCTCCTCATTCTGCAGAGATGGTAGTGTTCTTCAAAGTCTTGCGGCCAGTGAACATCAGAGATGGGATCTGACCCGTAGCTGAGGCTTTAACACTGGTTCCCATCCGAGAGCTTTCAGAAATCCACCCAGAATGAGGCTCTCCTAACACCTTTAAAACATTTTTAATATTTGCAACACAATTTGTTTTTGAAATGAGAACACCACCTGTTTCTTGTAAATAAAGTTTTACGGGACACAGCCGTGCTCATTCATTTACGTATTTCCGGTGGCTACAATGGCAGAACTGAGTGACAGAACCTGCAGGCCCACGAAGGCTAAAAGGCTACCTGGCCCTTACAGAAAGTCTGCCGATCTCTGCTCTAGGACCGTGGCTTCCACAGTATCGTCCCTACACGGCACTAGCACCACCTGAAACTTGTTAGAAATGAAATCGTTTAGCCCCTCCCCAGACCAACTGAATCAAACTCGGTGGAGGAGGCCTCAACACGCCCTGCAGGTGAGCCTAACGCTGGCAGGTGCACAAGACAGAGAACCACTGCTTTAGAAGGTTCCTCCACAAATACTTCGTAAGTGCTTAATGGGTGCCAGGTGCCTCCGTGTGTAAGTGACTGACACAGGTCACTGGTTTACTTTGGAAATGTCTCTTGGGGTGAGAAAAATCCACACCTTCCTTGGGAGGTAACTTTTCCAGCCAGTAGCAGCTGTGAACGTGGTCTGAAGTGTGGGCTTAGCCTTCCACCAATTTCCCCAATATCCCAGGATGCGGGGCAAAATGTCAAGGGCACACGCTGGTGTCAGTACCAATTAAAAGTTCCCAATGCAGATAGTAAAGGTTGTGTCCTACCATGTGGAGGGCAAAAAGGAGGCCAGGGGGAAGGACAGCCTGTTTTCCCTGCAGGAGGACAGCATCAACCATCGGCGTGAAATAAATCCAGCGTGGCAGCTCCCACGCAGCCCCCGGAGCCTGGGCGCACGAGGCGGTCCCAGGGCAGCTGTCCTGCCAGTGGGCTGTCACATCGATCTCTGTTGACGTGGCACACGGGGAACCTGCTTCACTTTTCAGGAGGACCTAAGGCTTGCTCATCCAAGCCCATGTGGCATCTTCAGGCTCTCACCTTTGGAGGTACAGGAGAGAGCTGCCCCTCCTGGATGTGGCTGGAGAAGGACCAGGTTCTGGGAGTCTTTACACCCTAGAACTGTGCCAAGGACGGTGCCTACGATAACAACGGCAATAACAACACAAACACCCACCTGCCTGCGGACCATCCCTGTGTGCGGAAGCGTTATGAAAACCATCATCTCTCCTATAATAAAGCCTTTACCACGGTTCTGGAGACCTGTGTTCTGACTCCACCTTGATACAAGCTCAGCAGCCATTTATTTACAAAGCAGAAATAAACCTAGTCTGCCAGTGTCCTAGCCGGGGGGTGAGGGTGAGGGGACATGTGAGAAGGGGCTTTGCAACCTGAAAGACCCCTGGATGAAGGCAAGAGAAGATTACTTCCAACAATAACGTCATCGTCATAAACTCCGAGGTGTCAAAGGTTTCTCAGCAATACTTCAGGGACCTGGGCTCACAAGGGGAGGGAGAAGAAAGCTAACGGGCTCCAGTGCCCACAGGCGGCTGGAGGGGAGGCCACGTTGGCAAGAAGGCACAGAACTCTGTGGCCCTGAGTCCTTCCGCTCCGCCCTGGACTCGCCCTCCAGGGCAGCGCCTGTGAGACAACCTGCCCATCCAACCTGCCCGGGCATCACGGCGAGTGGCCGCGACCACCTCCTGCGGCGCAGAAATGAACTCAGGAGCACGGATGCTCTTCCTGGTCTGATCTCACCTCGTCTGACAAGAGAAGCCAGTGTCAGCTGAAGGGCTGTGACTTAGTGGAGATTTGCAGAGAGCGACTGCTCTAAAAGTCAAACTTCCCGGATCTCTGATTTTCCATCAATAGCCAGTAACTTCTTTGGGCCCCAACTTCCTCATCTGGACCCCGAGGGTGCTGGTTGGATCGGGACCTTCCCCGTGGGATTTTGGGGAGCCCGACAGAGGAGTCGGGATGTCCTGTGGGATGAGGGTGGGAGAGGGAGACTGCTGCTAAAAGAAAAAATTTGAAAACAACTGGAATAGATGATCTCTTTGATCCTGTCTTGCTTTTAAAAAGAAAACAACCAACTTTTCATGTTTTATTTTGCAATAATCGAAGACTCACAAGAATCTGCAAGAAAAGTACAGACCGTCCATGCACTCCTCACCCTGCTTCCCCCACTGATAACATCTTACATGAGCGACCACGGTATGTCAGCAAAACCGGGACACGGACACTGCTGCAGAGACGTGAACTAAACGGCAGGCTTGGGAGTGTCACCAGGTCTCACGTGCAGAATTCCCAGGCATGGACTTTTATTGTACAACTTACGAATTAAACGCTCTGTTTACTGAATAGGGAATACAGTAATATTTGCTGGGTAAATACCATTAAGTCAAACAGGACACATTAAGTCAAAAGTGCATCTGTCGTTGGTTCATCAAATATGTAACTCACTGGATCTCATGGGAAGGGGTCCTGGGAGAACGAGTCTCAAGACTGATCTGAAAAGTAGAATCAGATTGCTTTTCTCTAAGCGTAGGAAGCATGTGCTGTTTCTAAAACGTTCTGATCAGTTTTTCAAAACAAAAGCATTTCGAGGCACAGGCCAACTGAGGGATCCCCCGAAGTGTAGGACCAGCCACGGGGCCTGGGACGGTGAAAGGTGTGTCAGCCATGGCTTCCAGGTGATGCTGGTAACCCGGATGGAAAGACAGGACCCCAAGGCAGGAGCTGTGCCCTGCGGGCTCCAAGATGGGCTTCCCCACAGCTGCTGAGTGAATCACACAAACAGTGCCTGCCGTGGCGTCCCCAAGAGGCTCCGTGTGGCCAGGGAGGTGCGCGCAGAGGAGCTGAGCCTGAGGTGCCCGAGTGTCACTCGCCCTCGGGGAGTGAGAAGCAGCGTTTGATGGACGGGACCCGAGGGGTCCTTCTGACATCTATAAACCTCGATGTCCAACCCTTCCGCTGGGGAAGCCCCAGGTAGCACCCTGGCCCCTCTCACCTTGTTTTGGGTGTTCCCTACTCCTGGTCTAACCATCTTCTGCCAACACCCCATCTGCCGAAAACACCTTAAAAAGCAACAGCGAAGGCTGCTTCGTCCTGCCAGGAAGCCGCCCCAGATGCCGGGGCCAGGCGCGCGCTCACCCCTTCCTCTGGCCTTCCAGAGTGCTGTCTCTCTCTTACCTGCCACCCATGCAGACAGTTACTCCTCTACCTTCCTCCCCCCCATCTTCTCATCATTCACCACCAACCCCCAGCCCCCGCCAGAGGACAGGCGCCGAGGGCTTTAAAGAGATTTCCTGAAGCATATAAGTTAGGGTAAGTCCGGCTGCACCTGGTACCACAGTGACATGGCTGGTCTTCATACCAAATCTGCACTACTACCAAGTTGGTAACATTTTCTCATTTAGTGCAATAGGTGCAAATCTTACTCTTTACTTCTCTAGGCATTGGCAACCTCTCATTAAGAGGAGTATGAAACCTGCTGTCATATGTCACAAGCCTGACATTATGCTATAACGAAAGCGGGAAACAGCTCAGACGTCTCTGTCGTCTACATGTTTGGGGGAGAAAAACAAGTTTTTGACTAAACCAATTTTCATAGGCACAAATGAACTCTAACCCACAAATCTAAATCTAGACCGCTTAGGAAAAAAATAACACGTGAACATTTCAAGTCCTACTGGAAGCATCTGCTAGCCTGCTTTTCCTACCTTAATTTTATAATACAGCAACTTAATTGGAAACACATCCCAGCATTTCTACCAGGACTTTTCAAAGTCCTTCAGCACCGTCACCATCATTTTGTAACACGTTCAGAGTAATAAACCCATGGGTCTGCAGTGCACCTCATGGGCCTTCCATTTCCTAGACATCTTCTTGTATCGTCTGTAAGCATCTAGAAGGCGTCTTCTAGATGCGGTTTAAATTGCAGGCTTCCATGACGGAGACGCATCCAGCAACATGCAGTGTGAAACCTCTAGAGGAGTTCAAACCCTCATACCCCAGGAGGCGGGCGCTCGATGATGCTCTTTGACGAGGATGTTTATATTTGAATAGACATCCCTTCAAATGCCCTTGTAATTGGATGAGTGAAAAGAACGGCAGGCTTCTGGCCAGAGGTCATCCGGGCTTGAATTTTCCACCTGAACGTGAGTGTCTCTGAAACGCCCTGCACCTTTCCCATAGAGGGAGGACGGAAACCGCTGTCCCTGAGGGCTGGGGTTCAGGCTTTAGGAGTTTCTGGAAAAGACTGCCTTTCACTGAAGCCCGGGGTGCGATTTCCTCAGCCGCCCTGAGCAGTGTGGCTCCTTCACGCTGCTCCCTCCACGTACCAGGAAAGGTCCCTGTTTCACCATCTGATGTGTTCCCATGAAGCACACTTGTAAGCCAAGCTTGGGTCGAAACGTCACCCCCGTGCTGACTACACAAGCAACACCAAAAACACTGCTCCGAGGGTGAATCTGGCATTATTTCTGTGACCTTAAATTTCTTGGGAACAAGTTTTTTTTTTTTTTAAAGTCTATGATTTTAAAAATTCCTATTTAAAACTTTTTGTTAACATCAGAGTATGACCAAAACCAGATCATCTGACGAGGGTGACTTCATGTAACTTGGATACGATTCTAATCATGACATTGGACATCGCGTGTTGAGCGAACAAGGCTCTGACAGCCCTTGTCAAGCTCAGGAATCAGCCTGCTCAAGTGTGCTCTGCCTTTGCTAATACCGGTCCTGTTGAGTGTGGCCTGCTCTAAAACAGAACTAAGGGTCTTCCCTTTCTGGTGACAGTTAATTTTTGATCGTAATGTAACCCCATTTTATTCTGATGAGTAACATTTACTTTACAGTTGGACTACCTTGTCAAACCCAGCTTTGCTAGCAGAAAGATCCTTACGGGTTCTTTGCCCCGCTATGTAAGATGCTGTAATTATTAAATGAGAAGTGACAGAGTCTTTTAAAAAAATTCTATATAAATAGCTACCAGCAAGGCCAAATAAACCATAATTTACTTCAATTTTGGAATACTCTGTAGCAGTTAAATCAAATGAGCTAGATCTTTCTGTAACTACAGGGACAGAACCCCAAGATATATCGTCTAATGAAAACAGCAAGCCACAGAGGGAAACATAAAACATAGTGACATTTACATAGAAAGCAGACTAAAAAATAACCCTCGGATAGAGAACAATAAAACAGCTTTTCTCTAGATAGATATGTAAGTAAAATAGACCTCTGACTAGTTTCAGAGGTAACAGTGAGAGGAGGCTCTAAACACTATCGAAACGATTTAAGTTAAAAAAAAATGAATTCATACATTATCTACGTAATCCAAATTACCAGGAATCCCAGCTGAATTTATTTGGTTCTATTTCACCCCGTTCATGAGACCATTTAGAGGGAAAGCCTACACATGGTGAAGGAATTCGGGGCACAGCTGTTATATCTGGTGGTAAACAGCTTTGTCTGTAGCTTCCCCAGCAATCTGCTGAGAAGGTGTCTACATGAGACCACGGTGCAGATATCTGGTCCCACCAGCCATCAATAAAACTGAAATCTTAATTAAAAGCTATAATATAACCAGTATTTCCTTACTTTGTAATAAATTTTATATGTTAACATCTCCGGAAAACTTGACATATATAAACATCTTATCAATGACAGCTTTCACATTCCAAAAGAATCTTTGATGATTTAGTATGAAATTCTGATATTAAAATAAGATGCCTGAAAGATGCAAGTATTGAAAGCACAAAGCCTAACTATTATTCAGCAAAAAAAAAAAAAAAAAAAAAGGTATTTCCGGGACTTCCCTGGTGGTCCAGTGGATAAGACTCCACACTCCCAATGCAGGGGCCCGGGTTCGATCCTTGGTCAGGGAACTAGATCCCGCAGGCTGCAAACTAAGACCCGGCGCAGCCAAACAAATAAATATATTTTTTAAAATGTGTAGAAGAGCTGAATAGACTTTTTTTTTTTTTTAAAAAAAGCTATTTCCTAGTTAGCTATCAATTTCTTCATTATACGTCAAAAATTATCTATCGTACACCTACTGTGTGCCAGGTGGTGTGTCCGTAACAGTGAAGGCTCCAGGTCTGGCTCAGGTCCTGTTTCACGTGGGAGAGGCTGTGTTATACTGTGTTAACAAGTCCCTAACTTTCGGTGGCTCACCACAATAAACATTTGTTTCTCACTCTTCACCCTGGGACCCAAGAGAGCAGCCCCTCCCTGGGATATTGCCAGTCTCATGGCAAAGGAAAAAGAGAAATGGCAGAACCACTCAATGGCTCTTAAATCTCCCACTTGAAAATGGTCCCATCATTTCTGCTCACACTTCACTGGCCAAAGCAAGACACACGGCCAAGCCAAAGTCAACGGGCCAAGGGTGTAAAATCCTCCCCAGGAAGGGGCAGTGAACCGAATAATAAAAGAATCTACAAAGACCCATGGAGAGCTCAGTCCTTTGCCATTTTATATTACTGGACGAAGGACAACAGAGAACTTCCAGCTGAAATCTTGTAGGTTTAAGGTCAACTGAAGATCGCTTCAAGTTGGTGACGTCAAATCAACCATCTACCTTTTAGGTATCACATTAGCTTAGCAGCAAAGCTGTGATGGAAAAACCCCCAAATCTCATTGGCTTTCCACAACAAACCTTTATTTCTCACTCATGTTCTATGTCAGGTGCTGCAGGGTAGCAGTGCTCATTCTGGGACTAAGGGATTAAGAGGCCACCACTCCTGGGGACACCCCAGCATCAGGGGAAGAAAATCAAGAGGTAGGAACTGAACAACGAAATCTGTTCCTGCAGGAGGCACACTTCTCAGCCCCTGGCTGCCACCGGTCCGGGCACAGGGCAAGCCTGGCCCTGGGGGAGATCCTGTCCTCTGTGGGGACCTGCTGGCCATGTGGCGATGGGTGACGCCGTCATCCTCGCACAGGTGGCAGAGCAAACGGCAGGGGAAATAACCCAACCTTCCACATCTGTTCTTTACCTCTCTATCTATACTTTATACCCAGGAGTTCATGAACGTTTCTGTGTCAAGGATATATCATCATTTTTCCTTTTCCTAAAGTCAACCTGACTCCTCTGAGGGAGAAAAAAATCATTCAAATATTACGTTTCTTTGTCCGTTCAATCAGGTGAGTTAATTAACTAGATTTATGATAAATCTTGCAAATGACAATCTTCTCAGGAAGATCTCACATTTAAAAGAACGTTACTTTTTTCCGTTTTAAGCTTTTGTTTTGAATTATTTTTAGACTCACAAGCTATAAAACTGCAGAGAGTTCCCATGGAACCCTTCACTCAGCTTCCCTCCAAGGATGGTTTCTTACAAAACCGTAGTAACACAGTCAAAATCCAGGAATGGCCGTAGGTACAATGCTATTATACGGATTTCACTGGTTTTTACATGCACTCGTGTGTGTGTGTGTGTGTGTGTGTGTGTGTGTGTGTGTGTGTGTGTGTGTGTGTGTTAGTTCCTATGAAACTGATCACATTCATGGTCATGATACAGAAGAACTCTAGCCCCACAAAGAAGCCCCCTGTACTACCCACCCGCCCCTCTAGAGCCATACCCTCCCCTCATCCACAACCGCTGGCAACCACCCATCTGCTTCTCTATTAGATAAACTTTTATAGCATTTTTGAAAGCACCAAATAATATTTGTGCTACTTAGAGATTTCGTTAGCTCCAATGCCCCAGTCTGAAGGGAAAACAAAACAGGAACCCAAGAAGCATCTTAATTATGTGAACCCTCGCCAGCCCTCAACAGTTATTTGTCTCCCCCCCAAAAAAATTCATGGCCAAGTTTATATGACTCTCTGAGAACAAATCAGGGATAAATGGAGACGTATTTATTCAAGCATCTCCAAGCTTCCATCATCTTTGTTTCACTGAGTAAAGACAGAATTGGGCTGTTGTTCACGTGAGGAACGCTGGCTGACACTCTGAGATGGGATGGGACAGATGTGAAACCTAAGCTTTGGTGGGTGGATAATACGCCAGGGATGCTGCAGATGTTTTTCACCGACTCGAAAAAGTGTAACATTACTTGCAGGAAGCTGACTTTCATGCCTCCCTATCATGTTGGAATTCCCAAGCAGCTAGTATTGGTCAACTGATTAAACAAAACAGGCTGGCGGAGGCTGCGTTCCTGTCTCCTTCTTTACTGCACAGTCCAGAGTGGGCAGGATCCTTCCTTTCTCTAGATGCCCGATTCCTTCCCCAGATTGTTTATTACTCCCAGTAAATGTTTCCAAAGTGGCAGTCCTCTCCGAGCTACGTTAGATATTTACTTCCTGACGCCCAGTGATCTTTCTGATTATAACCTTGTGGTAAACATTAATCACCCATTATTAATGCCCAGTTGTTTACTCACAGGCTCAGTTATGTAGGTGAGATCGCATTTGTCATAAGACGACTAGAAAATACAAAGTAGAAAGGAAAATCTTATATTTTGGGTATGCTTCATTCAAAAAGATATGAGAGTGTGGAGGTGTGTGTTTTCTTAGGAATCATACTAAACAGGCTGGTCTGTGATTTTTTTACTTTTTTAAACAGTTCATCTCCAACATCTTTCCATGTCATTAAATACAAGCAGTATCTCATTATACCGTGTGATATTTTATCATATGGCCAAACCGTATTTGATTTAATCAGTCCCCAGTTCCTGGACATTGAGGTTACTTCCAATTTCACTATTACAAACAACACTACCAACAGGTGTCTGTGAGCACACACGGTGCAAGCGTCTTATCAGCTCCTCAGGAAAAAAGCCAGAAGTGGAAATCTTGGGCCAAAGGGATGAACATGAAATAGTAAAATGAAAAGCTACGCATCCATTATAAGCCAAGGGTCTGGTTTTTTTTTTTAATCTTTTTAAAAAATAAGTTTATCTATCTATCTATCTACCTACCTACCTATCTTTGACTGTGTTGGGTCTTCGTTGCTGTGCGCGGGCTTTCTGTAGCTGTGGAGAGAGGGGGCTACTCTTCGTTGCGGTGCGCGGGCTTCTCATTGCAGTGGCAACAGGCTTCTCATCGCGGTGGCTTCTCCTGTTGCAAAGCACGGGCTCTAGGTGCACAGGCTCAGTAGTTGTGGTGCACGGGCTTAGCTGCTCCGCGGCATGTGGGATCTTCCCGGACCAGGGCTCGAACCCGTGTCCCCTGCATTGGCAGGCGGATTCTTAACCACTGCGCCACCAGGGAAGCCCCAGGGGTCTGTTTTTGATCAAGACATTCTGGCTGGGCTGGCCGGCTGCTGAGCCTCCTGGATAAGCTTGCAAGTAACCAGTTTCACATCTTGGTGAAAAACAGAGTGATACGTAACTCTCGGCTTTTCCTTGATTTCTGTTACGTGCAGGCATTTGTCCTCGACTCAGGATTTCCCCATCTGCTCACTGACGGCTGAGCCGCCACAAAATGCTGGTTGACATTTTCTTACCTCCAACTGCAGCTCATCTCAAGGATTTACTGTTCTTTCTATTGATATGTTTTTGTTCCTTTTCTTAAACTGGGAATTGAGAAACAGTGAAGGTCCAGCCATTTGGGGGATCGTATAACTCTCCAGCCATTTGTCAGTTAAGCATGGCTGGTCTAAAGCCATAAAGCAGGAGAACCCCTTACAAATTAAAAAAGAAAGAAAAAATCTCTATTTCTAGCCTCTGCTACAAAGTCTCTGGCGCTTAGCTTTACGCTGATGCACTGGGTTCAGCTGTACAGATGTGACCGTGTGGCTCCTCCACCTTGACCTTCGCCCGCGAGAAGCACTGTCACAGGCACCACGGTGTGGTCCTGCAGCAGCACACTCCACAGTCCCCCTCATTGCTGTCCAAGCATCTCTGCCTTTGGCTGCCGTGTGCTGCTGGTTCTGGAGCGCGCACCCGCATCAAGCAGATGTATTCCCTCCTTTCTGTTTTTTTTTAAACAACAGGAGGCAACACTAATGCACTTTCCACCCCCTGTGACTTTAAATGCATCCCAAGCAACTCCTCCCGGAGCTCAGCCGGAAGGGTAATGACAAAAATAGCACTTGTTCAGTTCTTCAATCCCACATCTTAAACCCCTGGCACATATGAAGTTTGCCCTTAGTGCGGCAGAAACCTTTGAATTTGAATAGGCATTTGAATTTGAACAGGTATTTGAAATTGAATAGGTATTTGAAAGGTATTTGAATACCTTTTTTGTTGTTATTTAAGTGAAACACACCTAGCAAAAATATCACTGAGAACATGCTAATATTTCTACTCACAGCAAACCGTTTTAAGTGTTACAATTAAAGCACAAATTCAGCATGGTTTGCCCTGACGAACATTTAGTCTTTTTTTTTTTTTTTTGGTTAAGACACTGGATGGTTTTTTTAATAGAAATATAGTTGATTTACCATGTTGTGTTAATTTCTGCTATACAGCAAAGTGCTACAGTTATACATATATATACATTTTTTTAAATATTCTTTTCCATTATGGTTTATCATAGGTTATTGTGCTGCACAGTAGGACCTTGTTTATCCCAATGTCTAATATTCAGTGCTTCCTCTTTCCACCGCCCCAGCTGCCCACCCCCTTCCAGGGAGGCTACGAGGTGGAGACAGAGCAAGCAGAAGGGGGAGGGGTGCTATGTAAAGACATCTGTGCAAATGTCTCTAAGTGATGGTCTCTGCATTTGAGAATACAGAAATACTGTGATCACTAGTATTCTAAAAATGGTTTTTTCCCCCTGTTCACTGGCTTGACTTTAGAAAAAGTCAACATTTAAAAGAAAAGGGGAAATATAACCAAACCAGATGGCAGCCTGTGGTCCCCTGTAACCAATTTAAAGGCAGCCCCCGACAGCCCCACCCCCTTGCTCTACCTGTACACGCAGGGTTCAGAAACGTATTTCCAGGGTACCTGTTTACCCATCCTTTCTAACAGGATACTGCCAGAAACAGTGTGTGTGTGGTGGTGGTGGTGGGGGGAGAGCTCAGATAAACACACAGAACCCAGCTTACTACTTCCTTTATCCTGTGAAACAGCCGGGAAGGGTCAAAGGAGGACAGTCAGAGATGAAGAAACTGAGGCTTGGGAAAGGTTTCAGCGAGATCCATGGCTAGTAAAAGTGGTAAAATTAGGATTTCAACGCAGGCCTTTGGCTCAGGTAATGGGTCTGACTCTGGGCTGGACGCTGAACCAGCGGCAGACAGAGAAACAAACTGGGCAAGAAGCCCCCTTCCGGTATCAGGATAAACCTGATACACTGTACGCATGCCCAAACTTTTCCTTCCCCCAAGTAACTCAAATGGACCCAGGGCAGAAGGCTATTTTCCCGTGAGAACAGGAAAAAAGATAAAATGTAAAGCAGCCGCCTATCATAAAGCAGAAATACATGACAACGGCATCTTCCATCTTTAATATGTCTAGATCCCCAGATTATCAGGTTACTGTTATTCCCAGATATCTCTGGACTCACATCTCCTCTGCTATTGCAAATATGTCCAAGCTGGAGCAGAAAGACAGATACCCTCGGATTCCACTAGAGGGGAACAGCATGCCGTCAGGGACGGGAAGTCTGATGACTTTCAAGGATTGTCACCCTGAGAGCAGAGAGGAATCCTGCTGCCCTTGCAGCGCCCAGGAACCCACGTCTCAGAGCCTGTGTGTGGCCCTCGCCTTCACAACCGGCGACTCCAGAGAAGTTAAATCAGGCGGAAATTGTATTCAGCCTCTGCGGTACATGCAATCTGAACGTTCTGTTCGTTCCGGAACGCAATTTTTCTAATTCTTGATCAAGCCCGCAGCATTTGACAGCCAAACCGACGTCACTTCACAAAGAATCTACTTGGTGTCCGGAAGTACAAACAGAAATTTCTACAGGGAAGGTAGTTTGTGAGGTGCACCCCCGGGAGACTTTCCCACGATGTGTAGGAAGACGGAGGGCTTGCTCATCAGACAAATCAATGGCCCGGCCCAGCGCTGCCCAGCGGTGTCCCCCGCACTGACTGCTAGCTGCGTGCTGAGCACGTGAGACGAGGAGGACCTGTGAATTTTCACTTTTCCTTTACCTTCCATCTGTTTAGATTTAAACAGCCATAGGTGGCCAACAGCCCGAGATCACCCCCGCCCTGGGACACCGCGTTCAAGCCACCGATCTCCTTCCCGTTCCTCCTCAAAAGCCCCCGACTGCAGAGACCCGGGGAGGGGCTTTCGGGCTCTGCGGGGAGCCACCGGAGCCGGCCTGTGACTCTGGGCTGCGCCTCACCCTTGGACCGGCCCTGCACACGCCCCCAAGGCTGCCACCCGATGCCGGGCGGCACTCATCTGCTCTCTGAGGGCTCCCTCCCCGTCCACCGTCCCCCACTCCCACCATATTACTTGTCGTGATCCACTGCCTGGCACACGTTCCTCGGCTCAGAACGTCCCAGCGGCTCCCCGGCCTAGTGGTGCGGCAGCGCCCTACCGGCCCCACCCCTCCCCGGGCCGCTGCTTGCCCTCACGCCTGCCTCCCCGCTCGGGGAGAAGCCCGGGGTTCGCAGGCGCCAGCTGCACCTCCAGATGCGCCCACCCCCCACTGACACCCAGCCCGCCCACCCTTTCCTGCAGGCTCTCGAAGGACCTCTGCTGCTCTGTCCCCATCTCAGGGCCTTTGCACTTGCCGTCCCTCTGCCCAGCTCGGGCACTAGGGCTCCACATGGACGCCCCTTCCTCGGGCTCAGCCCCCCTCCCACCTCCAGGAGTCCCCCAGATTCCTCGGGCTCAGCCCCCCTCCCACCTCCAGGAGTCCCCCAGAGACTCCGCGTTTTAGTAGCTTATTTCTTCTCACCACTTGATCAGAAATTATTTTCCTTATTTAGTTTTCACTTGTTTCTAAACTCTTCATTCTTTGTCTTTAAAATGTAAATTCCACGATTAGAGAAGACCTCGCTGCTGCCTTCTTCATGGCTGAACCACTAGTACCCAAACAGGGCCCGGCATAAAGCAGACGCTTCGCCAGCATCTGTCAAATGAAGGAATGAATCCTGTATGCCTTCCTATGGATGGAAAACTCTTAGAGATCAGAGACCGTATCTTACACCTCCTGGGAGCTCAATATGCGTTTGCTGAAGGTCATGACAACGGTGACACTTAATCCCCACTGCAGCCTCCAACCAACTCTTTCACAGGTGACACATCTTTAAAGGAAGGTGCTTTGCAAATGCACCTTCCAGGGTCTCTAAGCAGACATGGCACCTTTTGATATATTTCTGTCTCTCAAAAAGCCAATCTCAAGTTTAGGCAAAAAGATCCAGCGAAGGTCATACGTTTAAGGATGGAAAACTAAATAAATACCAGTTACACTGTTACCCATTTAGGAAAATTCTAGAACTTATAGCTGATTTCACTTGTGAGTTTATACCACTGAGAGTGAAGACGCAGGTTTCTTTGGTGGGAAGATGGAGCATTTCAATTTCTTTTACCAAAGAAACGAGATGTGGCACCAGGACAAGATGGGGAAAAAAACTTTTACCGTCTGTCCTTCGGGAAATGGGAAGAGACGGCTGAACATGCAACAGAGCTCCTGGTCTCGGTCTCGGCCTCAGCATTAAAGCCCCTCGCAAACCAACAGTTTCCTGGGAAAGGTCGGTGCCTTCCAGCTTATGGAGCTCATCACCTGACAAACGTTCCTCTGGCATTTTATTTTCTAGGGATGTCGGTTTCGCACATTAAAATGAGAACCACGGTCCTAAGGAAAGACCGTAAGTCAAGTCTCGTTACAACTCACTTTAAAATTATTTGGTTATACTGTTATTTTGCCCTTAAGCACCGATTAAAAGAAGGGAGCCATCCTCTGGGCCAGTGGATCTGCTCTGCTGGGCTAAAATTTTGGTTGTGAACATACCTGTTTGTAATCAGCTTTCCTGTTATTACTAATCTTGTTTCTCAGATTACAGGTGGAGATGGACATTGTTTGCACGCAAGTAACTATGAACAACTCAGTATTCATACGGGCTGCCAATGTATTGTTACGATTGTTATTAAGTCTCTTTTTAGAGAAGTTTTTCTTAATATGGACTCTGAATTTAGTTTTAAATCCCCGCCAAGTTTTAATGCAGCGAACACACGTGAGGATCGAAGTTATTCTGACACAACGAAACGCTGCTTTGAATGCAATCTTCCTGAACGTATCTGGAACCTATACGCAGCTAGAGGGGATATTCGTTTGTACCCTTACTTGCCATTCTCTGAGGTTTCTGTGACAGTTTCTAAGGAAACACATCAACACAAACACCAGATCAGCTACAAGTATCTGTCCTCCTGACAGGTGCTTCCTAGTGCATCGATATAGATTTTTAATGTTTTCACTTAACTCTCACCCCAAGAACCACAGTCTTCGTAAAGAAATCTGGTTCTAATGCAGATATGAAAAGATTTCTATTTCCAAAGTGGAACAAATGAACCTCCCAGCTGACTTCTAGGTGGTCAAGACAGGTGGTATAATTTAGTTGATCGGACCAAGTTTTACGAGAGTAAATTTAGAGCAAAGTACATCTTTAAGGACACAGGAGGAGAATAGGGTTTGTAGGTCCTTGGAGAAGAAATGATCACATTTTTAAATGCCTCGATGGATAAGGTCACGATTCTGATGAGTTTCTAACAGAAATATTTAAAGACACACCTGAACTGTGAAACCATTATCAAGAAAACGCCAGCTTGACGAAGTTGAGAGAGTAACGTGGACATATATACGCTACCAAATGTAAAACAGACGGCTAGTGGGAAGCAGCCGCATAGCACAGGGAGATCAGCTCAGTGCTTTGTGACCACCTAGAGGGGTGGGATAGGGAGGGTGGCAGGGAGACACAAGAGGAAGGGGATATGGGGATATATGTATATGTATAGCTGATTCACTTTGTTATACAGCAGAAACTAACACAACAACGTAAAGCAATTATACTCCAGTAAAGATGTTAAAAAAAAGAAAACATCAGCTCGTGGACCTCGAAAACTCAGGCGTCTCCTGGGTCGGCGCTGGCGCGTTTCTGAAGCCTGCAGGCCCACAATTTCATAGCCTGGACAGCTCAGTCCACCCAGAATTTTGGGAAAGAGGGGCCACCTTACTTGGACAGCAGGATCAACCTGAGTTTCCCCTACAGAGCTTTCAGTTCCTCTGCAGACAGGGGTTCATTAGGTTAACTAAGGGTTAATATTTGTTAGCAGCAGATGCGTGAGCTAGAACGTAGTCACTGAAAGGGCCGTGCTGGTGACCAGATAGACTTAACCCCCCTCCACTGCCAGGGGACACCTTCGTCAAGGAACTACACAGCCGAGCTCCTTCTAGATGCTCCGGGATCAAATGGATTCCAAGCCTCAAGGCTATTTTGTTAGCTGCCAGATAGGTCTGGTTCCCCGTACAAACAGGCACAGAATAATCAGGAGAGCAGCTGGGCCGAAGCCGGGGCTCTCGGGGTGCAGTAAACGCGGGCGCACTTCCTGTGGACGGCTGACAGCCGGGTGCCTGGACACGAGCGCGTCGCTGTGCCAGCGGGCTGCTGACAGCGTGCTCACGGCCTGCAGAAGCACTCAGCTCCCATGGCCGGGGACCTGGATGCCCTCCCCGCCGCCGACGCTCTAGGTTCCCGACCAAAGTCCACTCTTCCTTCTTCCCCTTACGAACAGGTCTCTGGGTTTTGCTGGAATGACACCCTGGGGAGTAACAGAATACCCTTGCCGGCCTCTCTTGCAGCTACAGGGGCAGCGGTGGGACAGAGCCCCAGCCACTCGGACGGGAACACGAGTCCACCCGCTGGTCACTTCCAGGAAGGCGGAATGTTCCTGTTTGGGCGCCGCCTCTCCTTTGTTTCTTCCCGCCTGGAGTTGGACGCTTATTTCACCACCAGACGCAGTGCCCTTCCCTCTCTGAAGGTGGCGGCCTCTGGAGACGCCCTTGAAAGGGAGCGAGCTGGGTTTTTCATGGGCTCAGGAAGGCAGGCAGCAGCGAGGAGAGGCCGTGCGTGGAGCGGCTGGGCGGCTCTGTGGCTTTTAGCCATTTCATCAAGGTTTCGCCGAGCTGCGGAGAAGAGCTGGTTGCTTCCGCGTCTTTCGCTGGCTGCCGGTCACGTGACAGGGTGACACGCCTCTCCTCGGAGGCTCTGGAAGCAGCACGAGCTGCTCTGGAAGACACGTTCACGGGTCCGTGTTCTCAGCCACCGCTGTGGCCGCTGACGGGGACCCGTGACAGTCTGGCTGACCTGAATTTTTTAATTACCCCAAAATGCCTGTTTTCTTCGATGCTCTGGGCTGTCTCGAACAACTACCCGCATCTCAATCTAGCCCCCTCCCTTACTTTATAACCTCAGGATGGGGTTAAGAACGCAAAGGAAGGGTTACAAGAAGCCCTCGTCTTCTGGACTTCATACAGGCAGCTTCCCCCCGCTGTCCTTCTTTCCTTCCTTCCCTTTCAGAGGTTTAACAGGGACTCTGATACACTTCTTGAGACATCTGCTTAGTGAGGTTTTGCCTTGAGACGCCGAGCGGGGGAGGAGAAGGATGGGTTTCAACACGGCTGGGCTCTGCCCAAACCTGTGGCCTGGAGGAGCTGGCACAGAGCCACCATCTCCAGAAGGCTTCTATCTCGTGGATGAAGATAATGATATTTGTTTGAGGGGCACGCCCTTGGGTTGCATATACAAACCAGACTTAATGGATATTTTTAAGAGTTTCCCACAGGGAAAATAGGCCATGTCAAAGTGCCAGGGCACTCAACTGTCACTTCCTTCCAGGGAAAAAGGAAAAAACGCAACAGTCCTGCTTAGACCGAGCCAGCTGCTGCTCGCACTGTTAAAAGCTGTACCGCTTCTGCCTACACGGGTGGCTTCCTCAGACCTCCGGCCCTGGGAGGGCTGACACCTGCCCGAGCAGCAATCCAGTTGGGACTAGTTTACCCAAACGGCAGGAAAGAGGCGGTGAAGGAGAGAGGCCCATTTGTTTCCTTTACCACCCGTTCTGACTTTCATAATCCAGCCGTTCGTGAGAGACACTCAGCTGCAGCCACCTCGGTGAGAAACCACGACTTTTGCCACTTTGCTAAGTTATTCTCCCCACGCTCGGTCCTCCAACTGGCTCAGAATACACGGCCTAGAAAACGGCCAGCACTGGGAGACTCTGTGAGCCCGTAAAGCCTTCCTTCCTCAGCTCGCGAGGGAAGGTACGTGATGTTCAGGGCTAAGTGTGCCCAACGCGATCGGCTGCACTCATACGGGTTCCCCTTCCTTACCCATTTCCTAGGGAGAACCTGAAGGCTCTAGAAATAAGAGGGAAGTAAGATGGCGGAAGGATGGAAGGAAGGGGAGCAGGGAAGAGGGGGGAAGAGTTTACACCTGCAGCAGTGGGGCCTGGGCTCTCTAGCTATGACGCCAGCTGTTCAGCAGAGGCTCTGTCCCCAGCCCAGCCCACGTCCCTGGGGAAGGCAGACACGCAGGACAGAATGCGAGCATTTCCCAGAATGTGGAATCGCTTGAGTCAGAGTTTCCTCTATCAGAATTCACGAGTCAAGTCTCAGATACTGCAACCCCTCGTGACGTGACGTCTGCCACTTATCTTTGAGAGCCATCGAATTGTTGAATGCCCAGAACTTTCTCAAAATTGTACCTGGAATTAATTGAAGGTTTTTTTTTCTCCCCCTTAATCATGATTTTTTTTAAAGTCATAGTCGGTCCAAATATAGTTAATCTTTTGTTTTATAAGTGAAATACTTGAAATAAGTTTAAAGGAGGCGATCTCAGCATCTCTAGGACAAGAAACTCCTTCAACGTCGTACCCTGACTTTAAAACGAACGCAACATTTCTTCTGACCCCAGGGAACCACGTTGGACCAGCTACATGTTCATGACACAATATGTTTCTGGCACCAGAACGGCCTTGAGAAATTAGCCTGCTGCCTCCTAGCCTGATAAAATCTCAATAACGATTCAAAACAGTGCGAGCTTCTCTCTCATTGCCATGTAAGAGCTTCCTGCTCTACTAGAGGGTCATAAAGGTGCTTTATTTCCAGAAGTCCTTAACGTTCTTCATTACGGACTGTGGAGTGCTGACCCAATTTCCATATGGTTTTTAAAAAATGAGGGTTAAGGACGTGCCCATCTGTGGCCACGGTCAGGAAGCCGCCTGAAGATTTCTTCCCTATTTGGAGCCAGTTTTGGTAATCGGAGGGAGACGGCCTGTGCTGGCGGCTCCAGGCCAGTTCATGCATAATTCACCCAAAAGGATGGAAAAGGCCCACTGGGGACAAGGCTTGGCCTACTTCCCCTGGTTTATCACCAAATGTGCTCTGTTTTGATCTCCGAGGCCCTGTAATCCTCCCCCACTTTGATATCAGTGACACTGGTATAAGTCACATAATGACATGAGGTTTCTGGGGGCAGATGGACCAGGGCCCTTCTGAGGAACAAAGATGGGCCTCAAACCCAGCCAGTGAGCCAGGAGGGGAAAACACCCAAGAACCAGATTACAAACATGAAGAAACACAGCCCAGACCCAGGCAGCTTGACAGACATGAAAGGGACCAGACAGTCCGTGTTACAAACCCGGTCCCTCATCCTGTCCCCATCAGGCCCAGAGATGAAACGGCTCCGGAACATCTGTGTCCTTTGATCTTGGGCTGCTCACGTATTTCATCAGGAAGAGGCCGAGAATGACACGCTCTAATGCATTCTGTGTCACTTTTCCAGAGGCTGTAGTTTATAAATGTTCTGTGTTAATCAGAATTATAAATGAGGAACTTAATTTAAAAAATTTGTTTAATATTGTGAGCTGTTCAGGCCTGTGTCCCTGTCTTACCCAACATCCAGCCGTGGGGAAGCTAGAATTCCTGCTCTTGTCAAGAAGCTGGCCGTGGTCCTACCGTTTAAAGCCCTCTGCTAGCTTCCCATGACCCCTCGAGATTCTTCACGACCCCCAGGCCCCTCTCTCCTGCCTAAACGTCCAGCCACTCTGCTCTTTTTCTCCCAGATGGGTCTCTCTGGAATATAGCAGGGCACTTACCACAGCTGTAACTAATTAATTAATTGTGTGACGATGTGGCTCAAAGCACATCTCTCTCATTAAAGTGCAGACTCCACCCAGTGGTTCCCATCTTCTTGGGAATGGGCTTTGGTGGCTGGGGACAGGTGCACACAGCTCCCGGGCCGGGCGTAAGTCATGGAGCGACCGGAACCGGCCACTCACTGTGCCTTATTCACTCGTGGGCCCCCAGGGCCCACGCACAGCAGATGCTCAGAAGACATCTGGGCAATGAACTGAATACATAAACAAGGTAATAAATCTCAGTGCTGCAAGGCTCTCCATCACTGCATGTCACTCACTGCGCATCTGGGGAAGGACTTGATCCAGACGTTCAGCTGCCTGGTGGCTAGAGTCCAAGTCTGATGGTCGACTGTACAATGTTCTTTCTATCATCACTACGGGGGTGCAGGTGTGGGACCGGCACCCACACGGCCACTTCTGTGTGCTAAATGAAGTCCACACACTAGGTGGATTTCTACTTATTTTCTAAAACTAACATTCATGGAGAATTAGCAAGCAATGGTTGTCTAGGGCCCGGCCAGATTTCCTGACTGGGCTCTCAGGAAACTGTGAATTATAAAAAGATAGGTACATTTTTCTTCCCATCTGAAACTTAGCTTCAGAGCAGTGATGAATGTCTTGTAGCCTAAAATCTCACCCAGCGAAATGGCTGAGCAAAGGCATTGGGCAATTTTTCTTAGCTCTGGGTCTGCAAGTAAAACACTGAATGTTCAAGTCCAAGCAGTTTAAAGGGACCCTGGAGACCCACTCCTGTCCCAGGTGCAGGGAGGCCAGAGTGACACAAGGGAGGGACCTCACATCACCCCGGACAGGCCCGGGGTCACGACTCTGATGATGCTCCTGTCGTGCTCTGTGACGCTCTGGTCTTGAGAGTTACAGTTTGTGGGTTTCCTTTAAACTGGAGGCAGCTCTCGCTGAGCTTTGCTTCCTTCTCCCAGAGCATATGCAGGCCCGGAAGGACCAACAGCTAGAGCAGGAGATGAACAAGACGGAGATGTAAATCATTCATTTTCTCTCAGGCTTGGAGCATGGACAGTTCTCCGCTTATCAATGGGTTGTTCGAAAAATCATGTGCAAGGCTGCTGTTCCAAAGCAGGATGTTTTTACCCCAGAAACAGGGCTCCATACACGGCTCGCCTCCAGATCAGACCCTCAGTCCCCAAGTGCCGTCTGCAGAGGCCTGCAGACCATAATCCCACCACTACAGAAACCAGAGGATGCTGGTTACCTACCCCCAACACCCACTTCCTCTCTCCTTGGTCACAAAATCCCCATTTTAGCTGGACACACTGAGATCTACAGTGAAAGAAAACATTTCTCTAGCACCTAAGCGTGGTCATGTGATAAATGAGATACGAGTGAAGGGTTACGTGGACTTCCTGAAAAGCTGCTTAAAGGAGGTGCCCTTTCTGCCCTTTGGGTGGCAGGCAACACAAGTATGAGGGCTGGAGTTTCAGCAGCCATTCTGGGGCAGAGGAGACTGTGCATGGAAGCCATGGGCTCAGATGGTGTAGCAGAGAGACCTTGCTCCTGATGGCGGTGGAGCTGCCCCATAAGCCCTGCTTACTCCCTTCTGTATTCTGTTCACGTGGGGAAAAAAAACAAATGATCTTATTTAAACTGCTATTAGTTGAGATTTTTCTAATGCCTACAGCTGCACGCAATTCTTAACTGGTACGCCCATGAATAACAATTTCTTTATGGGAAAGTGGGATGTCTGCTATACATCTATCCCTAAACCCTCTCTGGCAGTAATGACAAAAAGAACATGCACATACCTCAGAAAAGCCATAAAAAAAAGCATAATAGTGGGAACTGACATTGTGGGGCACTTCATCTTTGACATAGTATTTGTTAGCCATCACGATGTTGCATAAGGTACTGTGCATTACTGCCCCCCTTTTACAGAGGAGGAAACTGAGGTTCAAGCAGCTTAAGAATCTGTCCCAAACCAGCTGTTAAATACCCAAGTAAGAGTTACCTACTTGGCATGAGATAGACACAGATGTGGTAACAGGTAGGAAATGGTAACTTTTTAAGATCTTGCCAAAAATTTAGTAAATTGCAATTATGTGAGAAGCTAGAATAAAAAGAAGGTACCTTGACCTAATTAAATGAGATAATACATGTAAAGATGCCTACCATGCAGTAGATACTCCAAAAATACCTGTTCCCACCTGGATTTTTAAAAAGCCCTTCCTGAAACACACAAATACATACCTGCCCCCCACATTTCTAAGGTATGTCTTATCAGATTATTTTGTGTGGGAGGTAACATACATGGAAACCTACAACCCTTTAATTTAAAAAGTTGTGCCTGAAAAATGAAGTGGCTAGGTTTGTGTTCTCGGTCGAATGGTGTTCCGTTCCCCCCTAAAATTCTACCCAGAACCTCATAATGAGATCTTATTTGGAAGTAGGGTCTTTGCAGGCGTCATTAGTTAAATTAAGATGAGGTCATACTGGATTAGGGGTGGACCTAAATGCAATGGCTGGTGTCCTTATCAGAAGAGGAGAGACACCCAGGCACAAACAGAGAAGGTGGCCATGTGAAGACAGAGGCAGAGACTGGGGTGACGCAGAGACTGGGGTGACGCAGCCACAGGCCACCAGCTACACGCCAAGAACTGCTGGCGCCGCCAGAGGCTGGAAGAAGCGAGCGAGAGCCTTCGGAGGGAGCACGGCCCTGCCAGTACCTTGACCTTGGACTTCTAGCCTCAGGACCCTACGAGGACACATTTCTGTTGCTTTAAGCTACCAGTTTGTGGTAATGTGCCACGGCACCCCTAGGAAATGAGTAGCCTGGAGACAGATTTAAAGTCTCAAGGAGCACTGACTAATGAAAGGATAACGCCAAAGTCCAGTTCTATCTGCAAAATAGTGCGCTCTCTCCTGTAGATGGCTCTGCATCTGACCACCACTGCTGTGCTGTCCTGGACTCAACCCCTAGGAGCCCGCACAGGCTCCAGGACACTGGCTGAGAACTCTAGGAGCCAAGGCTGTATTTCACCTGTCACCGAGGTGAGAAAACCTGTGTGTCAGATACACCAACAAACAGACACTAATCAGATTTGGGGATAAGACTTGATTTGACTCTGGAACTATAAGCAATCCTGGCACACAACCGCAACTTGTGTATATTTGCCTAATTCTACACTGCATGTTCTATTCTTCTGAAATTAACATAATCAAGTTTAGTATACTTAATGTCGTAATATCAAATGAATAAACATGACTTCATACATACTCCATAGTTTTACCAGCCTGTGATGAAGAAACCCAATTATGATAATTTAAAGACAGAAACAATAACTTCCTGCAACTGTCTGTAAGAGAAAAAAGGTTCGCTTCCCCTGGAAGAAGTCTCAGTACCACAAATAAGATACTTAACCTCTTCAGCTTTCATACAACTTAGTTAAAAACAAAAAACCTCCAACAGAATCGGTGAAATAGTCTCAATTGCATGTATGAGTCTCAAATTTATATAACGAATTTATGAAAAATTCACAAATATCAAAATGTTCTCAAAGTAAATCTGCTACCCCACTAACTCAGCATTCCCCTCAGTAGACTTAGCACCTACCCTGACAGGCTGTAAAAGGATTCAGGATTCTATATGTGCACTATATTTAACATATTTATACAATCAATATCAGATTTCTCCAGCCACCAAAATGATTCCTAAAACTATGTTACATGGAACAATATTTTAAGTCAAGCAATACTGTTCTTATACATCTTTGGTGTTTAAAATATTTACTATTTTTCCATTCATTTTTCTACTCACATGGAGACATGCTTAAAATAAAACAAGTACTCTTACAACTCCACAATGAAAAGATAACCCAAGTATAACACGGGCCAAGGATCTGAATAGACGTTTCTCCAAAAGAGTCATATCATGACCAATGAACACATGAAAAGATGTTCAAAATCATCAACCATGGGCTTCCCTGGTGGTGCAGTGGTTGGAGTCCACCTGCCGATGCAGGGGACACGGGTTCGTGCCCCGGTCCGGGAAGATCCCACATGCCGCGGAGCGGCTGGGCCCGTGAGCCATGGCCGCTGAGCCTGCGCGTCCGGAGCCTGTGCTCCGCAACGGGAGAGGCCACAACAGTGAGAGGCCTGCGTACCGCAAAAAAAAAAACCATCAACCATTAGGGACATGAAAATCAAAATCACAGTGAGATACCACTTTCACACCGACTAGGGTAACCAGAATCAAGAAGATTCGCAATAATAAGCACCGGCAAAAACAAGGAGACACTGGCATCTTCATACACTGCTGACGCGACCGTAAAATGGAGCCGCTGCTTCAAAAAAACTCTCTGCCAGGACATCAAAAAGTGAACCACAGTTACCACGTGACTCAGAAATTCACTCCCAGGTATACACCCGAGAAAACCAAAAACACGTTATGTACACAAAACCTGGAATGTTCACAGCAGCACTATTCACAAAAAGTCCATCAGAGCCAGAGAGAGACAAATACCACATGATACCGCTTCTATGTGGAATCTAAAAAGAAATGATTCAAATGAACTTATATACAAAACAGAAATAGACCCACAGACATAGAAGACAAATTTATGGTTACCAAAGGGGAAAGGGGCAGGATAAATTAGGAGTTTCGGATTAACATATACAGACTACTATATATAAAATAGATAACCAACAGCACAGGGAGCTATACTCAATATTATGTAATAACCTATAAGGGAAAAGAATCTGAAAAAGAACACACACACACACACACAGAATCACTTTGCTGTACACCTGAAACTAACTACATTGTAAATCAACTATACTTCAATTAAAAAAAAAAAGATGCAATCCCTGAAGACTTCAAAACAAAGAAAAAAAGAAAAAGAAAAGCCCATGCTTATCTTGCAGCCCCACAGCACAACTGTAAATGCATCTTAAAGAAGAACTTGTGTGCAGAAACAAATCTTGCAAAATTCCCCCGAGCTTAAAAAAAAATAGTTGAATCCTACCAGTCAGATTTCTTAATGCTTTTTTAAATTCCAAGAAGGTCAGCAAAACGATTAGTTGAGCAGACAATCTGGCATGAAGAGCTCAGGCCAATGAGGCAGAAATGTGAGTTCTAGATGCCACCAACGAACCACGTGGCACCTTCACCTATAGATTAGAGAGGGGAGCAGATTGCACCTCCCAAGCCTGGCTGATTATCAGACCACCTGGGAAACTTTTAAGAAATCTTTTCACTGTGGAAAATTTCAAACACATGCAGAGTAGCGAGAACAATGAATCCTGAGTACCCATCACCAGCTTAAGCAATGATCTACTGGCCCATTTTGTTTCAGTGAGAAACTCTTCCCTCCTCCTTCCTACTCTACTGGACAGCTTTTCAAGGACACGAATTCTGGGCCACACCCCATGAGATTCTGATTGATCAGGTCCATAATGGGACTGGGGAATGTTTTTCCCCCCCCTAAAGAGTCACTTTGGAAACCAATGGCCTGGAAGACCCTTAAATTTCTTTCCAGCAACAAAATTCTATCAGCATAGAATGTGGGAAGCAACAAATGCCAGAGGTCAAGTTTATGAAACTATAAAAAATATTTTATGTGCAGCATATAAACTTTACAGAACATTAAGCCATTGATGAAGAAGCTGATATTACTTCTTTCGATTTAAGCATAGACCTGGACCCTTAAGAAAGAAAAATTCTGCTCAGTGCAGTGTTCTAGAATTTAGAATTGCAAAAATGCATATCATTCTTACTGCTTGCTTGGAACCAGAGTGAAGTCCACCACCAAAGGGAAATTTTGCACAGCACCCAAACTTCAGAATTAGACCGATGTGCTCACGACACTCCACGAGCAGCTGACAGAAATCAGCGCCGCCATGCGGAGACGATCACGGGCACCACGGAAACTCTCACGTTTGTTAGCCAGGCAGAGGGTTCTGACTCGGTAAACGCTTTTGTCTTTGACAATTTTATCTTTAAGATGGTCCCCTATGACCATCTTAGCTTTCAAACTCACCCAAACTTCCTGACAGCGTCCTGTTCAGAAGAAACCATCCAGATTTCTATAGGTCGCTGCGTTCAAAAGCCGTTTTTTCGGCTTCCCAACTACAACACAGAGAGCCCTAGCCAGGAAGGCTCCATGCTGCATTGTGGCTATGGGATCACAAAATCCTAACAATGGAAGGAACATCAGGAACCACACAGCTGTCCAAATTGATGATGAATCTTTTCAGTTTAAAATATTGCTTTTAACTTCTGTACACTCAAAATGACAATGTGCACTAAATTAAATGTAAATCCGTAAGTGAAAGCTGGTTGATCGTACGGGCGTCCCAAACAACCCCTGTGCCTTAGGATCAGACGACAGCACCCAAGGAAAACCAGGCTGCCCGTGACCAGCTAATGGGAGGCGGCACCCACAAACAGCAGCTAAGGCTCTGACACATCCGCACGGAAGCACCCAAGTTGGCTAAGGGACCAGACGTGGCTACGAGGAAAACTAACTCTTACCGTTTGTGTTTACCAGCACTGACACTGGGCCATCAGGCACGGTCTGGGTCTGATCAACACCATTAAAGCAAATTGGTGGTGAGATGGGGAAACACACAGCCCTCTGATTTCAGCATCTGCACCACGCTGATTCACATCTGTTATTTATCTGTCTTAGATATTTAGCTTGATGCCTGAAATACTTCCTTGTTCCTCTGGCCTTCACTTCTCTCCTTCCCTACAGGAGACTCCACAGCTTTGACATTCCTTCACTTCTTGACTCAATATTTGTTGAGTGCTTACGATGTGCCAGGAATGGTGATAAGTGCTGGGGAGACGAGCCCACCGAGAACCCTGGTCCTCAGCGAACTTTAACGCGGATGGCAACCCCTACCACCACCTCCACCCCAACACCCTTAAATGAGACAGTGTAACAGAGTGACTTGTAATGTGGAAAATCAAGGCGGTCCTGGAGACCGAGAGCAGCACCCAAGTGTCCCTGGACCACAGAGGGGGAGGGAGGATGGGACGCGGTGGCGGGAGCTTTTCTGACCACCTCCACTTCACGAGGACGTCTCCCTCACTCTGGGTCCCTGCCAAGGGCATCACAGCTCCTGCTGCATCCCTGTGCAGCTGTTTCATCCCCTGCTGCAGGTGTCCACACACGGGTACCATGACCTTAGCCTCTATCAAGGACCCAGAGCGGCGCTAGGCATCTGTTATGTGACCGATTTGGTCCCTGGAAGACGCTCAGGGAGTCTCCTCTTAAAAGGCAATCAAACTGCATTGCCAATATCCCGTCTATGAAAAACCCACATTTACTCGAACGGCCTCTGGGGACACGCTGGTCAGCTAAGAACCGTTTCAGTGGTGAGAAAGCCATTGATGGAAAACTCACTGCACGTAGGAGTGACCAAGGGCTGGCGGTCGGGGGCTCTCGCACCTCAGCCATAAAGACAGCTGTTCAACGGGGACGGAAAGATGACCCAGAGACTCCTGGTGAAACTCTGAAACAGGGCACGGATTTTTAGGGGTTTGTGGGGTGGCGGGAGGAAAGTATCAGAAGCAAGGGCTCCCCTTCCCCACTACGTCTGCTGAGAGCACACGACCATGGCTTGTGGCAGAGCCTGAGTGTGAACAGGGTGGTGGCAGCAGCCGGGCCACACGATGCATTGCTTCGAGCCCTTGCCCACCTGAAGCTTTAGAATCATGGGTCCATCTCCAGGCCGTGGCTCCCTGCTTCCCAGAAAGGATCTCTTTAAAGGGCCCCTAAGAAACGCCATCAGAGAGGAGTCTTCAGAGCCCTTGGGGACATGAAGATGGATGAAAAAGAAACACAGCCATTGTGAATGACTTTGATAATTGGCACGGCTTCTGTGATGCCTCCTCACTGGCATCAACCACTCACGGATGAACCCTGACGGGTCCCCGCAGCGAAACAGGGGCACGAAGGCTGTGTCCTGAAAGCACGCCTGCGACCAGGCTCGTACACCGTCGTGTCAGCTCGGGACTACGGTGGGGACTGGTGAGGGGCAGGGCTGTTCACTAATTCCTTTCTTTTCTTTAAAATATGATATGATTCATATACTGCACAAGCCATCTAAAGTACACAATCCAATGGTTTTTAGTACAGAGTTGTGTAACCACAACCACAATCAACTTTAGAACATTTTCATCACCTCACAAAGAATCCCAAACTGATAAATTCCTGCCCACTCCCCTGTGGCCACCCCACTGCTCCCAGCCCGAGGCATCCATAACCTGCTTTCTGTCTCTACAGCTCCACCTATTCCGCACATTACACGTAAATGGGATCATGAAACGTGAACTTCTGTGTCCGACTTCTTTTGCTTGGCATGATATATTCACCACAGTGTAGCAAGAATCAGGATTTCACTTCTTTCTACTGCCCAATAATATTCACTGTATGAATATAGGACATTTATTTATCCAGTCATCAGCTGATGGACATTTGGGTGGTTTCCACTTTGAGGTGAGTTTTTTGTTGTTGTTGTTGCGGTACGCGGGCCTCTCACTGCTGTGGCCTCTCCCGTTGCGGAGCACAGGCTCCGGACACGCAGGTTCAGCGGCCATGGCTCACGGGCCCAGCCGCTCCACGGCACGTGGGATCTTCCCGGACTGGGGCACGAACCCGCGTCCCCTGCATCGGCAGGCGGACTCTCAACCACTGCGCCACCCGGGAAGCCTCTGGGGTGAGTATTTTAATACAAGATGAGCCAGCTCACTTTCTGGCACTTCTGATTTCCCAGCTGTGAAAAACAGGCCAACTGCATTTCCAAGGCTGTAAGTCTGCACTCAGCCAACCAGGGGACCAGGGTAATAGATAATAACCTCTTTTCATGCCTGTTTGCTATGATACTGTTGGGGGTTGAACTGTGTCGTCATCCCCCCGCCCCGAAAGATATGCCCAAGTCTTACCCCAGTACCTGTGAATATGACCTTGTTTGGAAATAGGGTCTTTGCAGATGTAATTAAGTTGAGGATCTCAAGAGCAACTAGAATTTGGGGGCAGGGGCTAAATTCAAACCCAGCGACTGAACTCTTTATAAGAAAAAGGAGAGGGAGGTTTGAGATGCAGAGAGATAGGGAAGAAAGCCTTATAAAGACAGAGGTAGAGCCTGGAGGGACGTCTCTACAAATCAGGAAACTCCAAGGACGGTCAGCCACCATCCGGAGAGAGTGACGGCATGAAGGGACCCAACTCTGCCAACATCTGGATTTTGGACGTTTGGCCTCGGGAACTTTGAGGGAACACATCTCTACTGTTCTCAGCCACTGCGCTGCGGTCATTTGTCATGGGAGCCCCAGGACACTAATACAGATGTGAGTTCCTGCAGTAAGTGTGCTTAGAAGGGTCTCCATCTTGGTCCTTCATCTTGGAATGCGGGTCCCCGAGTCGCCAGCAATTCCAGGGCCCCGCTCAGGATGATGTGATTTTGAGGGGAGTGTAGGATGTCCGAGGCTCTCTGCAGAGGAGAGGGGCAGGGTTCTGATCTAATCTCTAATTTAATTATTTTCCCCTGGAACCAGGAGACTGTTCTTTTGGATTTGGGGAACGTAACCGTAAATGTGCCAACGGAAAAGGAAAACACAAGTTATGAACAAACATCCTCCTCCTGTGATTTCCCCGGACGTGCTGGGCGGTAACACACTCAGTAACCTCTCTTTCCCGGGTCGCCTGGGTCTGCCCTTCGCTCAAGGCACTGAGACCATCGGCGTGAAGAAGTAGATTCCAGCAATTTCTTGCCAAACTAAAAATAAGGAAGCCGTCCGGGAGAGAAATCTACAGCCTTGTCCCTTCTGTCACACGTCATCAAGCAGGAGCTGAGTGCTGGTAAACACAGGTCTAAAGCCTGCAGTCCTCACACCAGCCCACCCTACTAGCACTTGCCAGGACGGGCGTCACCTCTAACGCCGGGTGACATCATCAGGTTCGGGCACTTGGATCTCCCTGTGAAATACTCTAAGTAGGCGACGCGTGTTTGGGGAAAGGGGCAAAGACATACACCCCTCCCTCACACCAGACCTCTGGGGTACTAAGTGAGATGGGGCGGACTAGCTCTCACATCAACCATGCCTTCCTGGGCCTCTGCCTCCCAGCATACGGGAGTGTTGAGTAAGGCGAACTGAGAACTGAAGGAGCTCAAGACGCAGGAACTTTCTTTCTCTTATTTTTATTTTTGGCTGTGTTGGGTCTTTGTTGCTGGGCGTGGGCTTTCTCGAGTTGCAGCGAGCGGGCGCTACTCTTCGTTGCGGTGCGCGGGCTTCTCATTGCAGTGGCTTCTCTTGTTGCATAGCACGGGCTCTAGGCGCACGGGCTTCAGTAGCTGCAGCACACGGGCTCAGTAGTTGTGGCACGCAGGCCCTAGAGCACAGGCTTAGTAGTTGTGGCGCACAGGCTTAACTGCTCCGCGGCATGTGGGATCTTCCTGGACCAGGGCTCCAACCCGTGTCCCCTGCCGCAGCAGGCGGATTCTTAACCACTCTGCCACCAGGGAAGCCCCGGCAGGAACATTCTTTTCCCATTTTGTTAGAGAGAGAAACGATAAGGACCAAAAACATCTTCATGTCTATAACCAAGATTGCTCTTTGATCTCCCCAGTACCCAACCTCCTCTTCTTGCAGTGATGGAAACCCCTCCCCACTTCACCCCCAAAGTTTTCACTGGCTGCTCAGCTGGGATGACCTCTGCCGGCCTCCCCTGCAGTCCAACGAAGCTGTGTTACTGGTTTAGGCTGGAGCTGACTCCTCTGGGTCTCGCCTTCAAGACATCACGCTTAAGTGTCCCATCCTCCCCTCCCCACTTCCATGCAAACCAGCTTCAACCATGCGAACGAGGAAAGCATGCCAGCCCACGGACAGAGCATCACGGTGGCAGAAACTCAGGTTCCTGAGTGACCACGAGGAGAGAGCTGCCCACCAGCTTCAGGACTGCCTTCCTCTCAGCTCCGCCACTGGGAGCTGGTATCTCTTTAACGCAGCTGCTTAGCGTTCACCCAGACTAATCCTCAGGGTCAGGCATTGAAGCACTGAATACGTGCTTCTTGATTTATAGTGTTCTTTGGTTATGAACAATTTACAAAACAAATCACAGTTCATGCGTCACATGAACCTAAGGACCAGAGGCAGTTTACAGAGCTCAGCGACCAGTAGCCCAGAAGGTTGAAGGGAGCTTCAGAAGGACCGTGGTCCAGCCTCGCCCCAGAATGATTTGCTACTTGACCCTGAGCGAGTCATCTGATCTCCTTTCCTCTGTGTGGATGCAATCTCTTGATTCCTTGGATGCACAAGAGAACAAATAACAAAAGAGGAAGTTTTTCATGAAACCAACTGATGCAAAATCTTCAGAAACATTCTCAGCGTAACTCCTTTCTCTCTTTCTCCCCTCTTACCGCCCCCCTTTTTTTTCCTTTGCAGGCAGGTGGTGTTAAAAGAGCTTTCTTTGACAAAATGGTGGCGTAGCTGATAGTAACTTTTACTAATAGCCTTACTTTAAAAAAAAAATTAAAAGTTGACCACTCTAATGCTCATCCCATCCATTAAAAAATTGTTTGCTAGACCACAAAACCCCCGAATCTAGGACCAGTCACCCTCAAACCACGACATTCTGTGATCTCTGGGTTCACAAAGGTAAACTCAGAAAAGGCAACCAATGTTTCAGCAGCAATTAAAAAAAACAACAACAAAACATGTTTGTCAGAGATGACAGCTCTCTCGCTGACATGCTCAGAGTTACAGAGAAAGACCCTGTTCCCTGGAGAACCAGCCATGGCCCAGCGCCAGCCAACCTGGAAGGGAGCCCTGGACACAGGCCCCTCAAGGCCCCCGTGAGGCTGCCAAAAGATGGAGCCGCTACTCATTTTCCTGTAGAACAAACCAGATCTTTCTTCAAACCTTAGAGGAAGCAAGTCCTCATGGCCCATAATTAAATCCCCAAAATGGGCACTTTTTACTAGGAAGGAGCTATTTAGAAAGTTCCAGAATGATGAATGAAAACTGCATCTTAAAAGTAGAATTTGATTTTAGGCTGCTTTGAAACTGCTAGGGAATTTTTTTTTTTTTTTTTTTCTGTTCTAACAGTCTCCCTACAAGGATTAACAAGATGAAAAAAGAGAACGATAAAAGCCTATAATAAAAGCCTGTACAAATTGAGCAGCAGATCCTGGGTAAGCACCTTATAGGCCTTATTCCCTGATTCTCAAAGGACTCTGGAAACATCTAGATTTTACAGACGCAGGAACTCAGCACAGGCAGGTTAGGTCACTTGGCCGACATCGCAGAGCTGGTCGTGGCCAGACAGGGATTTGAACCTGGGCTGTGTGACAGCAGAGCTGTGCTCTCCCCGCTGCGCTCGGCGGAGGATGGACCTCAACCCCACGGTGGGTCTCCTGGCTGCCCACACCCCTGCTTGTCGGGAGACTCTCATTCCTGGACCACCTTCCTCTTTAATGTCCTCTGGGGGCTGTGACTCATCGGACGCCCTCGTGCACACCCGAGCACAGCATCAGTGATGCTGTTTACACAACATTTGTAACAGAACCTGGCCGTCCGCAAACCACTTTTCCATCCAGCCGGTGGCTTGAATCTGACGTCCGTGAGGCAGGTGAGGCTGGCATCTTATTATTCCGGATGGACGGGGTCGCGTGCTTGACACGCAACTCACGCCAAGCACAGGTGCGGTTGCACCTTTCGTCATGGTCAGCGCTGTACGCGGTTTAGGCAGAAGACCATGTGTGGTGAGGGGAGCTACACGGACCAGCCCAAGGGAGCCTCTGTCCTGCCCACACCTCCCTTAACTGAAGACCGGCCTCCTGGCCCCGGGGCAGCCCCCGTGTCTGGGGTTGGCTGCCTCTGCGCCCAGAGGATGACCCGAGACCCAGGACCTCAGCCACCTCCCTGTTCCCGATTCACAGGACGCGCCTGGCACACGAATAATGTGGGGCTGTACTCCGAAGTCTGAGAAACGAGCAGGGCTTTGATCCAGTAATTCCAGGCCTGGATTCCCCCCCCCACAAGGAAGTAGTTAAAGATATTCACAAATATCCATGTTCACGTCAAGCCTGCTTTAAAAAAAGGAAAGCACCGATGTATCTAATAAGAAGAAATCGTTCCAGATCTTCAAGACACAAAGGACACCTATGCGGCCGTTAGAGCTGACACTGTAGGACTATATCCATTAGCCAGGAAGGAGATTTCCAAGGTATTTATTAAGTGAAAAGGGAACGACCTGAAACGATCTGTACTTTACAGTCGCTCCTGCTGTTACACGGCACACAGCCACACACGTGTGACTCTGCAGTGGCTGTGCCCTGGTGGGTAGAGCTATGCTTTTGGTGGGGTTCGTGATGAACACAAATTGCTTCTGTATTAGGAGGAACGTCTCTCCGCTTTGGGAGAATGGCAGCTAATCACCATATGCTGGTGGGTGTTAGCAGGCTAGTCTAACCCTTTCAGAGGTCACAGGACACTCTGGCCTGCAAGTGGGAGGTGGTGATCTCCTGGGCAAGGGTGGTGGCAGCAGCAACTCATTACTGAAGCCTCAAGCAAGGGAGCCTGGAGACCCACCAGGGACAAATGCATGTTCCTAAAGGTGATGCTTTAAGGAGGCAAAACAGACTCAGGAAGAAAAAAACACGTGTGAAAGCCCCATCCTGATACCATCTCAACAAAGAAGAACTGCCACGATCCACTAGCCTATTAGCACAGCACAAACCACAGGTGATCTCGGCCAACGCAGGGCGTTTGGGGCACCGAAAACCCACGTGTAACTTACAGTCAGCCTTCATCCCCGGCTCCCCCGTACTCGAGCATTTAACCAGCCGTGGATCGTGCCGTATGTACCGTAGCATTTGCTGTTGAAAAGTATTTGCGTTCAAGCGGACGCACACAGGTCAAACTTGTGCCATTCAAGGGTCAACTGTAGTCTCAGAAGCAGAATAAACAGACTCTTTTACAGATGCTTCTCTTAAAGCTGTTATTGCTCTTGCCCATTTCTTCTTTTTCCTTCATAAAAATATTTTAGCTAAAAGGTCACAGACAGGAGAAGATACTGGTGACTCGTAACAAGAAATGCCTATCTAAAATACGTAGAGTTTCTCACAATCAATGAGAGAAGAGCCGCCTCTCTCCCATGTCCCTAAGAGTCAGAGAAAAAACAGGCCAAGAATATTATACTTCATACAACAAATATACGAGAAAGTACCTAACCTTCCCAGCAATCACAGAGAGGCAAAGGCCTGCCGCTTCACACCTGTCAGGTTGAACCTGTTCAATCTGATAAAAGCACTCACTGGTAGGAACCTGAGCCAACAGAACCCTCCAACACCTCTGGAGAAAGGCAAACTGGTTCAGGCATTTTGGAAAGCAAGTTGCCAAACCCAGTACAAGGCAAGTCCACCTTTGGACCAGCAGTTCCCCTCGAAGTGTGCCCAGACCTGGGGAATTCTCACACGTGTGTGCAAGCGGAGTGGAAGAGTGCACACTGCAGCTCTGTTTAACAGAGCAGAACAGGGGACTTCCCTGGTGGCCCAGTGGTTAAGACTCCACGCTCCCAATGCACGGGGGCCCGGGTTTGATCCCTGGTCTGGGAACTAGATCCCGCATGCTGCCACTAAGACCCGGCACAACCAAATTAATTAATTAAGTAAATTTAAAAATGAAAGAGCAGGAAGGCAGAAGCAACCCAGCTGAATCCCAGCAGGGCAACAGATAAACTGTTGCCGCTATGTAACAAGGGAAGTGAAGGGACTAGATCTCTGTGAAACAATGGGGATGAACCTCAAATCTGTAACTTTGGAGCAAAGAGAATACACGTTATAAAAGAATGGTGTATCCTGTAAAACAACAGATGCAACATTTAAGCCACACAATGACGTTAGACAATTAGCCAGACAGACATCTATACATGTGTTGAGAATGTGACAATGATGCACATCTACCTCAGAACAGTGATCACCTTGGGAGGGAGGAGGGAGGAGGGAGGAGGGAGGAGGGAGGAGGGAGGAGGGAGGAGGGAGGAGGGAGGAGGGGGGAGGGGGGAGGGGGAGGGGAGGGGGAGGGGAGGGGGAGGGGAGGGGGAGGGGAGGGGGAGGGGAGGGGGAGGGGGAGGGGAGGGGGAGGGGAGGGGGAGGGGGAGGGGAGGGGAGGGGGAGGGGAGGGGAGGGGAGGGGGAGGGGAGGGGAGGGGAGGGGGAGGGGAGGGGAGGGGAGGGGAGGGGGAGGGGAGGGGAGGGGGAGGGGAGGGGGGAGGGGGAGGGGAGGGGGAGGGGGAGGGGAGGGGGAGGGGGAGGGGAGGGGGGAGGGGGAGGGGAGGGGGGAGGAGGAAGGAAAAGGGAGGAGGAAGGAGGAAGAAGGGAGGAGGAAGGAGGAAGGAGGAAGGAGGAAGGAAAAGGGAGGAGGGGCAAGAACGTAAGATTTGACACAAGAAAATTCCCTGAGACAGACACTCCCACAGGACTGGGAATGTGGGGAGAGACGCGGCCGCAGTGACACTAAGAAAATGTCCTGTCACGTTCAACTTCCACGATTCCAGTCCAGGATTTCGCTCCTTTCCTATCCCAGGAGGATGGAAATCTGCGGGTTTCTGAGTGGACCCTAACTGCCGAGCAGACCTGCAGAGCCCGTTCGCAATGACAACGTCTGAACGACGTGGCGGCGGTGAGGCTAAACAGGCCCTTCGCCGTCACCTCTGCTGTGTCCACACCCTCAACCGTGACTGTGAGTCCACCTGGGGTTCCGATGGCTCCAGGCCCACGACTGCAGGCAGGGACAGGGTCTCCTTCACATGTCATTACGCTGTGGGCACTAAGCATCAACTGATGAGCGTTAACTGTCACCAGGTACACACAGCTCCAGACGCATCAAAACACGGAGTCACTGGGGAGCGAGCCCCCAGAGGAACTCAGTAAAGATCCCTTCAGGCTGAAAGCAGTACCCTGACATCAGCAGCAGCAGCCTCCAGGAAGGGCACGACCTCAGGCCGCAAAGCGGGATGGGCTTCTTTTAAGCTAAGTCCTAAAGGGACCAGTTACTGGTCCAGGGCTGAAAGGGCAGAGGAACCCATTTTTCTGATACAAGGGACGATGAATTCCGCGTGCCCTGTGTCTTCTGCAGGGAACACTGCTGGGACTCACCTCTCATCGCATCAGCTAAAGATGTGATCGGGGAAGTGATGCTAATCCTGGCTCATTACCTGAACACCTGGAGTGAAAAAAATTTTTTTTAAACCAAGAGCATTTTTGGAGGCCAAGTAGATACTGAGTCCTGGGCTAAAGGAACCCCAGAGCTAGGACAGGCCAGTGGGAGCCACTTGCACTGTGGACCCTGCGGGGGGTTCAGCGTTGATCTCCAGGGGCTCCTGGAAGCCTCCTCTGCCGATTCAGATCAGCAGGGTCACGGTGCCACAGCAGCAAGCCACAGTACAGGGCCAGGTACCGGTGTAGACTCTGTGCATTAATTCACTGAATCTAGCAGCCTGCGTCATCTAGAGAGGCAGACTCCCCCACTTGTCTGGATTCACCCAACGACTAGGTGTCAGACATAATCCGCTTGAGGACAAGAAAGCTCATGAGGTCAAGGAGAGTCCGAGTCCAGACTCCAGCACATTCGCTGAGCTCCTGCCATAAGTTCCGTGCTGTGCCCCCTGTTTTCACACGCTCCCATGTGCTGCTCGGGACCCAGCAGGGTAAATACCACCACCTCCATTTTCCACGAGGAAAGAGCCAAGGCTGGGAGACGTTAAGCCCTCAAGGCTGGTGAACGGGGAGACTGACTCTCAAACTTTTTCAAAGATCAGTCTGAATCCTCACCTCCAGCATCCAGGACCGTGACATTCTTTGGAAATAAGACCTTTGCAGATGTCATTAAGGATCTCTCAGTGGCCCTAAATCTAATGACGGGCGTTCTCAGAAAGAAGAGGAAGATCTGACAGAGACACAGGAGACAAGGTCTTGTGAGGACAGAGGCAGAGACTGGAGTGATGCTCTACAAGCATCGAGACACCAAGAGTTACGGGGGGGGGGGGGAGGAAGGATGCCCCCCAGGCCTCTGCAGGGAGCCTGGCCCTGCTGACACCTTGATTTTGGACTCTGGCCTCCAGGACCGTAAGAGAATGAATTTCTGTTCTTTTTTAAGCTACCCGGTTTGCGGTAATTTGTTACAGCCATCCTAGGAAACCGATCACCAGTTCACCTCGCAGATCTGCTTGACGCCAAGCCAGAACTAAGTGGGGACAGGAGGACGCAGAGGGGAGGAGACGGGAGTTGAGGGACATGGAACTTGCGCCCAAACGTGATGTTTTCTCCCTTTCTGCCCACCCAGCAGACTTCGGCTTTGAGCTCAAACCAAGATCAACCAGAGGAATTAACAGCGTGAAATGCCAGCACTCTTCGAATATGTATCACCAGCTTCCTAGAATATTCTTGAGGCTTTAGGCTGTGGGTCTAGGACACACACCTCTGCAATCTTAGTGTTGCAAGAAAGATAATTTATTTTGAAGAGAGACTATAATAGCTTTGGGCTTTTTTCCCCTTCCCTTTTCAAAAGGCAAATCCATCTTTAAAAAAAAAGAAGAAGAAAAGAAAAATATTCATCACCCATAATCTTACCACCTTAACAGAATTATTTCTCATTTAAAAAAATATCTCTCAATTAAAATAATTTTCCTCTGCTCCTAACCAGGGAAAGTGATTTTTTTTTCTTTTGGCTCATTTAACTAAACATTAACCCAGGAGCTGTTTGATTTCCATCAAGGATACGCAAGAGCAGGACTATAATTCTTTAAGAATGTTTCCCCAAAGGAAACTAACAATTAACTGTGACTTCCTTCGGGATACGCCACTTCAAGTCTCATAGGAATACATTCAGTTTGCACAGTACTTAAAACTTTATCACCCATTCTTAACCCTTGCATTTTGGTATGTTTATGAAGTGTCCCCAAACAGAAAATCCTCAGTTCAGGATTAGATGCCTGGAGCTACTAAACATAAAACAATGTCACTCACACGTGGAACCTAATTTTAAAAAATGATAATAAATGGGGCTTCCCTGGTGGCGCAGTGGTTGAGAGTCCGCCTGCCAATGCAGGGGACACGGGTTCGTGCCCCGGTCCGGGCAGATCCCACATGCCGCGGAGCAGCTGGGCCCGCGAGCCATGGCCGCTGAGCCTGCGCGTCCGGAGCCTGTGCCCCGCAACGGGAGAGGCCACAACACTGAGAGGCGCGCGTACCGCAAAAAAAAAAAAAAAAAAAATGATATAAATGAACTCATTTACAAAACAGAAACACACTCACAGATTTCAAAAACAAACTTATGGTTACCAAAGGGGAAACGTGGCCGGGGGGGATAAATTAAGAGTTTGGGATTAACATACACACACTACTAGATATAAAATAACCAACAAGGCCCTACTGTAGAGCACAGGGAACTCTACTCAGTACCCTGTAATAACCTATATGGGAAAAGAACCCGAAAAAGAATGAATAGGTATATATGTATATATATGTGTAAGTGATTCACTTTGCTGTACACCTGAAACTAACACAACATTGTAAATCAACTACATTCCAATAAAATTATAAATAAATAAATAAATAAAACAGTGAGATAGGATAGGAAATCATCAAATCATAAAGCAATGTTCATGAGATATTCCCCAATCTGTCACTTAATCTGTCACCTAATATGTGACTTATCCAGCAGTCATACATCTGGGAACCTCAGTTATCTTTACCAGGCATCAGAGCCCAGCAATAATGTATTCACTACTTGAAAACAAAAAATAATGATAGCAAACACACACATAATGACAGCTCCCTCTGTGCCTGGACTGTTTGAAACGTTCTAACACGTATTCACTCGTTTAATCCTCAAAGCAGCGCTGTGCGGTAGATTCTATCTTCCCCCATTTTACAGATGAGGAAACCAAGGAACAGAGAGGTGAGTGACACAGCCCGAGACACATGTCTTCTAGGTGGCAGAGCTGGGACTCCATCACGCTGTCTTGCCCCAAAGTCCATGCACTTAACCTGCACATTCCACAAAGCTCTCGTTCTTAAGGGACCAGCTTGGGGGTCCCAGGCAGGGACTCTCTCCTCTGACTCTAGTTTTAATAAGAGCAATGACTATCTACCAGGCAAAGGCTGGGGAAGGTACACAGAAGACCTCTGCAGGGTGCACGCAGCATCGAGGGCGACATCCAAAGTATGAACCGGCCCACCCGGGCGCTGGTTCTCCACGGTCAGTCGCCCTGGGTTCTGCCCCTGAATACCTGGCACAGCCGGCGTGACCAGCTGGATGTCCTCCCTGACTACTGTCCCCACGCCACAGAAGAGGAGACACACCAGAGAAGTCACTCATCCAGGGAGACACGGTAAGAAGACGGGCCTGGTTTCTGCCCAAGCTGGCTAAGACGGCGTCATCAGCTCGCTCTGAGAAGGTAGGGGAACGTTTAGACGTTTTAGGGCGATCGCCTCTCAAATACGGTTAAGGAAAAACGAAAGGTGGGGTGATGTTTTGTGACAAGCGAACATCACGTGGACTTCACACTTCGGGGCCCATAAATCACGCTGCTTGGAGAAGAGCCACACGCGTGAGCCTCGTCTGTGGCCGCTTCTGCCTCAGCGGCGGCAGAGACCACCTGGCCCACGGAGCCGAGAGTGTTTACGGTCTGGCCCTTTGCGGAGGAAGTGCCCGGCCGCCGATCTAGACAGTTTATTTCAAAGTACTCCTCCTCTGGTGACAGAATAAACGAGGCAGTAAAGGACTAATAAGACAATCTGCAAGCAGCACAGTCACTACCGTCACTAAATTCTGTGAGTTCTAACGGGTGGCTGTGTACCAAGCATGCTCAATCCTCTAATGAGACGGACTTTCCACTCACTTCTGTTATTTCTAGGAACACGTGACAAATTGAGGATTAGAGAAAAGAATCCTCAAACCGCCCCCCCCCCCGATTTCATCTGAGCCGTCCATCCTCCTACACACCGTATGAGTCCATTGGTATAAAGTGCAAACACAGGCAAAGCTAATCCAAGACGTCAGGCGAGGAGAGCCGTCACCTTCCCAGGGGGGCAGAGGGCGGAGGGGGGGGGGGGTGCCGGGTGCTGGGGTGTCCTGGGTGCAGGTTACACGGGCGGGTTCAGGGGTGAAAACCCACCGAGCTGCACACTGAAACTGCACTTTATACGAAATGCATGGGCTTGAATATCATAAAGGCTTACATATATGTAAGTGGGTGGCCTCTTATACTTGGCTCTGCAGAAGCTGACGTGCCTGTTCTTAGCTCTCTGAAGGGCAGAGAATGCAGGGGGCACTGGGGTTCCGAGCCCGAACACTGCCCCGTGGTCTCCCGCCGGGCGGCAGGGGCGCGGAGGCCCACCGGGAAAGCCAGGAGGGTAAGCCTCTTCCCACCCCGTCTGGTCCCTCCCCGACCCGGGGCCAAACCCTGCCGGCTTCAGAGCGCAGCACGGCCCGGGGCTGGCGATCTGAGTGGACCGCAGGGACGCCAGCAGGCCGGTGCAGACAGACTCCTCAAGAATCTGAGGCTGCAGGAGTCCTTGCTCACTCGCCCATTAAGGGAACGGAAATGTTAGCTTTTAAGAACAGACCCTGGGCACCCGACTAGGAACTGACTTTACTTCAGGTGTAAGCTTAGAGTTATTCATGATGCTGCTGCACTGGTACAGCTGGTACGGCAGACTGTTCCCGGGGGCTATGGAAGTAGGTGCGGGCGGGGAGTGGGGGAGACTGGGCTCAACTCTGGACAACAAGGCAAAGGGGGACCTTACAGCCTAGGAGCAGGTGGGGGTCAGTGGATGGAAAACAACCAGGAAAAAGCATCAAGGATGAGAGGAGGGGATTCTGGCTAAACCAACCTAACAGGATTCTTGCTGAAGGTGGGGCAGGGGGACCAGACGTCACCAGGGGTGGTGGGGGATGATGGCCTCCATCAGGCCTCGAGGGGATCACATTCCTGGGGGGGGGGCGCTTCCAGCTAAGTTGACTCAGCAGGATTCTTGCTAAGACCTGACAATGCAGAGACGAAGCCGGAGCCCACGAGTCAGGGCCTCGCTGAGGAGAGAGCTCAGAGGATGACCAAACTTTGGCCAAGGAGAGACCTTCGTCAAAGCCACAGGAGGTTACAGCGCAGAAGTCACATCAGAGTTTCTAAGATGAACTTGAGAAACCCAACTATACAGTAAGAGACCTGACTTCTCAGCTTTGTAAATGCACTTTCCCTCTATTCCTTTAATCTATTTACTGAGTGCCCACTGGGTGAGGGACCCTGAGAGATGCTGGCCTCCCCAGGGTGACCAAGGAACTCCAGCTTAGAGGACGGAGACCCACATAGAGAGAGTGACCTGCACTGGGCTGTGACGGGCAGGTATGAAGGGACTCGCCAAAGGGAGGAGGGAAACCCAACCCTCCTTTCTACCTCAACTAGGAATCAACAGCATGTGATTTCTCCTTGCTTCCCCTTCAGCCCTCTGCCTACCAAGCAAGTAAACTGGCCCCTTAAACATGCAAACTCAATCAGGTCACCCCCTGAACTGTTGGCATGACTCCCCGGGGACCGGGGGAGACTGGGCCCAGTTAGGAGGCTCTCACAGATCTGGACGAGCACATGAGCCAACCCCCTCGGATGTAGAGGGGGGGCCGGATTTAAAATAAAAGATGTACAAGGCCTGGAACCTGGTGACTCACAGACGGGGCCACTTCTGTAGAAGGAAATCAATCTCATGCATTTTCTTCCTCATAGTTATACACCACTCGGAGGAAGGGACAGTCTGTGCAAACCAAACCAACCCCGCGTGTGTGTGGCCTCACGGACGTTTTGTTCCGGTGACCAGGTGGCTGAACGGCTGGCTGGGTCCACCCTACCCAGGAGCTGCGTTTCCTGGATCGTCATCATTTTGAGAGGATAAACAGACATAGGCCCCTCCATGCTAAACTCCTCTTCCACTCTGTCCTTCTCCAAGGATTTGACACCCCACTGGACGTGGACCTGGCAGGTGGGAGCCCCAGCTGGCCCGTAGGGCTCCACCTAGCAGAGGTGGGGAGGCTTCCAGGAGTGCTGACCTGGGGGCGGGGTACCCTGACTCTGGGGTAAGATGAACAGCAAATACCAAAGGGAGACGATGAACGTTGGACTGTTTTTTACTCTTTAAAAAATTCGGTCCCTTCCTCCGTCACAGATGCAAAGAAAAGCAGTTTTGGAGCCTGGCATTTCCCAGGTAACAAAGGGAAATGGAGGGGAAAGGTTAAAGGAAGAGCTAGCCGGGCTGGGGGGCACAGGACACTAGTCCTGCATTCGGGGCTGGGCGACACCTCGGACCAGGGGCTGGAGGGAGCTGGCAGCTCGCGAGGGGCGGTGGGACAGCGGGCTAAGCAGTGAGCTCTCAGGATCAAGAATGATGACTCACGCGGCACCAGGGGACCCGCCAGGAGCAGCCCCCACCCCTTGCCACCTGCATCTCACCCGCGACCCCTCCTCCTTCAGCTCCGAATACATGGACACACATGAAAAGAAATACAGGGGGAAAAAAGGCAATTTGAAAAGATACAGTCTATGCCCCTATAAAATAAACATCTCTGTGGGTGAGAAACAGAACTCAAAGCTGTAGGGGGGCTGGAGCTGCAGGCCCGCCGGGCTCCGGTCCGAAGCAGACCCAGGATGGGCAGCCCCAGCTCCCGCAGACGGAGGCTGAGGGTGGGGTAAGCGAGGGAGATGCCGGCATCTGGGTGCGATGAGGCCCCCCCGCCGCCCAGAGAGCCCCCTGCCCAGGCCAGGTCCTGCTTTTACTCTCCTCTGGAAAAGGAGCTTCACTTCTGAGGCCAAAACCAGGAGGGCAGCTCAGAAGCAGAAACAAAGGCCCCGAGGACTGCTCTGAGGGACGCAGAAGTAATCGCCGTCTCTGGGGCTCTGACGGCCAAGGGCTCCGGACCCAGGGGTCTGTTTACTTCACCACCTTTTAAATCCTCTGACTGCACTGTTAAGATCAGAAGAGCACTGCTCTTCTACAGAGGAACAGCTCCTGGGCTTGAGAAGAGAGAAATGAGAGCCCACGGAGCCCCCCTACAGCCTTCGTAAGGGGGTTCCAGGCGCAGGAGCCAAGCGCCGCCCTCCTGCCTTCCGTCTTGAGGCCCGAATCTGCTCATTTATACACGCGCGCTCAGCAGTCAAACAAAATGAGATTTCAAGCCTGGTCAAGCTGTTCATGGATATCACATTTCTCTTGTCCTGTGAACAGCAGAAATGAAATTTCAGCATGAAGAAAGTCCTCAAGCACCTTGCACAAATCAATAGGAAGCAAATGACATGCCGAAGTAAAGAGCCATGGGCTCTGGCGCTTCAAAAGGCATCTATTTCAAATTACAGACTGGTCCGGGATGATTCAAGCTCTTCCTTGATCATCATGATATCTATAAGGAGGGGGTTAAGTCTCTCTCATGCTCTAAATTAACTTCATAAGGCCAGAATCCAAGCTGCTTCGCGCCTTGTCAGTCACCATAGAAGCTGGCACTGTAACTGGGAAATGAATTCTAGTTCATCTTCTGATGCATATATCCTTCATTTAGGCACAGCAACGGTGCACATAAACTGGTATCCTGATGTCAACACTGGGTTTTCTATGTTGTGAGCGTCTTGCAAGCCACCATTTGGAACCACTAGAATTACTTGGCTTCTCCTCCAGTTACCGGATGATGCGGTGGGTCTAACTTTGTGGACTAATGGTAACTAACCCTAACGCAGAGGGCTTGTTGACTCTAGCCAGACACTGTCCTCAAGCGTTACTCCATTTCACACTCACAGCCATATATAAGGTGGTAACAGTCCATGTTTACTGCGTGCTTTCTATGTGCCAGACAAGGTTCTAAGTGCTCTGCGCGTTAAAATTTCATTTTAATCCTCACGAAAACACTCAGAGAGAGAGATTATTGTCCCTCCCATTTACAGACTCAGAGGCTCAGAGGTTCAGTGACTGGCCGAGGCACAGAGCAGGTGCACAGCCGTCTGGACGCGAGTCTAACTGATGTGCAGCTACCCTCTGTATGGTGTGACAGTCGTCCCCTGGTATCCACGGGGGCTGTGCCAGGACCCCCTGCAGACGCCAAAATCCACAGATGCTCAAGGCCCGTAGGGTCCCCGAGGTCTGTGCCCTCGGATACGGAGAGCTAACTGCACCGTCGCTCAACTGGCAAGAGCACTTCATAGAACAGCTTTTAAAATATGGATTCCTTCTTCAGGTCAATCAACACAGAAGTCACTAGGTCAAGGTTATAAGTAGTAAAGCTTATAGATACATCTTGCCAGATTCATTTCCAAAAAGACCCTATGAACTCACAGGCCACAGACAACATGAGATGTGTATTTCATCTCCCTTACCAACCCAGGGCGCTATGACTTCATTAATAAGTAGGGTCTTGTTTCACATTGTTTTCTTACCCTCGAGTCCATTTTTCTAGATGTTTATTTACAAGTGGTATTTCATTTTCTGAGAAGGTGGAATACTTCTATGAGCTGGGTATATATTCTGGTGGGTGGATATGGCCCTCCGTAATGAAAAATACCACTTAGGAGGCTAGATATTACTCAGCAAAGCATAAGTCAAAGAGGAGTGTTATGTTTTGTTACAAATGCTTGTACACATTTTTCTAACAACCCATCCCCTGAATTTGGGGTTACTTTTTATTTATTATAGATAATGCTCTTTGCTTTCTGTTCGAATAGATTAATGACCTAAGTATCCCTGATTTTAGCTGAATGAGAACCGATCAGGAGTTCTTGGGGGTATAATATATACAGTCTGAAGTTTTAAGGTTGTTCTCTGTTTACTGGTTCAAAATTCCTTTATCTTTCATGTTTATAACGTAAGGGGCATTTCAGAAGCGTGGGCTAACCTGATGGCAGGGTTCTTACATCAACCAACAACTGGTGAACTCACCTTGGAGGAAGACGTAACGTGTGTGTGTGTGTGTTTGAACCATTTTCTCATTTCCCAGTTATGCTGTTGGCTCAACCCATGAATGAGTGTTCCTATATAAAATGTCTTGAGAGATTCATGGAAAAGTTCCTCTGTAGACAGAACACAGTTTTTTTCCCAAACTCACAAAAACAAACATGTACTTTTTAAAGCTCCCATGCCAGCAGTTCTCAAAAGCTTTTCCAACGTGGTGGAGAGGAGATGTTACACTTCGGGTTAGAATTTCAAGAAAGCTGGTTCATGCTGGATATTTTCCTGAAGTCGTTATTAATTTTTTTCAAAGCTGCTCAAAGCACAATATTTGTTCTGGAAACTGTATAAATTCAACTGGAGGTTTAATCTATCAGCACCTAGAGGTATTAGGAGTTTAGCCAATTTTGTCTAGGATCACAGGATGGCTGGACCACAGTCACTGAATTCCATCAGTTTTCACCTCCATCAGTGTGCTGAACAGACAGCTCCCCGGTGACACGGATGACACGCCACAGCACACAGAAGGAATGTTCCTCACGTCCTAACGCGGAGTAACAGCTTCCCCAGCTTTCTACTCGTCCCAACAGTCTTTCCAAATCTCAGTAAAATAGACCTATCCGCCCCACATGCTCCTTCAAACAGAGCGACCTCCCGTTCATCCGTCCTATATATTGAGGTTCAGTGGAAGGTTTTATTTGCAGGAATATACATCTGCTGCTAAACAACAATTTTAAAACCACTGGCCTAGATCAATAGTCTATTTTCTGAGAACAACGATTTCCAAAGAACTCACTTAGGAAGGTTGTTCAATTAAAATGAAGTTGATTAACCCATGGGTTTTCCTCTCCTCAGTCAGATATATCTCTCCTGATCAATTTATTTGACTAGGGACTTCCCTGGCGGTCCAGCGGTAAAGAATCCGCCTTACAACGCAGGGGACGCGGGTTCAATCCCTGGTCGGGGAACTAAGATCCCACGTGCCGCGGGGCAACTAAGCCAGAGTGCCAGAACTACCGAGCTCACCCGCCTCAACTAGAGCCCCCATGCCGCAAACTACAGAGCCCACGCGCTCTGGAGCCCACGCGCCACAACTAGAGACAGAAAACCCGCACGCCACAACTAGAGAGAAGCCCGCGTGCCACAACTAAGACCCGAGGCAGCCAAAAATAAATAAGTCTTTTTAAAAAAATTTGACTAAACGTTCCAAATTAGCTTTTTCTTCCATCAAGGAGAACATTCCAAGTATCGGTGGTAAGAGTTAAAATGATTACGTGGTGTGAAACTTTATTCCTAATGTGGCATAATGAGTTGTTAACAGGCAAATAATTAAATTTAAACGTATGTGCATTTACTGACAAAAATTACTCTAGAAATACAAGTAAAAAACCCCAATCGTTTCCTGAACCAGCTCCTCTCCTGTACATCCAGCCATCCACTGTGGTCCACTCGTAACGTGAAAACATAGAAATAAGTGCGTGCGATTCTGCAATACGACAGAGATGAGGAACAAGAAAATTCTACACGTGAAGATTTCTCCAGAATTCCTCCATCATGCTGACTGTTTTTAACTGTGTTTTGGTTTTCATACCTCATGTGTCTACAGACTTTAATAAGGAAATTTAAGAGACGTGCAGATGTGATTAGCAGCTCCTGGATGTGTGAATTATGCAAGCAGACGTATTACTCCACTGTCACAATTTGCAAATTGTGTGCACAGATACTACCTCGCTTTATCTGCCTAGCAACCTCAGAGATGGGGCATGATTTCTTCCTGTGACTTTGCCGTCACTGACTTGCGGGGGTGGATACCTAGAGAGAACGGCCAGGTGACCTGTCCCCGGTCAGGACTGGAGGCTGAAACCAGAACCCAGTTTCCAGCCCAGAGTCTATCCCACTGGATTCTGCTGTCAATCTGCATTGAAAATTTAACCCTTAGCATTCGGGTTGAAGTGTCTGAACTAAGCACTCAGCTCCAGACAAGCGTGGCTATATCAAGACGCGACATGGAATTTTAATAGGAAAACTGCCAAAGGTAGTAAAGGATGGAGGCGGAGCCCAGAACAAGAGCTAAGCAGAGTCCTCCCAACCGCGAGTGACTCCTGGCAACGTCGCGACCTCGCTCTCAGCTCCTTGGCATCTTTGCTTCTCTTCCCCGGGCTTCGCGGGCACCGCACAGACACTGTCGCAAACCGCACGGTCCCCTGGGCGTGTGAGGGCATCTCTAAAACCAGCTTCCTTTTCATCACGTATAACAAAGTTTCCACGCGCACACGTGCTAACGCACAGCCTGACGCATTATCCCACGAACCCCTCCTGGTATCGCCGCAGCCCAGCTGACAGTCCAGAGCCCCAAGGGCCTCTTCCAGTCAGCCATCCTCCCCCGCAAGCAGTACTGATGAGTTTTGCCTCTTTTTCCACTTTGTACACACGGAGTCATAACAAACACCTAACTCGGGGCCTGGATTCTTTAGCCCAACATGATGTCTGAGAGAATCACATTTTTGTAGCGTGTAACATGTAGCGTGTAACAGGCTTTTCATCCGACGTTACACGCTATTCCACTGTAGGGTTACACACACAATAAACTCCGTTCTATCTGCAAGGGGCACCTGGGGTGTTTCCAGGTTCAGGCAATTATGGACAGCACTGCCATGAACACTTGGGGCCTGACTTCCGGGACAGACGCCTAGGAGCAGAACTGCTGTGTCATGGGGTGGCTGCTGACCAGGTCTCCAAAGCGGCTGCACCACCTCAGTACTACAGGCCTTTTCGTCTTGTTCCTTCTTAGGAGAGGGGCAGGTGCCTTGTTACGGTTTCAAATTGCGTTCCCCTGGTGACCGAGGTCGAGTACTTTTTCACAGGCTTGTTGTGCATTTGTACCTTCTTTTACAAAGTGTGCGGATTTATTGCCTAAACAGGCAGTGAGTGAATTGTCTCTCTTTTTGTTACTGATCTGCAGGAGTTTTTATTCTGGACAAAAGCCCTTCAGTAGTTACAGGGGTAGCAACATCTTCCCCGATTCCCACCTTGCCTTTCATTCTCTCAATGTTGTGTGTTTTTTTTAAAACAATTATTTCAATTGTTTTTTTAATTTATTTTATTTTATTTATTTTATTTTTGGCTGCGTTGGGTCTTTGTTGCTGCACACGGGCTTTCTCTAGTTGCTGCGAGTGAGGGCTACTCTTCGTTGAGGTGCGTGGGCCTCTCACTGTGGTGGCTTCTCTTGTTGCAGAGCACGGGCTCTAGGCGCACGGGCTTCAGTAGTTGTGGCTCGCGGGCTCAGTCGCTGTGACTCACAGGCTCCAGGGCGCAGGCTCAGTAGTTGTGGCGCACGGGCTTAGTTGCTCCGCAGCATGTGGGATCTTCCCGGACCAGGGCTCGAACCCGTGTCCCCTGCATTGGCAGGCGGGTTCTTAACCACTGCGCCACAGGGAAGCCCTCTCAATGTTTTAATTAACAGAAACTCTTCAGTTTACTGTGGTCCAATATGTTAATCGTTTCCTTTTTCTGGCTGGTGCTCTTTACTTTCCGCTTAAACACACATTCTCCTCTGTCATTTCATTTTCTAGAACCTTTACTGTTTTACAATTACAATTAGATCTACCATCTACCTGGAAGTGGGTTTTCTGGGGGGTGGGACCTGGCGGGGGGTGGGAACCGAGGGTGAGATGTTTTTTAATAGGGATATCCTATTGGCCCAGCCTCATTTATCAAAGAGACCATCCCTTTCCCCCCGCTCAGCAGTTGAAGACATAGTTTTAACATGAAAATGTTGACCTTAAACATACACAGAAAAAACTCCCAAAGACCCCGAGTTTTCACCTAAACATCCCTGCCCAATCCTGTAGGAATACAGAAGCAGAGGCCCGAAGATGGAAGGAAGCCTTTGTTCCCAATTCTGCCACTTCATACAAAGTTATTCTTTTTCCTGACTGGTAAGCTTTAGATAACAGAACACAAGGAAATGATTTTTAAATCATCTCAGAATGAAGAGATTCTAATGTTGTTTGGTACCACAAGGAATTCCTTATGTATCTCAAAGCCTATTTCTTAAATTTCATTTGAAAATCATCCCTACTTCATCAACTCCCCAAAAGCTATTCTGAAGAGCCGTCCTGGGCAACAGCAGGTGGCTGACTGAGTTAAAGATAACCAGACTACTGCAGTGCAAGCCTTCCTGGTCTCTGATGGCCTCACGTAAATGGCACTCTGAGTGAGAGCCAGATTCCCATTCCGTAAACCGTGGGTTCCTTTCTCACCTGCAGCACCCAATGGCATCACCTAGAATAAGTTCGAGAGCCCAGTGGGGAAAACGCTAACCTCTACAGAAAAAGGGGACTCTGGTTTTCTATTTCTTAATGCAGTTCAACATGTTAATCTTTTCCTTTGCATTTAGTGCTTTTTATATTCTATCAATCACTTTTTCCAAGAAACACATAAACAACAGTCCTCTGTGACGTCACCACTTGTCACCTTCCCTGTCCACCTGCTCTCACTAAGACTCTGCTGACATCACAGTCAAGGCATGAACTCAAGTTTCTGGACTTCTTCCCATCTGATTATCGTTGCTAAGATGTGAAGAGCTTCAGATATTTCTGAGATGAACATCACACTGAAGTTTCCCAACACACGGCATATACCTTGGATCAATTTGTCAAGTGTCTAATTCCGAGGTAACCTGGAATTCCAACCTTTATGTGCTGCTGTGGAGGAACCACCTTTCATGTCCGTGAAACCTTGAGGTAACAGAGGGCAGGGCAGCGAGAGGAAGCAGTGAAGTCCTGGTTTGGGAAAGGGCAGGAATGATGGATGGTCGAAACCAAAAACCTTTCAACCGTCAGGTCCATTTCCCTTCCCATGAGGAATTCCGGCAGCGGCATCGAGAGCTGGTTTAAGGCTCGGCCTCGGGGACAGACCTGCAGGTGGCCTGGCAGGATCTTTGACCCCTTAGGAACCAACACCCTGCTTCCTTCACATCCACAATCTGGTAGCCACTCACCAGCAGGGGTCAGGCTCACTCACCATCACAGCCAGGCGGCCTCTCGGGCCACAGTCACACTCTTGACCTTTCTGGAAGTTGCCTGTGATGCTGTACCATGTCTGGCCCACCTTGTCTTTTCATTCGGTCACCTCAGCACCCTTTTCCTATTTGCTCAATATTGAACTTTGATACTCAGAGAAATTAGTTGCTTACACTCATCCCGAATTTCTCATACTGAACTGAACGAATGACAAGTTCAGTGTTGCATACGCAGCCTCCTTTCCCCTTGACATTTACCAGTGACAGCAGAAAGGCTTGCCTTTTCCACGTTTCACACACCAGGTACAGGATGGACCCACCCACTCACAATGGAATACGTTTAAACACTATATAACGTGACGATTATGCTTTTTAATATTTCCATTTAGGCTTCAATTATCTATGTGGGAACTTCCTTTCTAAATTACAAAACATCTTTTCATTAAGCATCTTCCCCCAAACGTACCCCTCCAAGTCCCTGGGAGGCTGGTGAGGCGCACAGCTGATACTCCACACACCTGGGCTTCCCGGCCTTATTGTGAAGCTGGGCCACAAATACTGAGCAGCAAGGGTGCCCAGACGGTCGCCAGCAAAGAAAACCTGGGGTCAAACAAAAAGACTGAAGAAGCTATTTGTACTTCAATTTTGAGGGTGGTTCTCATTTAGGACACGTTGCTGAATTAACAAATAGTTTTAGTCAAAAAAATGACCATAGTTCCTGTTGGTAAGATAGATTACCTTTTCCTCTAAACAGTTTACCCCCTTAACCTAAGGCCCATCAAATATAACATTCAGGGGGAAAAAAGTTCTTGTTACCCAAGTGGGAAAGGCTGTCCCTAAAAACCAGCTCTTCTTGCCTTCACGATGCTTTCCTCCCAACAAGTGGTCTATTTTACTCAAATGAGAAAGTTTCATCTGAAAGTATGTTCTCTGCTTCCTTCTCCCTAAAATACCAAACATTCCTAGGGGCTTCCCCGGTGGTCCAGTGGTTAAACTCTGCGCTTTCACTGCAGGGCACGCAGCTTCAATCCCTGGTCAGGGAACTGAGACCCCGCATGCCGTGTGGTGCAGACAAACAAAAAAACCAAAAACAACAACAACAAAAGGTCCTGAAACAAACAGCGCCCACACCCCCCTCCGCACCTACCGAACCTCAACAGAGAACCGAGCAAGGGCACCTTGACGTAAGCCACAGGCCCCATCTGCCCCTTTGCTGGGCCTGGGCTGGTCATTCTGTGTAGGAAGGACTCCAGGGACCATGCATAGATCTAAGAGGAGCCACAGAGCAGAGGTGGTCAGGGCATCGCAGCCCAAGGGCAGGGACGATGAGCCAGGCAGAGGCGGGATGGAAGCACTTCACCTCCCGGCTGCCCCTCCTCTGCCTCTCCCGCTGCAGTAACTCATCTCAGATTGAAATCTGACCATAGCGCTTCCCAGACATCATCAGGGTGACATCACCGACAGCCGGTGGGCCCGCGACCATTCCTGGGGCTCCCTTACCAGCCCCTGCATCTTATCACTCCCTCTAGTATGACCACATAACCTCTTTGATCATAAACCACCTGGGACCGGGACTGTGACGGCCAAATCTAATCCCCAGAGTCCATGGTCTCCAAAAATGCCTTCAAATGCACACAGCTAGTGGGCAAATCGGTGGGTTACGGTCAAGGCCTCAGTCGGAAACAGTAAACAGGCTCCAGAAGGTTCTAGGTACTGCTATCTTGTCTCTCGCGGTACTGGGAAGACCACTGAGAGAAATACCACCCCCGGGGCAGAGGAAGGGACCTCCCGGTACAAAAGCGAGGCTGCAGATCATGGCACCACGACTCACTTGCAGCTCCAGCTTCCCGCTCGAGCAACCACAATGGCCTTCACTTTGTACAGAGAGTCCCGCGTTATAATTGTGCGAGCGTGCTTTAAGGCTTTCAGCGGGAGCTTGGGATTAAAACTCAGGAAGAGGCCAGGTGGGCGCCTCAGGAAACGAGCCTCCCCAGGGACTGCTGGCTGAGAAAGGGAAAGGTCAAGAAATGTAAACGGAGAAGACGGCGCGTGTGGAACCTCAGAGCAAGCCTCCCGCCGCCGCCCCCCACCCCAGTGCCCTCAAGGCTGCAAAGCGGCCCGCAAGCTGGGCTAGGGGTGCGGGCTGGGACCTCACAGCTGCCGAGCTCGCCCCGGGACCGAAGCTGAGCAAGGACGACTTACTGAGTTCCCACGACCAGAGGGGAACGACTTTCTCCCATTTTAGAGGCAGGAAGCTGAAGCTGAAAGGGAAAGAAGCAGCTTTGACAGTGCTTGGCATACAAGTAGGGGCCCGATAAACACCAGCTGAGTGACTTTCTGGAAGGGGCCTGGCAGACCGAGGCCAAGCATTATTTTTCTAGCAGACCTGCTCAACAGAAACATAACGAAAAACCTAATGTGAGCCACAAAGATAATTTAGATTTTTCTAGTAGCCACACTTCAAAAAGAAGAAGCAGCTGGTACAATGCTAATGTACTTTAATCTAGTGTATCTAAAATACTATCATTTCCATACAGAATCAACGTTAACCTATTAACGACGCTTCACACTCTTGTTTACACTGAGTCTTTGGAATCTGATGAGTAGTTTTCACAGACAGCACACACATCGCGTGGACCAGCCACACCTCAAGCGCCCCCAGGCCCACAGTCCGCAGCTCCCGGAGGGGCCGGCACAGCCCTGGAGTCTGGATTATTCAGACCCTAAGACAACAGGCCAAAAAGAACATTTTTCATGGCCCTTCTCGTCTCAGGACTTCGAGAGTAAAATCTGTAGGAAGCCGAAAATTTTTAAAAGCCTACAGGACTTGGAAGCAACCGAAATGTCCTTCAGCAGGTGAACGGATCATCTGTGGCCCATCCAGACAATGGATTATTCTTCAGGGATAAAAAGAAATGAGCATCAAGCCATGAAAAGGCAAGGAGGAACCTTAAAGGCATGTCACTGAGTGAAAGAAGCCAACCTGAACAGGCTCCCGACCATGATTCCAACTCTGTGACTTTCCAGGAAACGCAATGTGATAGAAACAATAAAAAGATCAGCGGCTTCCAGGGGTGAAGGGGAGGGAGAGGTGAACAGGAGTACAGAGGAGTTTCAGGGCAGTGAAGATACTCAATGATGGATACATGTTACTGTACATCTGTCACAATGCACAGAACGATACAACACACAGTATGAACCCCTAATGCAAACTACGAACTTTAGTTCATAACAGTGTATCAATATTGGTTCAATTATAACAGATGTACCATACTATGCAAAGTGTTAAGAATGGAGAAAACTGTGTGAGGGGGGTGGTAATACGGAAACTACTTCCCACTCAATTTTTCTATAAACCCGAAAACGCTGCTCCTAAAATAGACAACTTTTTAAAAAGCGTACAGTACGGGCACTTCCCTGGTGGCCCAGTGGTTAACGATCCGCCTGCCAATGCAGGGGACGTGGGTTCGAGCCCTGGTCCCGGAAGATCCCACATGCCGCAGAGCAACTAAGTCCGTGCGCCACAACTACTGAGCCTGCACTCTAGAGCCCGCGAGCCACAACTACTGGGCCCACGTGCCACAACTACTGAAGGCTGCGTGCCTAGAGCCCGCGCTCCGCAACGAGAAGCCACCGCAATGAGAAGCCCGCGCACCGCAACAAAGAGTAGCCCCCGCTTGCCGCAACTAGAGAAAGCCGGCGCGCAGCAAGGAAGACCCAACGCAGCCAAAAATAAATAAAAATTTTTTAAAAATAGCATACGGTATGAAATACTTACTATAGTTGTTGGTGCTTTCACCAGAAATCATGGGGGAGAAATCATCACTCCATTCTGAACTAAAGAAAATCATTCTGTACAAAAATTTCCCATGCTGATTCATGGGCACTCATTCTACCCACAGAGACCATATACACAAGAGGGACACACAGCAGTCACCCACACTGATCCCAAGCGGCCGAATCCTGGTTAAATCCTGCCTCTGATGCTTGTTACCAGCCAAGTGCCCTGGACAACTATTCTCTCTGTCCTCATTTCGGTCATCTCTAAAATGGGAATAATAATAAAAAACCTTCTGAGGTTGTTCTATTTAAAGCATTCCTCACAGGACTGGACATATAGTAAGTTTTATAAAAATATTTTCACATACACTGGAATATCTGAGAACACCAGCTAGTGGACACAGAAGGGCCCTAGAAGAACACCAGGTGCCTCGCTGGTGAGGGATGCCACGGGCCAGTCGCGGCTTTCTGTCTGTTTGTCTCCCTCACGTCTGGGTTCCTTCAAGGTCTCCCTCTCAGGCTGCCCTAAAGTATCTTGGCTACTTCCCTTCCACAGTTCTGAGCAAGAAAGAAAAGCACTGCGGTTGCCAGGCTGGCAAAAGCACTGAAGAGCTCGCCCGCATCTCCAGGGTACAGCCCTCCTGGACCACGATACAGAAGGCCTGCTCACACACCTATGATTTTCACTGTTGCTCTCCTTGCAATTTTTTTTGTTGTGGTAAAACATATAACAAACTTGACCATTTCTAAGTGTTCAGTTCAGTGGCCTTAAGGGCACTGACAATGTTGTGCGACCGTCACCACCATCCACTTCCAGAACTTTGTCATCCTCCCAACTGAAACTCTGCTAGCAACCTCACACTCACCCCTCATAATCCCCAGCCCCCGGCAATCACCGTTCCACTTTGTGTCTATGAATGTGACTCCTCCAAGGACCTCCAGTAAGTGGAATCATACAGTACTTGTCCTTTTATGACTGGCTTTTCACTTAGCGTGCTGTCTTCAGCGTTTGCTCGTGTTACGGCATGTGTCACAATTTGCTTCCCTTTTTTTCCTTCTGGTCACGACGTGCGGCATGCGGGATCTGAGTTCCCCGACCAGGGATCAAACACGTGATCCCTGCAGTGGAAGCGTGGAGTCTGAACCACTGGACCGCCAGGGAGGTCCCAGAATTTGCTTCCTTTTTAAGGCCAAATAACCCTCCATCCCAAGGATGGACCCCACTGTGTTTATCCCTCATTCGCTGATGGACACTTGGGTTGCTTCCACCGTTTGCCTGTTGTGACTCATGCTGCTATGAACACGAGTGTGCAAACATCTTCTCGAGACTCTGGCTCTCTTCTTTTGGGTATAATACCCAGAAATGGAATTGCTGGGTCATACGCCTTATTTTTGAGAGAGGAATCATCCCTGGGTGTGGAAATGACACACACTGAATGACAGTGACAAGTCAAGGGTTCACTCTCTTCTGATCCCAGAACATACGTTCTCAGTGGCATGATCAGAGGTCTAACCCTGCCTCAAAGGTGAAACGTGACCTTCCTCCGCCTGCTGGCTTGTGATGTTTATAACTCAAAGCAGCATCGAGCTGCACCCTCTAGTTCAGCTGACACACTGACAAGGAAGCTGGGTTTCTTCATTAAAACAGGCTAATGAATTCTGTACTCAAAATTTAAACTCTAGCTCTGCTGGTAAACACAAGATCTTTCATTGATCTTGACTGAATTAAAAACATGTGAAAACGATCCTTTCTGCACCTCTACCCTGCTACTACTTCATGAGATTATCTCACCAGTCTAATCTAACAGGCTTCGAAATCATTTTAAATGATAGGTTTTGAGAAAAATCGTAGCTCTTGTTCTCCACAGGCCCACCTTCTCAGGCAGTTGTCTCATTAGCACTTCAAAACCCAGCAGGCTTTGGCTGAATAGACATTTGCTTGAGAAAACTTCCAGGGAAGCCCTAAGGGTGACAGCAAGCAGAGGGGAAAGCAGAGCTGCTGTGAGGAGACAGCTGACAGTCTCCTCTGACCTCTGACCGACCCCGCGCCCCCCCCCCCCCAAGGCCGAGGCCAGGATGGGCCCTCAGACCCACCTCCTACGGCTCAGGCCTGAGGTTCTCAGCCACGCCTGCGCAGCAGAATTACCTAAGCGCTTTGAAAACGTCCAAGGCCTGGCACCAACCCAGACCAAGTGGAAGAAAAACGCCGGAAGTGGGGCTGGTCGTATTTTTAAGTTCTCCAGAGTGGTTTGAGTGCACAGCCTGAATTTTAGAAACAGAGCATGGGAGGAGATTCAGACTTCATCTAGATGGCGTTACGCAGCCTACAGACTGCTCTTCTGTACATCATCTCAGCGGATTCTCAACAGTTCCATGCGGCTACACGGACTCGTGCCATTATTGCTATTTTACAGATGGGGAAACAGGTTCTGCGAGGTCAGAAGATGCGCTCAGGGTCCCACAGGGGGCTCGGGGCTGCCGAGTCCCAGCCCAGGGCTCTCCTTCTCCCCACTACCTCGCGCTGCTTCACAGCTTGGGGAAACTTCCCGAAAGAACCACATCCCCATCTAAAAAACACAGACAACCTTTTATATCTTCCTGAGCCTGACTAGCAATACTCATGGAATGTTCCTAAGTTTTCACAGGAATGGCATCAATCTCCGTCTGTATTTTACATTTTAAGCTGCCTTCTCGTTTGCTCATTTTCTTGATCTCCTTTGGGCCCAGCCAAAGCCCTCCTGACCATTGCTTTATACCCTGGATTTAATCATTACACGCCTTTGCTGGGCATTCAAAATGCCCCTGCCTTCTGCAAATCTTTGGAGGAAGAATCAGCCTCTGCCACGCACACCCACCTTCTCAGCTCTACAGCTTGTAAATTACTGACGCGCCGTGTGTCTGGGAGAGCACATCGTCCTCTTCGAAGAGTAGCCGACACCCCAAATTGAACCTTCACCTCCAAACCTGACATCCCCACCACAATCCTTCAGAGCCCCCATCTCGATGTTCCAAGGCTCTGTGGGCCATCTTACAGCTCAGGGCTTATTAAAAGAAAAGGGGGGGCTTCCCTGGTGGCGCAGTGGTTGAGAGTCCGCCTGCCGAGGCAGGGGACACGGGTTCGTGCCCCGGTCCGGGAAGATCCCACATGCCGCGGAGTGGCTGGGCCCGTAAGCCATGGCCGCTGAGCCTGCGCGTCCGGAGCCTGTGCTCCGCAACGGGAGAGGCCACAGCAGTGAGAGGCCCGCGTACCACAAAAAAATAAATAAAATAAAATAAAATAAAATAAAAGGGGGAAAGTGACACTTAAAAACGCCATCAACAGTGAATTCCAAAATCTATCTGCCCCAGGGGCCAGGACTCATTAGATCTGAAGCTATTCAGCTTCTCACAGAGAGACGGGAGCCCAAATACTGCAATCCACACACACAGAAAATGATCCTGGTAACACCAAGATTCCACTTTTAAGCTGCTGACTTGAAACAGTCCTGGGGTTCTGACTGGCTTAATCCTTAAATAAATTAATTGTGAAAGGATTTTTAAAACTTAGACGTGAGAAATGTGAAATCGACAGCTTGTGGGAAGCAGCTGCATAGCACAGGGAGATCAGCTCGGTGCTTTGTGACCACCTAGAGGGGTGGGATAGGGAGGGTGGGTGGGGAGAGATATGGGGATGTATGTATATGTGTAGCTGATTCACTTTGCTATAAAGCAGAAACTAACACAGCATTGTAAAGCAATTAGACTCCAATAAAGATGTCAAAAAAAAAAATAGACGTGAGAAGGATTTAACGAAGATTTCCAAAAGCATCACTCAAAATTCTCAGTAAAAGAAGGAAACGTTGCTTCTGATGGATAGCTTCTCTGCAGCTCTGCCCCCAAGTGGCCGCGTGTCTTTGGATGAATAACCCGCAACCTCTCTGAGCCCCGGTTTCCTCCACTCGATAAGGCAAGGCCGCTGAGCCTCGGTCCCCTGCCCCCGAACCGTCTGACTCACAGGCTCCTTTGCCCAAGCCTTCCGATGCAAGAGCCGTAATGGGGCCAGGTGTGAGGGTCCCTGAGCTGGACCCCCGGAGCCCAGAGGGACACCACGTGCTTGTTCAGCTGTCGAGTTAAGCGGGGAGAGAGCCCCTCCAGCCCTGAGTCCGTCCCGGTGCTCACAGTTCCCCAGCGCTGCTCTCGCCCTGTCTGCGCTGGACCCATCCACCTGCCTCTAGTAAGACGCTTCAAACACTAGCTGAAAACTCCAGCCATCCTGGGGCACCCCCATCACGACCCACAAGGTACCATCTGGCAGCTCTGCAACTCCTGCCACCTCTGCTGCCACCACCGGGGTGGGGCCCTTATCGTCCTCCCGGAGCCACTGCAGTCGTGCCCCGCTGCTCTTCTCTCTCCCCTTCCCCCGTCTCCCTCTCTCTCTTTTTCCAGGCAGTAGTCAGGGCCATCTTCCTGAACATCTCACTCCCAGCCTAGAGCTCTGCAGCTCGGCGAGAACCGAGTCCCCGACCACAGCCCAGGAGGCCGGCACTTTCTGACTCTGCCCCCTCCCTCCCCAACCCCTGCTTGGCCTGCGCCTCGCCCCTCTCTGCCCGCAATGCTCCAGGCCCAGGCCAGGCTCCTCTCTCCCTGGAGTGCTCTCCGCTGCCCTGCCCTAGAGCCAGTCTACGCCTCCCAGGAGGCTGAGCTAAAGGTCCAACCCCAGCAAAGCCGTGCCCACCGCCCAATGGAGGAAAACCCTCCTCCTGTTTCCCACCAGGGCACCATGGCTTCTGTGCCCCTGTGGCACCTGGCACGACTTTAAACAATGTATTTGTCTGCATGCATGTTCACTGTCGTCTTGTCACCTAGACCATCTGCCCCAGAAGGGGAAACGTCTGTTTATGCTCTTCAGTGTCTACCGGATGCCTGACAGGTAGTTGCTGTTAAATAAACATCTGGTGCATGAACGAGCCACCAATCAAACCAACAGTCATTAGCCTGGGCTTCGAACCTCGCAGCTAGGGGCCCTGCCGTGTCCCAGGAGAATTCCTGAATGCACAGCTGTGCCCATGTTGCTCGGGCTGTGAAGTCCTTAAATATTTCAGAGTCTGGCAGCTGTGGGCTTCATTCAGAGGTCCACATACTGACTGCAGGTGAAAAAGATAAAACACCTGCAAAACGTAGGTGGGTGAACTCGCTAAGCACTGTGGAGTGAAATACGTTCGTACAATTATCTGGCGTATTACAGGCATACATACCAGCACCCAGACTGGCACCTTAGGGCATCTGTTCTGCCTATGAACCCAAACACTGTTCTCTGGCTATAACTCCCATTACAGGCTTCAGAAAATCTACCGAGGTGGGTCTCTCACCGTTCATTAGGGAAAGTTGTGGGAAAACGCTGGAAAAGAATTCTCCACATTTTGAAAGTCTGGGGAGAAAAACCATTGTGTCTGCTGAAGCACTCTGTGGGTTCTGCCACAAAGCACCTAAAAAGAGACAACTGGTCCTTCGCTAAAGCGGTTCAGAAAAGCCCCACCCCCAGAGAAAACATAGGCCATATTTCAGTACCTGTTACACGAGAGACCTGGCGCACCAACGATGATACTGAAAACATGCATTTGAAAATCCTATGCATTCCCTCCAATTTTAAGGCTTGAATACCCATTAGGCCATATACACCTTTTTTTTTTTTGCATCAGATTTTGTACCCATTCAGAGAGTAACTGTGGGACCATCAGTGAGCTAAGAGGTGTCAAGCAGGTAGAGTGCGTGAATAAAATGTACTACTAACAATTTTAGAATCGTAATTGGTACCAAGTTGTCAGTCTTTGTGCAGCCTGCTTCACAGAGAGGAGGCCCTGAATAATTCATTACATCCCCACCCGAGTCTCTTTAAAGAAAACCAAGTCAGAGACACTGTAGATAATATGCTACCCCTTACAGGAGTCCTACCCGGCGACACATCCCCCTGCAGCAGAGGGGGAAGGAAGTCACCCAGTCTCTGAGTGTCTCTGGAGACCAGAGGTTTACAACCTTGTGAAGGACTGAGTCCAGCTTCCGGCCTGCTGGCAGGTCTGGCCTCCATGTTCCCCGCCCTGGTCCCACCTGGTCCGTCCCTAGGGGGCATCAGAACAGCCCCGCTGCCACCACACCCAAGGGCCTTTCAAATGTCTAAAGACACCTTTGAGATCTTCACACCTCTCCCTTTGCTTAAATATCCCCATTTCCGTAGCTCCAATCTTCTCTTCAATCTTCTCTTTAAATAATGCATTATGGGCTAAAATGGAATTGGATAGCTTTTGCCACCCAATGCCCATGAAAAGTATTGTCTGGACTTTAAAAAAAAAAAAAAGGGGGTCCTCCTCAGACCTCGGAGCACAGGCAGTAACTCATTGGTATATGGCTCCAGGTGCAGATGCATATTTAATAGATGTTTTCTGGTGATAAAAAGTAAACCTTGAATTTTTAAAGGGCCTTTCAGTGAAAGACCCAAATGTGTTCAAAACGGAAAGCTTCCAGGCTGTAAACAGAAACTCGATGCCCGAAGGTGTCCTCAGAGCTGCAGTTCAGCCCCAGAGCCGCCGGCCTCGGTCTCAGAGAGGTGGCGCCCTGGACCGCTCGCGCCTGCCTTTGCACTGAACATTTTCTCTCAAGAAAAAGTGGTAGCGAAGTGAAAATTCATTTGGCAAAACAAACGGGAAGGCTCTGTATTTAACAACGGGAACAAAAAATAATTAGCAGCGTTCCCTGCCAAGGTCTGACAAACGCAACACTTTATGAATTCTTCTTGGATTCCACGCATCTCTAATCTTAAATAGCATCTGGGGGGGAATCCTTCCCCTAAGGACAGCCTAAAATTACCACAGAAGCTAAGCTTGTCCACTGTGGTAGTTCGTAAGTGCCAGTAATCATCATCATCGTCATCCTGAGGCTTCTTGTCCCCGCACTCGAATGAAGAGGCCTTTTATAAGACGTTTGTGAAGAGTTTCTACCACATTCCGTGAGGAAGCAGCAATCTTGCTTCTCTGCTCAAAGATGCCCAGGTGACATGGGGGAGGGTGCATCCCTCCCCGAGATTCTGGAATACGGTAGAAAAGCACGTCCTCGGTGGCCAGGGATCTGCCGGCGGCGATTTCCATAAAGGAGGCCGCGTGTGCGTTGCAGCCGACAGGGCTGGCTGCACAAAACAAAAAGTGACGACACTGGACCCAGCTCCCTCCACCCTCCAAAAGGCAGGCGGCCCTTCCTGAGCACCTGTCATGCTGGCTGCTCAGCAAAACGCAATCCCTCCCTTCAGAGAGCTGACCATCTACCAAGGAGACAACTGTGTGATCCGAAGTGTTATGGGACAGAATTCCCACAAAACTCTCAGTGTCCAGGAGCAACAGAGAGTCCCAGCTGGCCGGTCCCTCCCTGTAGCAAGGAGAGGCCTCCCCGTGAATAAAACTCCAGCGGACCCAGGAGGGAGGAGAAGGCTGTTACCAGGGCAGCAAGTGTCACAACCAACCTACCTTCACAACCATGTACTTAACTTTTTCTGCTAGTGGCAAAAAAAAGTCCTTTAAAATTTAGGATGGTCTTGCCTTTGGAGAAGGGGTAGGATGTTGAAAGGTAGAGGCGGGTCCATTGGTATCAGAAAAGGGGGCGTCCAGGGGGCAGGAAGGGCATGAGTAGTCATGGAAATGGTTTCTTCCAGCCCAAAGCTTGAAACATGGGTCCCAGCACGGCTGCTGATGGAAGCCCTGAGAATCTCCCGGGCCAAGGATGCCCTGTGCAGGATTTCTTTCTTACCACCTGGGGCTCCAGGACCCCACACTCATGCTTGTTCCAAATCGCAACAAGTTCAAAGCTGCTTTTTGAGAAGAGTCTTGGCCCTGCCCTGGTGGGCGTTCTCCGAGCTCCCCTCGGAACAGGGTCAACGTCCTCTTCCTCGGCCCCATCCCGATGCTGGTGCACCTACTTACAGGCCTGGGGCCTCTCACCTTCATAACTTTCATCACCTCAGGCCACACCCCAGCCTGCGGACCCCTTTGGCTCTCCACCGGCCTGTCTAAACTCCATCCCAGGCCCCAAGCTCATCACCCCTGTGCGTGAAGTAAGCCGTCCTGGGTCACCGTCCCACACCTCAGCTTCCGAAGCACAAGGCAGCACAAGCTCTCCTGCGTGCATTCTTCGACTGGTTCTAAAGCAACGTAAGAAGGACCGTATCCTTTAGCTGTTGGTCTCACCTGCAGCGCTGACACGGTACCTGATAAACGGGAGGATTCGCCTCCAGGCTGCCTCAGCCCGTGGCTGTCGGCAGGAGGACCAGCTTCTCACCAGGAGACCCCTCAAGGGCCGCCCGAGCGTCCCCACGCGGGGCCCTTCGGCTGCCCAGAGTGAGACATCCCAGAGGGACAAGGGGGGGGGTTACAGTGCCTTTCACATCTAGTCTCAGAAGCCGCACACTGCCACTGCCGCCATCTCCCACTTACTAGAAGCAAATCACTCAGTTCAGTTTGCACTTAAGGGGATGGATGGGCGTTAAGCGCCGCTTCTCGACGGGAGGGATAGAAAAGAATTTAGGAAAATATTTCAGAATCACTGTAGGGGAGCCCAGAAGACATGCAGGGAAAAAGGGGGAACCAGGAGGCGACAAATGACTCAACCAACCTGCCTTCATATCTGCGTGGTTATTTCATTCATTTTCTCGGGACAACAATTCTTTGACCTAACCACATCTGAGGACAAAGGAGTCACGATTTAAAATCACTTATCAGGGACCTCCCAGGTGGTTCAGCGGGTAAGACTCGGTGCTCCCAACGAAGGAGGCCCAGGTTCGGTATCTGGTTGGGGAACTGGATCCCGCACGCCGCAACTAAGACCCGGTGCAGCCAAAGTAAATAAATAATTTTTTTTTTTTTTTTGCGGTACGCTGGCCTCTCATTGTTGTGGCCTCTCCCGTTGCGGAGCACAGGCTCCGGACGCGCAGGCTCAGTGGCATGGCTCACGGGCCCAGCCGCTCCGCGGCATGTGGGATCTTCCCGGACCGGGGCACGAACCCGTGTCCCCTGAATTGGCAGGCGGACTCTCAACCACTGTGCCACCAGGGAAGCCCATAAATAAATATTTTTAAAAAATAAAAATACAAACTAAAATCACTCATCAGATTTTTATGGAATTTAGGTTTTTCCCTACAGCTCTCTATATTCAGACGTCCCACTGAAAAGACACGCCTGAGATCAGAGACCCGAGGGGCACGTTTTATTCTGCACCGTGGTGGGCAGCTTGTGACAGGCTCCCAGTGAGGCCCCCTCCTGGTGTCCACGCCCTCTGGGGTCTCCCCTCCCCGAGGGTGGTACGGACCTAGCAACCGGCTTCTGACTAATGGAATAGGGCAACGTGTTGAACTGTCATCTCTGTGACCGGGTGACAGAAGACTGACTGAAATCTTGCTGCCATTTCTTCCTCTTGTTGGCATTTCTCTCTCGATGCTGCACAATTTTAGGAGGCAAGCAAGAAACCCATGAGGCGGGGAACTAAGACAGTGAGAAACAACCCTGCCAACAGTCACGTTAGCCTGGAATCAGACCCTCTCTTAGCCAAGGCCTGAGATGAGGAGACCCCAGCCAAGTCCTGAATCACAGACTTTGAGAGACCCCGAGTCCAGGCACCCACCCAACGACATTTTGCTTGGATTCCTGGCCCATGAGACCATGAGACCATAAACACTCTTGCTTTAAGCCACTAAGCCCTGGGATGACTTGTTATGCAGCAAAAGATGACTAATACATTCAGCATTAATATAAATCCACAGTACTTGGCATTTAAAAAGCCTCCCAGTCCAGGCTATTCAAAAATTTAAATCCTATATATATTTCAGAACTCATCACACTTTAAAGGTCTATGCATTTCATAACATGGAAGACACACTTCAATAAAGGAAAGGACGACAAAAATTCTCTTCTCATGTATAAACGGGGGTTTTCATAGAACGGGCTTGCGTAAAGGGAAACTCACTCTCCTGCTCCCATAGGAGAGACAGCCTCCACAGCGGTCCCCGCACTCTGATGTCCACGTATTCCTGGACTGTCTTCTCCGCGAGTGTGGACCGGCCCCAGAGACTTACTTCAAACGTAAAGAATGCAGCAAAAGTGATGGGATCGTTGCGGTCACTTCTGAGGTCAGGTTATAAACGGACTTTGGGTTTGGGCTTGCTTGCCCTTTCCCGCTCACTCCGACGGAAGCTGTGAGCTGTGCTCTGGAAGCCGAGAGGTTCGTGTGCCACGGAACTGGGTGGGGGTGGGGGGGCTCAGACAACAGCTTGCAGGGGACCGAACCCTAGTAACGGCCAGCCTGGAAGTGGACCCCCCAGGCCAGCCTCGCCGTGACCGCAACCTGCATCCAATACTCAGCTCAGCTGGGTCCGGACCCCGACCCAAAGAAACTGTGAGACAGTAAACACTGAGTGTTTTAAGCCGCTTATGTTTTGGGGTAATGTGCTATACCCCAACATGTAATTAATATAACTGCCCACATAACTCATAATTTACATGTATTAAACTAGAAGGTGCCACTTAACAAGAGCTGTGCTTGGCAACAAAATATATTTTCATAAAACACACACACACACGCAAAGAAAAAACACTCTGCTCTTTGCGAGAAGGGCTGATGGTCTGTCTCTCTTTGCCTGCACCGTGGAGGTGGCTGAGGTCGGCCGGGGGCTCCCGTGAGGGCGGAGGCTTCCCACCCACCCTGCACAAATCTCTCCCTCTTCTGTTCCTAGAGCCTTCCTGAGGCCGCGAGGGAACTTTCAACTGTCAGGAGAATCGACGGTTTGTGCAGAAACTCAGCACGTGCTCCCCAAGGACCCACGACCAGGGACATCAGGCTCTGAGAGAGAATCGTGATTCAGGACCAGGTGATGGTCTCACACCATCAGTTTTAGTCCCATGGTCTCCTTCCCCCTCTTGGCTACTACTACACCCAAGAAGAAAGAAAGGAACCCAGCACAGGTCAGAAATGCGTGTCTGTTTATACACGAGACACTGAAAAATACACGGACTACGAGAGGCCAGGATAGTCCCTCGAGCTGTTCAAGCGGAGGCGCAAGTACAGAGTCTGAAGAGTCTCTAAAGAGAAACACGTGGGGAATTTCAGAGGAATTTAATCGGGGGACGGGGTGCGGCGCATGCGGAGAGGCGGCTTTTGCTGCCGTAAACTTCTTTCCTTCTGGACTTCAAAAGCCCCTTTCACTTTTTGTTTGTGCTCAAAATGAATTCTCTCTGTACCATCACCATGAAGGAGCAGACCCCGTTCACCCCATTGCCAATAAAGGGAGGGGGGAGAGATGGCAACACAGTAGACAATTCAGGATTCCTTTCTTGTAATTAAGAAATAAAACTTCAGAACGGAAAATCAGCCTCTCTCTCACTGGCAAGTGGTTTGCATTCCTACCACATACTTGAAATAATTCAGGTCAGAACCACCACCAGAGGAGCCCATACAAGTGCTGCACACCAACTGGTATGGAATCTGCTGTTTCTGCCCTTTCGGGCGCTGATTAAACGTGGATGAACAGGGACTTTCCTGCGGTCCAGTGGTTAAGACTTCGCCTTCCAACGCAGGGGGTGAGGGCTTGGTCCCTGGTCAGGGAGCTAAGATCCCACATGCCTCACGGCCAAAAATAAACCAAATCCTAAAACAGAAGCAGTGTTGTAACAAGTTCAATAAAGACTTTAAAAATGGTCTACGTCAAAAGAAAAAAAAATCTTTAAAAAAAAAAAAAGTGGATGAACACAGTCAAATAACACTGTTGCTTGTGGCCTCCTGTGGTCTCCAGAGGGATCACTCTCGCCTGTCCAAGAACTCAGTCTCTTGAGAGGGGTCTGGACCTCGAGTGAGTCTTACTCCGAAGCAGAAGGGAATGTTCTGCAGCACCGCCTGAGACCCTGGCTGGTCCCCACCCACCTGTTAGCATCGGCCACAGAAGCAGATGAGCACCCCTGCCAGACAAAGGGGTCTCCAGCCAGAGGAATGGGTGCAGATCCCAGCTCTACCTGGGCTCAACTTTCTGACTTACAGCAGTTGATCCAGCTCCGTAAGCCTCGGTCTCCACCTCTGTAAAATGAGGCAATAATGGCGCCTGCACGAATTTCCTACCACTGTTGTAACCAACTACCCCAAACCTGGTCGCTTTCAACAGCAGAAATGGACTCCCTTACAGTTCTGAAGACCAGAAGCCCGAAAGGAGCATCACCGGGCCCAAACCAAGGTGTCAGCAGGGCTGTGCCCCTCTGGAGGCTCCGCAGAGGATCCACTCCTGCCTCTGCTTGCTCGGGCCACTGTGACAGCTAGAATTGCTGTGGCTTCTCTAATTAGGAAAATAAAACCCTTTGAACATTCCGATGATTCAAGGACGACTTGGGGTTTGTGCAGAGGCCTAAGAGAAAAAGAGCAAAGCCACACGTTTCACAAAGTTCCAAGTGGCCACGATACGTCATTAACGTCTCTGAATGTTCCCAGTCACGATCGTCTTACAGATGTCCACAGAATCTTAAGTGCTTTGATGCACGGGGATAAAGTTCCCTAAGACGGTTTTTCTGCTTGCCAAAAAAACCACCTGCCAAGGCAAATACGCCGATCAAACCCGTGGTAGTAACGGTTCATTATTTCCGACAACGATGTGGAAAATCACCATATTTTTTTAGGCGCCTGGAAGATATATATCCACGTGTTCTGTCACTGTTTGAAATGATGAAAATGATTCGACTCTCAAGTGACTTTCTATGAAGGAACAGTGAACAAAGAGCTCAGCCCAGGCGGACAGAATTAATCGCAGCACCTACGATGGGAACATGTGGTCTGTTAACAAGTCTGAGCAGTAAGGATGGGTGCAGCCAGCACTCAACGGTTCCTTCACAGTTTTACTCGGTGTATACCGACTGATCGGTGATTATAAGTCTGGCGCTGTCCGAGATGTTCAGAGATGGCTGTGACTCCTCGGTCCACGCCCTCCTGTCTGTCGTGAGGGGGCACCATAGACTGTACAGTGAAAAGAGGCAGGAGCTGCGAGTGGGGTGTGTGTCCCCCAGCAGGTACACGAGGCACAGCTGGCACCACTGGATGACACACAAGAGGACGGGTTTGTGTAGGTTTTGAAAGGGAAATAACGGCTTGACAGGTAGATGAGGTGGACAGGAGGGCGTTGCTCATGGCTTGGCATGAGCCGAAGTACAGATGCGACACATCCTGGCTTATTCGGAGGCGCAGAAGTCGTACCTACGTGAGAAATGAAGGTAGAGGGGCAGGCGGGGGCAAGGTTGCAGAGGACCTTGAATGCCATGGTCAATAATGCAAGTTGAGACTCCTGACGACACAGGGCAGGAAATTAGGGGCTTACCTTAGTCAGTAGAGAAGGGACAGATATGGAAGATGTTATAGGGGGCAAAGGCACAGCACCTGACAGAAATGAGGGGAAACGGAAGTAAACTATTGTAAGGGACCTACTCCATATGTGATGTGATATTATATTATCGGACGGCAGACTGTGATTATATCATAAACCCCAGAGCAATCACTAACAAACCAACCCCAACGAGGTGCAGCTAAAGTTGTGGGTTGAACTGTGTCCCCCAGGACCATGTCTCCAACCCCAAGTACCTGTGAATGTGACCTTGAAGATGGAATCAAGTTAAGATGAGGTCATACTGAGTTAGCATGAGCCCTGAGTCCAAGGACGGGTGTCCTTCCACGGAGAGGGAGATTTGGAGACAGGCCCACAGAGGAAGGACGGCCGTGTGAAGACAGGCAGGAACTGGAGCAACGCAGCTAGGAGCCAAGAACACCGAGGACCCTCAGCAACTAACAGCAGCTGGAAGAGGCGAGGACGGGCCCTGAAGTCTTCAGAGGGAGCACGACCCTGCCAGCACCTGCGTCTGGGGCTTTTAGGTCTCAGAACTACGAGAGAATGAATTTGCTTTAAGACACCCAGTTTGTGGTAATTAGTTTTGGCAGCCCTAGGAAACTAAGAGAGCTAATAAGCCAATGATGAAGATAAACTAGATTAAAATACTCAATTATCCCCCCAAAAAAATACAGGAAGGAAGGAAAACAAACTGAATGCACTACCATAGAAAGATGGTAGTGATCATGAAATGTGAATACAATCCCATGTAAATTAATGATAATCCCATTACATGTAAATGGTGCAAAGACTCCAATTAAAAGGCAACGATTGTCACACTGGGTAAAAAGGCAAGACCAAGCTGCATGTTGTCTACACGAAACCCACTTTAAAGACACTGAAGTGTTAAAAGTAAAAGGGCGGAAAACAATAAACCATGTTAATATTCGTCAAAAGACAGCTAGGACGGCTATATTAACGTCAGAATAGATTTCAGAGCAAAATTAACACATCTGAATAAGGTATTATCACACAAAGCCCACTTTCCTTTTTTTTTGGTAAAGGGAAATGCAGCATTATTGTATTCCTGATGACACTACACACTACTCATTTCATGCTTTCCACCAGGATTGTTGACTTTTAGGGTTTTTCAGGACACGTTCCATACTGTGATTCCTAGAATGATCCGATTCTCAAATGTTCTCCTCTTCTGTTTGTCATTAAAAAGTTGTGCTTCACTGTCTTCCTTGAACAAAAAGTCAACTGCCACTGACAGAACCTGAGATGGTTAAACCATTTTTTCTCATTAAGTTTCTTTATTTTAGCTCTGGCAGTCTAACTAGAGATGCAAAACACCAGTAGCGTGTACTAAGAAACGCACGACGTGATGTAGGAGTTTAAAAAATAACACTCTTAATATAAGGAAATAATTTTTTTTCTGAAACTTAAAGACATATAGTGTGAAGATAAACTCCCTAACGCTTGGAGCAATGACAAGTAGAAGTAACATCTTTGAAAGCTCAAAGAGGAAAATCTTCTAATGTTTGCTTAAGCCTAAACAAGTGTCTGGCAATCCATAAATATTTGTTGATTGACTCAAATCATGTAATCCTGGGCAAGTGAATTACCATTTCCTTATCTGTAAAATAGAGAAAATAGTAATCTACCTAGGGCAGTTGCGAGAATTTACTTTTTAAAAATTATATTGGAATTTATCTTTGAATAAAGACCCAAAATACTATGACAAGGCTTCATGTAACTCTTGTTGTAAGAGCATGTCCACATTTCCTAGATAATTATATGTTCTCTTTTTATGTACCGAGTCTTGTTTTTAGTGTTTTTTTTAGATGTTGGGGGTAGGAGTTTTATTAATTAATTTATTAATTTTTGCTGTGTTGGGTCTTCGTTTCTGTGAGAGGGCTTTCTCTAGTTGTGGCAAGTGGGGGCCACTCTTCATCGCGGTGCGTGGGCCTCTCCCTGTTGGGGCCTCTCCCGTTGCGGAGTACAGGCTCCAGATGCGCAGGCTCAGTAGTTGTGGCTCACGGGCCTAGTTGCTCCGCGGCATGCGGGATCCTCCCAGACCAGGGCTCGAACCCGTGTCCCCTGCATTAGCAGACAGATTCTCAACCACTGCGCCACCAGGGAAGCCCTTAGTTTTTTTTTTTTTTAAAAATTATTTATTTAATTAATTTATTTTTGCCTGTGTTGGGTCCCCGCTGCTGTGCGCGGGCTCTCTCAAGTTGAGGTGAGCGGGGGCTACTCTTCATTGTGGCGTGCGGGCCTCTCATTGCAGTGGCCTCTCGTTGCGGAGCACAGGATCCAGGCACGTGGGCTTCAGCAGTTGTGGCTCATGGGCCCAGCAGCTGTGGCTCGCGGACTCTAGAGCGCAGGCTCAGTAGTTGTGGCACATGGGCTTAGTTTCTCCGCAGCATATGGGATCTTCCCGGACCAGGGCTTGAACCCGTGTCCCCTGCACTGGCAGGCAGACTCTTAACCACTGTGCCACCAGGGAAGCCCTAGTTTTTTTTTTTTTTTTTTTTTAAAGCCAGTGTGTGTACAAATATTTCTAAAATGTATTGTCCAGTACTCTGCTTTCTTAAACAGAATAAATCAATATAATTGAACATCTTCCCAACGATGAGCCTAAATCAGTGTTTATGCTACTCTGGTCCACTTCACGGGGTTCCCAAGCTCTATGGGGCTTCTGTTCCTACACCAAGTGGCCTTGACCACTTCTTCTGTATAATTACTGGACCTGCTGAAATTTAGTCCTGCTCTCAATGAGTCTACTATCCCCCTGTCCTCCCATTTTCTGCTTTTGACATCGGACACAGGAAGCCAGAGAACAGGCTTGTTTTGGGAAACGGACTTCCGGTGTGGCCATTTCTGCAGTGTCGGGTCCAGCTCCCAAGACTGCAAAGGGTCTCATCTTGCCCCAGACCTACTTCTACTTTGCACTCTGTTGCTTCCTATTAACCAGCAGACAAGCTGGAACTCATAGACTTCCTTCAGTCAGTTTCAAAAAAAAAAAAAAAAAGAGTAGCTGATATCATCAAAAGCCTTATCTCAGAGTCACTTATATGTTTTACTGTCTTACAGTTTCTCATTATATAAATAAGAAATGGAGTAGGGCTTTGGTGAGAAGAGAAAGAGGCGCATGGTATTTAAAGACTGCCAAGCAGACAAGAAACGCCGGCATTCTTCTGAAGATTCCATCAGTAAGGAAATGCCCCCCAAATCATATTTGACGTAAACATCTTCAGCTTCATTCACTTCAAAGACCTCTGCCGTCACAGAAAGGAAACAAGCAGGTGACCGCTGATGAGGCCGTTTGTAACAGTTCAGGTGCTAACGCAAGCACAGTATTAAATATTTTACTGACTATACACAAGAGTAAGAATTACAGAAGTGTGTAGCTTTGGAAATTGTATGAAAATAACAGCCTAACTCAACTTTAATTGGATTCCTGGACATGAAACAGTAATTGACTCTTTAGCTGTGATTCCAAGGTATTTTATAACGATCACTTTTTCCAAGCACAGTATTTTATATGAAAAGGCCTCAGTGGCTCATCAAATTCTACCTTTAAAATGCTACTCCCATCCTGAGAAAAGTACATGGACACACTGGAATAAAATGGCCTGGCAGATACAATGTGATTCTAATTTGGTAAAACAAAAATATGCATTAATCTGTACTCTGTCATTTAATAGCACGATGATAATTTTTTCAAGGGAAACCAACACAACACGTGACACACAATGGCAGGTGATGGTCAGGTCTCTCCAATCTGCTCCCACTTATTTCTCCAGGCTTCATGTCCTACCATAGGCCTCTTCCAGGGAATCCTGCCCAGCTCTTAGTTTCTGAAGAGGTTCCGAACTTCCTAATGCTGTGCTCTGCCCGCTGGGCACCCAAGTCTGATTGCAGCATCTTCCCAAGAAGCCTCCTTTGGGCATAAATGATCCCTCCCTGCTCTCCTCTCCACGTGCTCGGTGCTTCTCATCCGGGACGTCCACGCTCCAGCTTTATTTACCAGCCTGCCCACGGTTTACCGGAGTCCTTAGACTCCAGTAAACCAGTAAACCGTGGATGCCCGTTTCTCATCCACACCCAAGGACCACCACGAGATGCCCAGAGAAACTGGCACAAAACTCCCGCACACAATGATGCTGAGAAACGTGATCTCAGGAAGTTAACTGCAAACTGTATTATGGAAACTGTAGGCAGAACGAAAAGAGAAACAAAAGCTCCTATTTTTAATGCTGACACAGAACAGGCTCATAACCTCTCTAATAATTTGAAGGTTAGGAAAAAAGTTTGGCTTCGTCCACTCTGTATAAGATCTTTAAACATTAACTAGTAAGTTTTAAAAGCATGAAATGACTTTCTCCCCCTGTGGTTTTATACAGGCCCAGACAACTGCAGTCAGAGTCTAAGGCCTCTGTCAATGCCTGATACTCAGCTCCCACTACGAGCCTCACACAGAACAAATGTGGTCGAACTATCTGTAAAAATCTGCTGTGGGATCCAAAAATGTTTCAGGGGCTCATACAAGCTCAGGACTTTGACATTTAATTGTTAACTGGGAAGCATACACAGATGGAAAATCTTAACAGACCCCCAAGAATTATAAGCCACGTAATTATACATTTCGACAGGGCACATGTTTTTCTGTAACCTCCCAAATAGTAAACGTGGCATAAAGAGGTGATACTGCTACTTAACTTTCAGCATCAGTGGTCCCCTCCTTGTGTGGCTCTTGTGTGTAGCAGGCACTCGGAGTCCCCTGCATGGCCGAGGGACCCCAAGCAGGGGCTGGAAGGCAGCTCCACTTTGCACGTGTAATTCCTGCCCTCGGGACCACAGCTGTCATGCGCTGCCTCTGCATTGGCCTCCGTCTGAAGAGTGGAATTAGTTCTCCTCCCACATCCAAGTCCAGGAGGGTAAACTCGCTTTGATTCCTGGGTAAATGCACTTCACTTGTTGCAGAAATTAATTTAAGCCACAGAGGGAAAAATGATAGCTTATGAGGGAGCTAAGCCTCCAAAGTCTTTTGGTTTCCCTTGGCTCTGCAAAGGGTCATCACTCTCCTTTTTTTTTTTTTAAAGATTTTTTTTTTTTTTGGATGTGGACCATTTTTAAAGTCTTCTTTGAATCTGTTACAATATTGCTTCTGTTTTATGTGCTGGCTTTTTGGCCGCAAGGCATGTGGGATCTTAGCTCCCGGACCAGGGATCGCACCTGCACCCCCTGCACTGGAAGGCGAAGTCTTACCCACTGGACCCACAGGGAGGCCTCCATCAGTCCCTTTTAAGAACAGCAGAGGCAGGAGCCCCGCTGGGGGCTGCCGGAAGAAGCACTTTCCACTAGACCGTCTCACTGAACTAATCTTCAGCTGACTCTCGCTGATCTCTGCAAAGACAGCACAGGACAGATTAAAATCTAGTTTTAAAAAAAAGAAAAGACCCTCACTTTCACATCTTTGTTCATCAAACTTTCTTATCAGAGCTATTGCAAAGAACATGTCGAACTCCTCTGAGAGCCAGTTAAGACCTTTGCCTGCCCTTGTGGCAAGAAGAGTCACCGGCCAGCAGCCCGAGGACATACGAACATGAGGCTCAACGAGAAACTGCCGCTTCTACCTCTGTGGGGTTGTACTCAATGCTCGCCCACACCCTGTCTGATCTGGTTATTCTCTGCAGGGGTGGCGGGAGGGCAGCACGGAGGGTCAGAGGGTCTGAGGTGAGATGCACAGGGATACACACCCGTGAGCATCCAACAATGCACTGACAGCTACCCTTGACCACGCACTGGCCTCGTGGCCTCGTCTTCCTTCGCCACGAGGGAGGCTCGCCACCCTCCTTCCCAGAGGAACAGAAGATGCAGGTAAGTGAGGAAGTCAGAGTGACGGGGGCGGAACTGATGTGGCAGCAGGTCTAACAGGCTCCACGGCCAGAGCCCTCTCTGCGACTAGAAACCCTTGGCAGAAGTACAGACGCTCTAGCCCAGCTGGCTTTCCACGCCCCACCCCCACGGCCCTAGCAACGTGCTGGAGCCCCCAGGGCTGCAGGAACCACCCCCTCAGGGGGCCGCAGCCCTTCCGGACCCACCAACCGGGCTCTTTCTGAGCCAGGCCCCCCCAGGCGGACTGCATCTTCAGTCCATAGATCACTCAACCTCCCCCGCACCCAGGAAGCTGACCCAGCGACCCAGCCGTCCTCCCAGCGGTCTCTCCCTGCGCCTCCCACCCCCTCACCACGTGGGGGCTGCTGACTTGGGCTGAATGTCACCCTTTGTCTCCGAAGCCCGGGCGGCTCTGGAGGCTGGAAAGCCTGAACGACAGTGATGAATCAGAGCATTTAGTCTTGAGATTTTCTCCAAGCTGCCTCTTCATCAGCCCTTAAATAGCAGCATTCAAGCTGCCACAGACACGTCCAGAAGTTTGCTGGCCTGCGGCGCCCGGTGGGGAAAACTCGGCCTCCCCGGAATCAGGCAGCAGCTCTCCTGACACCAAGAGACGCCAGCTGTGCTTCTCCAAGACAAGGCCAGTGGCTGACACGTCTAAACTGATGTTTAAAACTTACTTTCAAATCCCTCAGGTTACGCAAGCGACGCTGGGCTCCTATTTCTAAGTGTGGCGACCTTTCCTACAGCCGTTTTGTGCTCTTCACTCTCCTCTAAGTGGTACCACCTAAGACTACGGGTTACATCCATTTGGTGCGTCTGAGTGAGCTGGTGAATCTGTGCTTTCAAATCTGAATTAAAAAACCCAGCCACAGGCACAATGTGGTTTTCTGACGTAGAAGTCTCACGTAAAGTTAGCCGTTCCTACTGAGATTGAAAGCTTAAATTCAATAACAGAATTGTCAGGCTTGAGAAGGGGAAATGTAGGAATAATTTGCAAATCAAATATGCGTTCTTTCTTGCTGCGCCATTTAACTGTTGATCCCATGACAGAAGGATACGCCCCACCTAAAGCACTTACTTATATACACGCCGCGCCCACACCCAGCTCGAAGAGTGCGAAGCAGCTTTTTCAAAGAAGGCAGAGACAGTGGGGGGGACCACAAAAGCCAACGGTGAAAACCTAAGGACGCGACACAGAAATGCTGTGACGGCAGAACACAAAACCGCCTCCGAGAAAAATTACCTCACCGCATTTACCTGTGCATAAATCAGCTGAGTGTTACAGAGGTCGAGAGGGGGTGGACTCTTCAGGGCACTTGGATGATAAAAGGACAAAGTCTCGTCCCTGATGGGGCCGTGCCTGGAACGAGGCCTCGGACTCAGGGCCCAAGAAAGAGAACACCGTGGGCAGAAACGGCTGCGCTGCTGTCTCTGGAACGGCCCTCCTGGGGTCCCTTGAGCACATCACCCTGTCTGGTAATTTGCCAACTTGAATGCCTTCTGGCTAAATGGAGAATTGTTTTGCTGTGGTTTCCATTCCAGCCTATGAAAGGTCACACTCAAGTCCCAAATGCCACCGATGTCCATTCTCGGGCCAGAACAGTATTGCCAACGATGGATGAGACTGGAAAGCAAACACAACAGCGACCACATACTGTCCTGTTGGGCGCTCCACCAGACGCTTGGGGTCTGTGTGTTGTTTAGTCCTCACAAGACCACCCCAGGGTACGTATGATTTCTTCCACTTTGTAGAAATGGGCAACTAAAGCTCAGGAAGGTTAAGTGGCTCTCAAAGATGCACAGCTTTAAGTGACAGAGCCAGGACTCCAAAGCCATGCTGTTCACCCCTCTCCAGAAGGTGCCAGCTCCGGGGCCTCACTGCTCCCCAAACAGTCTTCAGTGACATCAAGAACAGCTGTGGAGCGGCCTCTGGATAAGAAGGCAATCCCTTAATCAGCAGAAAGATAAACATTTGATGATGCCAGAAATGGGGAAATAGAGAATACTGCAATTCTGTTCAGGGTGACTTTTCTACAGCAGAGATGAGATAAGGTATAAGTCTTGTGCACAATGAAGAGAGTTCTACCAGAACCGTGCCTCATGACTTTTCCAGTGTGACATGAAGACCAAAAGTCACTTAATCACAGGGAAAACCTGTCAGTACAAAATCTTCCCACGAACACTCCTTTTTTAGCGGTGTCCCACATGTGCAGTACAAAAGCTCTCAAGTACAGACCCCGTCAAATGCACGCAGACGCAAAGGATTTCGCCGTGGTTCTCACCACCACCTCCTGAAACTCGTCTTTGGAGCGACAGAGCCATGCAAGTTTAGGGACTGTTTCAAAATTTTGTTTTATTTTCTCAATGACTCCCACCTGCAAGACTATGCTACCTGTGGCCCTCTAATAATTTTCGCCGTAAGTTACAGTAATAATTTACTCTGGTTGAGGGAGCTTTGCTGAACTACTGTTGTCAAAAAGAAAAAGAAAATTGGAATATTGTAGCTCTCTGCCCGCTCTGATCTAGGGCCAGCCAGACTTTTCAACGCCTGGACGCGTGCTAAATTACCATGCATGGAAAGTTTTAGGCGCGCAGTGGAGCCTCCCCGAGAGTAAAACTCACGCGGAAGAGCTGGAGCCAGAGAATGAATTACTAAAACCCTTAAAGCAGAGACGCGGATAACCTAGTGGGGTGACCTGCAGACAGAACGCCTCGGTTCATGAATTAGCTGTGGAGGAGGGATTCCAGAGACAGGCTCCTGGAAGGCGGGTCCAAGCCGTTCACCTCTGTCTGTCCAGCACCCAGCCCAGGGCGTGGCCCCCAAGGTTCTCACTCAGTCTCATGGGTCCAGGAGGATGGAGGAACCGACTGGGGACTGGACAGCCACATGCTCTCCAGGAGCAGCTAGAGCCTGTCTTGTCAGCCCTTCCTGTTAACAAGGATTCTGATAGTGACAACCACTTAAAAGGATAAAGGGAGGCAATGAGAGAAAGGAGAGCTAAGTCCAAGGCCTGTTGTGAGTTAAGCCCTGCGCAGGGCACACGCACACGTGTCTGCCCTTTTCAGCCCCACGACAAGCCTTTGAAGGCGCCGGACGTGCTCTCAGCAGCCCAAGGGCTGTGCTTGGTGAGGGTGATGGTGTTTGCACCCACCGTCCCACAGCTCACAGGGGATAAGCAGGTAGCTCGAGGCCACAGAACCAGCAAGTGGAGAAGCCACTGCAACCCAGGTCTTCCTACTCTGAAGTTACCCATGTTAAACGCTGTCCTAATAGCATCCCAGATCTTTTAATTTGCATTACCCTCCTTTTCCCAGACTGTATAATCTAACACACACTGTAACCTCATAAAGCATTTCCTTAGGGGTTTTATTTTCCCATCTGTTTGTCTCTCCATGACTCTTCTGTGAATGAGCCTTTCGTGACTCATGGAGGATCCATCCATATACCACGGAATTCAGATGGACTGAATTAGCCAGAGCACACCAAGAAGGTCACAGCCATCAGAGGAACAGCCCGTGTTTCTTAGACACCATTGTCCCACGGGGGCGTCTCAACACCACGACGCGGCCCTGCCGCCCAGGGCTGCGATAGGTAACAGGCTGAGGGGACTGCGAGAAATAAACGTCAGGATTAGGAAAGTGGGACACGCGCAAAAATTTAAAAGTAAGAGTTTTAAAAAGAGATGTCTCTAAAAGGCAACGAGTCAAGCCCAGGTAAGAAACGGAAATCGTGAGTATGTGGATACCAGAGGGCAGAAGCCAACAGCTATCCAAGAACTGGGCAAATGAGCAACCACGGGGGAGGGGAAGGAAAGAGAACAAATGCCGACCACCGACATGTGCCAGGCATGGCGCTCTTCTGGGCTCTAGCCCTCACTTCGATTTCAAATGTAGGCACGTTAGGATGAAGGTGAGTCAGGAAACCGGAGATCTGGCCCGGGTGACACGACTGCCCTGCTGTGTGGCCCCTCGTTAAAAGGAGGGGAGAGGACCAGAGGACCCTGTGGGTCTCACAACACCCTGGGATCCCGGGACTTTTTGCTGTTGTTTTTGTTGAGAGAACAAGAAGCCGGTGACGGCGATGAAGCAGTGAGGGGCCCACAGGAACGGAGGCAGGAGGGACAGAGCAAGCCGGCCGGGCAGCAGCCACAGAGGAACTTGCAGAAGCCCCGTAAGAGCCGTGCTGTCTGCCCTGGTCAGGGGCCGGCCCTGAGCAGCGAGGAACGTCCACCAACAGGGCAGCAGGGGCTCTGGGTCCACAATGGGCAGGTTTCATTAGCGGCCCCTCAAGACGGCAATGTATTGCTTTTTCCGCCATGGGCACAAATCAGATGCCTACTTGTTCTCAAGAATCTTTTAAGCAGGCCTCCTCCTCGGTGAGTTCTCTCCATCTGGCAAAATATGAGTGCCGTGGAAGAGGCCAGAGAGATGGGCGGTGAAGCGCGGTCACGCGGGAATTCGCAGGTCAGGCTGCGGTGTTCAGATCCCGGCTGTCACACTTAGTAAACCCTGGATGAGCTACTGAACTCTTCTAAGCCACAGCTGCTTCTTGCTGAAAAGCCGAGAGGATGATAGTGTGACCTCAGAGTCTGGGGAGGACTGGAGAAACGAATTCATGTAAGACACTGAGGATGGCACCTGGTACTCAGTGTGTATGTAGTTGACGCTAACTGCTGTTACCTATGATGGTGCTGGTACAAGTAAATAACGACAGTAAAGCACCAGTCAGAGCCTGGTCTCACTAGAATTGAAACACATTCAAATCATAATCATTTGGATCAATAAAATCAGCATAGCTAGCCCAAGTCTGCCCCAAGGGATCCTCCTTCATTTCGCTGTCAGTAACGAATAATAGCGGTATGGGCTAGACTATAAGTCCTGACGCTTATGTGACCATTTCCCTCACGCTGGAAGTTTATCATTCAAACACATGTGGCCCAGAAGTTCAAAGAGATCAACTTGTGACTCTGAATGTTGAGAATACAAAACTCAAGAGGAAGTCGAACATCTAGGGATAAAATGCAACTTTCATCAGACTTATGGGGAATCCACAGAAGACCACAGAATTTCCCTCACGCTCCGGAGACACCAACTGAGCCACCGCACAGTTCCCATCCGAGGGGAACACGTGAACATGAACCTTTGGCTCTGACACAAAACCATGGTCAGCGCCACTCACACGGTCAAGGTTAACGCGATTAAAACTAATCACGTTCAGGCTGGCTGGGGCTGGGGCGGGGATCAGCAAAGGACCCTCGGGGTGCCTCAAAGGACAGAGAAACGGACTGGAAGCTGAAAGCTCCAGCTCCCTCCCCGCCGCCCAAAGGAAGTGCTCGGTAAACACTTCTGTGCTGAAAAGAAGGAAGGAAAAGAAAGGGTTGACTTCTGCCCCACGGAGCCTGACAACCTTCAGACAACTTGTTCTAATGCCCGAGCAGCAGCCCCCACAGGGGAACAGATTCCTCTGAAGTGGCAGAAACAAGCCCGAGCCATCAAACGCAGCTCTCCACAGTCGACAGCAGCCTCTCGTTCAGGACGAACCCTGCAAGAGGAAACGATTCTCCCGGGCCAGGGCAGGAGGGCAGCGCGAAGAATCTTCTCTGGATCCTTCCTTGGCGGCTTCTGACCGACCCGCTAGGCATCCAATTAGAGCCTCAGATGGAAAAACCTGGTGGGCGAGACTGGTCTGTAATGCAAGAGGAAGAAGCAGAGGGCTGGCCCTCAAAACAGCCCCCCTCTGCGTAGCCAAATTAACAACTCACCGTAAACCAAGCGGTTAACGTGCAAACTCCCAGCCTTGGACGCTTATGTGTTTCAAGACACGCGGCCTGATAGCATGGAGCACACCAGTGGGTATCAGGACAGGTAAACTCTGAGCTCCGGAAGAGGAGACAGGAAAACAAGGGGTGCGGCCAAATGCCGCACTGCCTTCCAGGGGCTAGAGAGGCATGGCTCACCTGAGGGAAAGGCAGACAAGCGAGCAGAAGAAATGTTTTCTCTCCTAGGCAAACCAAAGGCAGTTACATTGCTTATGAGAAGGTGCTGGGGGGAGAAAAACAGCGCACTTCCTAAAGCGAAAAGAAGAGCTCCACCACCCTTCTGCACTCTTCTGGACGCCCCTGTAAGTACCACCGGGTAAGGGGAGAGGAAGCGTAGGGAAGGGAGGGTTGTACCTGAGAGGCACGTCACAAAAAGCTCTAACGTTGGACGTCTCTTTTGCCTTCAAATTCATTTTCAAAGGGCTAGTGCTGCTGACTGCCTAAGGTTCAAGTATTTTCCAGCCATGGATTTCCCTTCACCACAGGCAGGAAAGCAGACGTGTCCGTCTTGTGCTAAGAAAGCGCCGTCCCACTCACCCCCCCACCCCGCAGGCTGTGTGCGCAAACCAGGCCCACCCACGCAGCAGGTCAGATGCTGGGGGTGAACGGAGCCTCACGCAGCCTCAAAGGAGAGCGTCCTTTAACTGAGTGTCGGGCGAGGCAGTCAGGGCGCTTGTCCACAGCCACGGCACCCGTGGGTGAGAAAGCGGGTCCACGCCAGTCCTTAGCGTACAGTCTTACCCCAGTCAAGGAAGGGAGGGCAATGGGCGTGCCATTAAATTAAAAAGACAAAGAGAGACGCTTATAAAAAAAGTAAGCATCAATGATACAAAACAACAAACAAACACTTTCAAAGAACTGAGACTGTGTGGTGAACAACAGCCATGAAAAAGAAGGAATCACCGTGTAACTTCTTCAAAGTCCTCTGCTGGCTCTAATTCCTTCCGCACAGAGGTGGGCGCGACATACTCGAGCCAGAGCCTGGTCTTTAGCAGGAGTGAGTCACTTGGGGGAGAAAACCCATCCCCATGGGCGATGCCATCTGCAGCGTTCCCTCTGGGAAAGGCACCCTGATCTGCTTAGAAGCGGAACACGGAGCTCCAGGGGAGAAGGCACTAAATGGCATGGGAGCAACGCCAGGGAAGGCTCGGGGGATACAGGGCTGCATGTGCCGGGGTGTAGGAACGCATGGACACCCGGTCCCTGGAGCCAGAACACAGCTCCTCTCTGGGGAAATCAAACTCCCCCGCTGGAAACGCGGGTTCCAGACCGTGAGCTAAGCATTCAGAAAATCAAGTTCAGAAGAAAGTCCGCTCTCTCTGTGTCCCGGCCGCTAACTGGGACGCACAGACATCCGTGGCGTGTGGTACCCAGCGGGTCCATTTGCTGAGCTGAAGGTCGAGACGAGCTGATGAGGAAGTGGGTGTGAAAACAGGTGGTCAGGAGAGAAGTCTGAGCCTCGGCTCCTGCGGATGGGCAGAGGGCTCACCCCGAGGGGAGACGGCAAGGACGGGAGGCCACCACAGGGCGACTTGTGAAAGCGTGGGCCAGGTCACCTCACCTGCAACAGTCACATCACAAACACCGGGTAGACCCAGGGAACCCAGAGCCATTATCTCTGTCTCCTGACAATAGGCACAGAGGAATCTACTCTCCTACGTCATCGGGCGAAGCAGAGCCTCTCAGCCCTGGGCCCCCATGGGACCACCCGGGCAGCGCTGCCAACACACGGAGGCCACCCACTCCCGCCTTGGGACTCGGACCTAACTGATCCGGAGAACACCCAGGCCTCCTCGTGCCTCCCTGGAAAAGCCCCTCGGGCGATTCTCAGGTGTAGCTCAAGGTGCAGCTTGGGCGGGAACAGCCTCCGGCCGGCACATCTGGACGCTGACGCAGCCCCCCCACCTTCCGGCCGGCTGCCGCTCTGCCGGGCACGGGCTCTGCCCTCGCGCCGCGTGGTCCCCTGGCCTCCCCGTCGCAGGTTTTCCCGGAGCCCCGCACTTAGGCGTTTGCTGAGCGTACAGCAGCCAGACAGGCACCTGCTGGGACAACGGATGTTACTGAAAGGATCCTAATTATCAAAAATCCAGGTAAGCAACTGGAGGTGGTGTCAGGAGGACCTGAAAGGCCCGGGGAGGGAGGGAGAAAGAGGCAGAGACGAGGGGCCTGGCCCGGGCCAGGAGGGGAACAATCTCCACCACTCGCCCCAACACAGCTGCCCCTCGGTATTCATGGGTGAGCGGTTCCAAGAACCCCCTCGGACACCAAAATCCACAGACGCTCCAGTGCCTGACATAAAACGGAAAAGTAGTTGGTTGAATCGCAGATACAGGGAAGCACCTGTATTAACCCCTCAGAAAGGCAAGGAAGGAACATCGGCGTTTCAAGCCGTACGGCTGCATGGGGACGGCAGCAGAAACCTGAATAAGGAATCCCTGGATACCTCTGCCCAGCTTAGAGAGAGTCTGTAAAAAGGGCAGCGAGCCTGCTCCCCTGTGCTTCAGACACAGGAAGTCCATCGCTCTAACAACAACAAAATACAGAAGGTCTGGGAATCGACACCTCCCCGAACTTCTCTGGAACAAAGAAAAGAAGACGCTCGGAAAACATCCATTTTATCCTTCGTGGAAACAGAATCCAACTGAGGACGGTAAAACAGGTAACAAACTGCAGAGGTCCAGTCCTGCTGTTGACATCCAGCCACCTCGACAGCTGAAAAGATGTGCTACCTGATGATTCTTTCTACCCAAGTATTTCTTAGTTTCCCTGTTTGGGGGGGGAACCTTGGTGAAAGGACGGGGAAGTTCACCCTGCCATGCACATCTGCATGCATCAGTAAGACTTCGTGTCGTTGTCTTCGGCCTAATTAAATAGTTTGATGTGTTTATCCCTCCTTCCATCTCTCCAATCAAAAGATGGTCTCATCGGGAATAAATGTACTCAGCGTGCATCTCCACTCAGAGTTCAGAGTAGCTGGTCACCTTCAAGACAATAAGCATCAGATACACGAGGGGCTGCAGGTCAGAGCGAAGTGAACTCAGGGGCCAGGGCCAAATTTCATATCGTTTACTCTCGAGGAACTTTTAAAGGGCGCATTATGGACGGGTCCAAGCCCAACGCGCACGCTTCCTAACTTGGTTCACGGCGACTGGAGCTCCCTCTCCTCCCTGACGCCGGCCGCCTTTGCACCTTGCAGACCCGGAAGGACAGACAGGGAGCGGCGGAAGCGCATGGAGTGAGTCAGCTGAGAGGTCATGGCGATCTGCTCGGCCTGCACGCCACTGGGCAGTACCCTCAGCGGCTTGTTTCGAGGCCTAAGAAGAGCTGACCCTGGAGAATCCGCTGAGCCGTGGACCGCAACACTCAGGGACTTCGCGCTGTAACAGGGAGGAACCTTTGCATGCTATTACAAGTTCATCACTAAAGAGATGTTGCCTAGAAGCTTAAATTCTACATAATGGCCCATCTCTGGGAACCCTGGCTCCCAGGTAACCAGCGTGAAGCTAAAATACCTTTGTTCAGCTCAGAGGACACATCCTGCCCAGGCCCACCTGTGAATGGCTGCAGGAAGGAAGAAATTAACACAACCCATCCGGAGTCTGACCGGAACCAAGAAATGCTTGACCTTACTCGCTCCCCTTTTAGTAGAAAAGAAGCCTGCATTTTAACTCAGCCCAGATGGTTCGCTGGGGCACAAGCCCACCATCTTCGTGGTCGGCTGGCTTTCCGGATGAAGTTGCTACTCCTCGGCCCCAACAGCTCATCTCTCGATTACTGGCCTGTCGTGCAGCGAGTAGTACGGGCTTGGACTCGTAACAGCGTCACCGAGTCACGGCCCAGGGGACCCCGTGAGGACATTTCCATAACGATCTTCATCTAGTGGCTCAAAACATGTAAAACCAGCCTTGGGACAAATAAAAAGACTTGAAAAGTGTCAAAATCCTCATTTTCCCTGTGGAGAGAAATGCAGACTCTGAGGTTCGGGAATTTCCCCTGTGGGCCATGCCACCCCCAGGAGGGGGAGCTGGTCAAGCGCTAGCGGCTCCACCTGCAGGTGTGCAGACCCTTATCAGGCTCCACTAGGCGTGGCAGGGGCTCCTGTCACCAGTGAAGAGCCAGGCTCTGCCACGTCACAGGACGGCGGGACAGAGGGGGCAGGACGAGGAAATGACTCGCTGGACTCAAAGGCCCACAAGGCCAAGCTGCTGAGGGAACGCGGCAAGCCTATCACGACAGCTTCTGAGGACAGAGCCGGGGTGGAGAGCAAGCTTGGTGCACCGCACACGTCTGTGTCCCAGAAGGCTAGTGTCACCTTACAGAACACGATGAGAGTCCGTAAACATGTTTTCAGCTTAATGCTTGCACTTAGCCTTGTGCAAAGATCTCAATTACAAGAATACACAGTTATGAAAGGTAACATTTCAGCCCAAAATAGTCTGCTGAAAACCAGAAAGAGGCTTAAAAAAAAAAAAGAGAGAGAGAGAGAGAGAGACTGGCTTCCCTTCTAAGGCTGGAGTCATCTGCCCCCCTGACGTAACAAAACCCAAGCCAGGGAACAGCTTCCTGGGTTTGCGTATCATTTGATTTGGAACTTCAGACTCAACCACCTTCCCTCTCCTCTAACATTTAAAAGTCACTGGCTGCCTCTCAGTGTTAACCATTCAACCAAAATAAACTCACCAAGGCTGGATCAAAATACACTAGCCAAGTACAATACACCCTCTTCGTAACTTTCTGAAGCATCTTCTCTTCAGTTGTATGCGCTGGATTCCTTTTCTATTGCTGCTGTAACAGAGTACCACAGACTTGGTGGCGGAGAACAACACAGATCTGTCAAGGCCTGGAGGTCAGCGGTCCAGAGCGAGTCTTCCAAGGCTATAATCAAGGTGGCGGCAGGGCTGTGCTCCCTCCGGGGGCATCTGTTTCCTTGCCTTTTCCAGCCTTCAGAGGCCACCGAGGCTCCGTGGCTCATGGCCCCTTGCCCATCCTCAAAGCGAAACACTCTGCTTCCTTATCCTTTTCTGACTTTGACTCCCTTCACTCTCCTAAGGACCCCTGTGACTACGAAGGGCCAGCTAGATAACGGCAGGATAATCTCTCCGTCTCAAGACCCATCGCTTCTGCGGCGTGCTTTCTGCCATGTAAGGCATCATTCACAGGCTCTGGGCATTAGGACGAGGGCATCTGTCTGCTACATACAGATACGTATTTATTACGTGGTTCCAACAGCGTACCTGCCATTTCATATCTTTTTTATGAAACACTGTATTACAAACATTTCCCATATTTCCGTACAGTCTTCCAGATTGTTTTTAAACCATAAAAAGTCCCATCCGGTTGAGAAAACCCATTATAAATATATACTAAGGGGGCGATAGGTATAATATAATGAATAGGTTTTTTTTGGGTTTTGTTGTTGTTGTTGTTGTTTTGTTTTTTTTTTGCGGTGCGCGGGCCTCTCACTGCTGCGGCCTCTCCCGTTGCGGAGCACAGGCTCCGGACGCGCAGGCTCAGCGGCCATGGCTCACAGGCCCGGTCGCTCCGCGCCATGTGGGATCTTCCCGGACTGGGGCACGAACCCGTGTCCCCTGCATCGGCAGACGGACTCTCAACCACTGCGCCACCAGGGAAGCCCTATAATGAATAGTTTTTTCCTTTTAAATTTTCTTTGTAGTATTTTGCCAAAAAAATAATTTTATTAATTAAAAAAAAAAAGGGAGTGGGGAAAATGAAAAGCAGCATGAAGATATGCTGACCAGAGGCTCGGAGCTCACAGGGCAACAGAGAAGCCGAAAGGAGGAGGTCCGAGCACACAGAGGTCTGCAGTATTTCTCCTGGGAGGAGGGTGCTCGGGTCTGTACTTTATTCTACACAAAAGACAATCAGATTGTCTTTCAGCAGAACAGACACAATCACCCTATTGTCTAACCTCATGAATGACCAACAGAGTAGCCACAGCCCCCTCATTTGTAGGTGCTCTCGTCTAATTTGTCAGCTCCTAAATTTTGGTTGAAGGATTGGAGCTTGTGGATGTAAATTGTATTGGAATCCAGAGCCAGGATTACCTTCTCTCCCTATTTTACAGAAACACACAAGAATCAGAATGCCACGCACACCGGAAAAACCGTAAACGGAGCTGCGGGGCCGGGGTGGTAGGGGTCCAGGGAGACGGAGATTACAGCTGAATCTGCTTCACAGGCACATAATATAAAACGGCGGTCAGCAAACTTTCTGTAACGGGCCAGAGAGTTAACACCTTTCAGCTTCGCAGGCCCATCGGTCTGTCACAAGCACTCACTCGACTCCTGCTACAGGGCCAGGGCAGCCATTCACAGCTCACACATTAATGCACGGGCATGGCTGTGTTCCAGGGAAACATTTACGGAACAAGCCTCGCATGGCATTTGACCCACCAGCTGTCGTTTACAACCCTTGGTATCGAAGGAGGACGATACCTCCTTCAAAGGCGAAAATATCCCCAAACTGTTTCTTCACCACTGCGAATCGAATCCACCTTTTTGCTCACCTTTAGCAGGTCCTGGCTGTTTTTAAGAGTCAGATAAGGTGGTGTATCTCCTTACTGGCCCCAACTCCTCTCTCCTCCCTGTACCCTCCCTCCTCCGCCCTTTTTCACATGCCTTTGGAGTTCCTCCCACAAAGGTCAAATATGCTTCCTCGCCTCTGACTTCGGGCTGAGCCAAGTGGCTCGCTTGGTCCAACAGAAAGAGGCACAAATGCCAATGTGCCAGTTCCGACCCTAAAGGAAGCAAACTTGGGGTTTGCTTATTACCCTCCTGGGCTTCTGCCAGCCCGGGGAGGACACACCCAGGTCAAAGGAGGATGAGAGGGGTGTAGTGCAGACTGGACCCCCAGCCCCACCATGAGAAGGCGGGGTGCCCAGCTGAGCCCAAGTGACATCAGCCGGGCCTCCTGGGACCTGCAAATTATGTAACTGATAACACCGGCGTTGTTTTACAGCCACCGGCTTCTGGGGCGGTTTGTTAGGTGACCCAGCAAGTCGATAACGGGTGGTACACCAATCATAAAGCCAACTACCTCTTTATTTCAGACCTACCCCATTATATCCCCAGAAATCCTCTCTGTAGAAAGCCCTGGGACAACTGGCTGGTCGATATACAGTGACATATACAGTTCAGCTATATATTTATATAGCTCAGATATATGTTTACTTGAAAACTTGTTTGACTACATTATTAATAAATGTTCTCAGTTATTTCCTTAGAGTAGTGCGCAGCTGCTTTTATCTACGGATCAGAACAGATACACAGGTAACATAGGCAATTTCCAACATTTTTCAATCCCGGCGGTATATCATTTTCAGACCACTTCATAAAACATATAGCTTGTCATCACTATTAAGGCAATATGGAGCCACGCTGACCTGGACCGTTTATGTACAGGAAGTGTGATCAGCAAGGGCATTAAATAAAGTGGTATTCATAAAGCAATTATAAACAAAATATTCCCAGACGTTCTTCTGAACTGAACGAGAAAACAAAGCAAAAAACACAACTTTTGGAAAAGAGGGCAAAGCCTGTGGAGCGGCCCTGCCACGGCCCTGCTTAACTGATGGAGGCAGACGCCCATTTTCCACTTTGGACTGATGTTACCAAGTCATCACTTTCATCAGCACTTCCAGCAAAGAGACAAGTCTCAGTTCACTGAAATCATATTTGTGCAAATTCAGGCCAGGGTCATCTCAGACCCCCGCCTCTCCATCTGCAGCCACGTGGAGCAGGTCCACGCGCCCAGGAGCCTTCTCCCACCCACACTCGCACCACCACACTCACAGCGCTCGTCTCTCCTCACAACACACACTCGTCCAGTCACCACACCTCAGGAGGCTCTGTTGAAAAAGCTCGTCCCTACGTGGATGATTTCAAACATGAAAGTCACTGTCCAAAGCCAACCTTCCAAAGACTGTGTCATTCACAACAAATGGCAAATATATCAATATCTATATTAAAAAACACATAAATGTTTACAACTTCCCATTATTGAAGACGAGAACAGTTTGTACTGACGCTGCAGGTGAGCGCCTGGAGGTTTTAGGCTGGTGGACACTCACGCAGCTGCGTCCAGCTGGCAGCTGCCGGGGACTAGATGGTCTGTGACGGCTCAGTCACAGGCCTGGGGGTGATGGGGCTGGGGCTGGGGTGCTCAGCCAGAAAGCCCCTCTGCTCCACGTGGCCTCTCATCCTCAAGGAGGGTAACAAGGGCTCCTTCCGGCGACAGACGTTCCAAAGAGCAAGCAGGGGTGGGAGCTGCAAAGCCTCAGAGCCTTGGTTCACAACTGCCCACAATGTTGCTCGTGCCACATCTACTGGGCACAGGGAGTCACGGAGCCAGTCTGGACTCATCAAAGCGGAGAAATGGACTCCGCCTGCTGGCCGAAGGTCTGCACAACCGTGTTACGAGGAAGCTCGAGACAAGCGTGGGAGGGTTCGTGGCCATTTTTCACAGCGTACCACAGCCACCCGATGATCACATGGTCCACTGTTTCCATATGAAAGTGCACTGCCATCTCCATGACTCAGTCTCCCTGCACAGTCACGAGGGAGGCTCTAGAGAACAGGGAGGGAAGGAATCCTGGATGAAGGAAGAAGGATGTGGGTACCTGTCACAGGTCACCCCCCACCAGGGACAACAGGGCAGGTACACTTCCAGGCTCATGGCCCTGGAACAGACACTCCACGAGCACAGGGATCTTTGTCTCTTTAGTTCACTGATGGATCCTCTGTGCGTGGGGGTGGGGTGGGGGTGCCTGGTCCACAGCAGACAAACAGGAAGATCTGTGAAGGCAGAGTGAGCGCCTCCCAGGGGGCGTGAGTCGAACGTTACGTCACTGATCAGGTCCACAGTGGGAGATGAGAAGGGCTAGACCCTGACACCCAGGAAAACACTAACTTATAAACACGGGTCAGCTGAAGTCAACGGCTTAGAAGTCAGGGACCACCACTAGGTAGAACTAGAGCAGAGAAATGACACGCCAAGATGCTCCCACATCCGTCTTCCAAAATGACAGTCACAGCTTGTTGAGACCAGACACCAAACAAACGCATGGTGACGTACACCTTCTGTATAATCCAAACTGAACAAAAATGCTTTTCTGAGAGGAAATGTCCATCTCTGTGGACATTAAAGGAATGTGAACCTCAACCAGCAAATGAGCGAAACACGTAAGTCTTCCACCGAACAATGGGTGGTCCGTAGCACCAGGAACTGAAAAGCAAGGCTGTGCAATAAATGTCTTGGAAGGGGAGTGCGGTAGATGTATTTGCTGAACGATGGTTCGTGCTGGGGCCCCAGACCCCTGACAGCTGCTGGCCCTCCTGCCCGTCCCCACAACGAGGAAACCGAGGCCTCAGAAGCTAGTCAGGGGCAGAGAGCGGACAAGATTTCAGGAGTTTGGACTGAGCGTTAAGCTCCTTGCACTACACCCAGCTGATGGTTTTCAGAGGTATAAACAAGCTTTTGAACACAAGCAACTAAAAATAGCAATTAGTCAGAGTCTTGAATTAGATACAGCGCCATCATCAGAAGGCAATTCTGCTGGTAACAGGCCCCTCTGACGCTCACTCTGAAACGTCTCCAGAGTCACCGCCTTCTCTGCTTCCACTGGTACCACCCCGGACCCCCATCCCCGCCCCCAGGTCCAGACTCTCTCCTTCCAGCATCTGCCAGCAATCTGAACTTCATCACAAAGTACTCCCTTCTCCCAAAGCTCACGCAACCTGCATGTGCAGTTGCTCGTCTCATCCACCTGCATTGAATGTTCGTCAGAGGAGGGAGCGTGTTCTCCCTAATTCCTTTACACACTCCCACAGTACCGAGCAGCAGATGCACATTCTGGTGAAGCACAGTAACAGCTAACATTTACTGAATCATTACTATGTGACGGGCCATGAGCTAATAAGCTTTTTACATGCATTATTTCACTGAATTCATCCCAAAACTCTATAGATCAAGTATGATTGCTTACCCTCTGCACACAGATAAAGGAACGGTGGTTTGGAGAGGTCCACTGACCTGCTCAAGGTCACACAACTGGTAAGCGTGTCTGGAGCTGAGGTGCAACAGCAGGACTATTTGCCTCTAAAGTTTTCTTTTCCTAAGGCCTGGTCCTTCCCAACTAAGACCTGCCTGAGTTTGGAGGGGGTCCAGGAAATGCATTTGGGGAAGCACCCCGGGTGATCCAGATGTGCAGCCAGGCTTGGGGTCACCGCCCCACACTGATGGACTGAGACCGGACTGATGGCGAGCCTAGAACCCGAGCCAAACCCACCTGGCCACCTCTGCTCCGGTGGCTCGGGTCGCCCCCACCACAGGGAGCGCTGCCCGTTCTCCTGTACTCAATCCTGCCCACTGGGATCCTCCACCACCACTTCTGGATGCTCGTGGGAAGCAGAGGGCAGCAGACCGCTCTTCCAGAAGCAGTGACAGAATTCACGCAGAAGTGGTGCCAAGGGTCCCGACACCACAGCCCGGGCTGGCAGCAGAGCTCAAGGCCCCACTAAGCGGGTCTGACGAGTGAAAAACGTTCTCGGCCTTCTCTGGGGGCCTGGCTTGTTTCTTCAGTGAGTCACCCACACGTGTCAGCCCATGACAGACCCACCGACTCAGGCTCACACCATTCCGCCCAAGTTCCGAAGAGATGCTATGGTTTTCACTGCTACGGCCAGTAGACCGGGCATCATGAAACACCCGCAGCATCCTTCTAGTTCACTTTGAGCAGTTGGTCCCTCCTCCCTCTACAAAGGGCCCCGTGGGGTTTAGCACAAACCACCTGTAAGGGACTAACCCAGCCCCTCTGTAATTAAAAAATATAATACCTAGTAAGGACTGAGCTTCTGCACGAGGTCACAAGCACGAGCTCGCCGTCGGCCCCAAGCTTCATGCTGCTCCGGGCTGTCTCTCCCGCTTCAGTCCCTCCTGCTCTCCGCCTCCACCCCATGCGGTTCTTTCCTTTGGGCTCCACTAGCAGCAGGAGCTCCTTTCTGCCTAGCAGAGTTGGGACAGACTCAGGGACATCACTCAATGGTACTAAAAGGAAATAAGCACAGAAATTGCAAGCAGCCAAAAGAAAGGAGGGGAGGGGGCTCATCAAGTGTGGGTGTTCTGTCCTGCCCCAGCCGGCTTCACCGGCTCGGTCCCAGGGCACCCGCTGTCCCGCGACGTCCATCATCTCCTCCCAAGCGTGGTGCCTGTGCTCCTCCTCGGGCTCCCAGTCTGCCAGCACCGGGAGGATGCCCACCTCGGGACCCCGGCGGCTCCCCACTGGACACCTCGAGGGGCTTTCCGGTCCAGACCAACAGAAGGCCCCCATGTCCCAGTCATGCATAATGGGAGCTGAGATACGGCCAAGGGAGGAATGAGAGGCTGAGCTAAAGGGGCCATGAGTTGCAAGCAGGGTTTTTCAGAGCTAAATCTGAGTTCCTCCATTCGTTCCTCACTTGAATATTTTACTTCAAAGAGCGTTCAGCATTTTGACGCCTGCTCTAAAAGTAGAAACCAGGTCTCCCCGTTTCCCTTCTCGCCTTTCAGAGAAAAGGGATGAAACAATTCTTGACCCTGTTTCTTTTCTTACACACACAGTGTCCATCCATAAAGTTGAGAGGAGTTTGTTCTTTACATGAAATCTAAATTTGTCTCAGACTGGCCTTCTTTTCAACACAGCCTTGTAACTTAGGACTTCTTAGAGGATACAGATTGAGCCAGACGAGATTTGTCACTGCATAATTGGACGTTTACTGTTAGCTGTCCCAATTAACCGAAAAAGAGGGGTCAAATCGCATTTCAATTTTCCAGAGGAAAAACGGTTGAACCTCAGCTTGTCAATTTATACCATATTTTGAGATCCTAGAGACAGTGCTTATTAGGAAAAAGTAAGTGAAAAGCAACTGAGAAATGAGAGAAAAAATTCTGTGGTCACGCACTACCATTATCCTTATAGATGAGTTTATATCTGGAAGCTGAAAACATGTTTATAGACTAAAAAAATGAGAATTCTGACTTTGACAGCCATTATACTCTCTATACCCATCACTACAGTGTACCAGCAGGACTATATCTGTACTCCTCCACTATATAAAAACATGAGTTAGCGATCGCCAAATTCTTTCAAGGTCTGGGAACACACTTGCTAGAGAAACCGCCAACTGCTGCAGAATCCTGTAAATGTCAAACATTTTTAGGACTTTTCTTTTTAAGGGGGCAATTTCCAAATCAAAATTAGCTGAAGCTACAATCTGGTTTGTATCGAGGGGGCAGGTCCCCCAAGAGTCCTGACTCTGCTGCACGGCACACAGCGTCTGAAGCATCTCATAAATTAAGGCCCCGGTCTCCTACCGCCAGGGATGCCCTGGTGTGAGACTTTTAAATCACTGCAGTTTAAAAAAAAATACTCCACAGCAGGGTTTCTTAAAGCGGCAAAATTGGTCATGACAGACCCAGGAGAATTTCAAGGTGCCTAAAATAGCAGTTGCAAGTGGTACTGGGATCGTTAGACTTTTTCCTGTTAAGTCTGGGGGCAAATCTCTAGGGAAATCAGCAGTCACTTAGGAATAAGAGTGCAGGCTACTAGCGTCAGAGTGTGGCTAACTGTTTCTGCAGCCCAAGCAAAAAGTACATTTAAAAATAGTAACTCTGGACACCTGAAGTTTTAGAAGGAAATGAGCACAAGGGCCAAGGGCCTTTGCCATCGGCCCCCAGTTCAACCTCAGTACAACTGACGGGAGCATGACCGATGGAAAGGTGATCGAGGAACCTGAGGCCCAGGGAGGCGATGGTATTTGCTGGAAGCTAGAAGGCAAGAGACAAAGACCCGGGGCCACGGGAGTCCACGGCTCCTTCGACTGCTTCACTCCCCTCGACCCCAATCAACACAACACAAAATACCCTCTCGGGATAGCTGACGGGGCTACCTTACAACCTGGAGGCCTCCAAGCGTTCAAACTATTAGGCGCAGCTGATTCCCATCTCAGGATCCAATTTCTACCTCTAAACGGTTGTGGGGAATTTCCAACAATCCTTTTAACTTCTGGCTTGCTCCTTTCCTGGACCACTCAAACCTCCCAAGCCTCTTTTCTCAACAAGCTAACCCTAACTGGACGTCTAGTGATGACCTGTCCTGACCACGGACATAACACATCACCTACAGTAGAAATGACGCGTGCCTGTTGCCTGTACTTTTTCAAGGCTCCTGAGGCTTAGGGCTCTGATGTTTGTTTCGTGTTTTAAGGGTGTCAGAGTTATATCTTCTTTGGTGTAAGCTCCAAAGAGCACAGAGCTCCATGTTTCATACAATATGCACTGTAGCACGACACTTAATAAAGGCTCTGTGTTGATACGACCTGCAGTAACTCTCCATATCAGGGAGTCCCTCAGACTGTGTAACAAAGCAACTCCAAGATCTGTTTCCATGACAACAGCAGCATCGCACAGGAAAGAAAAGGAAGAGAGTACAGAAGGCTCTTCAGAAACTGCTAACCAAATGCATACCCAGTTTAAGAGACTAAAAACAATGATCTGGTCATTCGATTTGGGGTTAAAATCTTTTTTTCTTGAACATGTTCCCTAATGACGTGACTATTTTTAAACGTCCAATAGGAACGGATTCAGAACACTATAGATACCATCCATGTGCCAAATTTCAGGAGGTCTAAAATTAGGTTACTAGGTTCATCAATTTCCCTTAGAAGATTCTAGTAGAAACAGACCAAACCTTTCAGGGAGTAATAACAGGGAAATGCTCATAATTCAAATGCTATGGTAAATAAATCATGTTCATTCACAAGCTAAAAACAAACTCCAAAAACCCACAATTTCCCCCAATAAAATTAAAATGGGAAGTATCTTATGAAACAAGAGTTCCAGCAGGCCCTTCAGATAATTTACCAAGCCACACACTGAAAACAACTCACCGCGGTGTGTGTTATAACTAAATCACATTATAAACACATATGGGAGAAGAAAACGTCACACTGTCCTCTTCTATTGTGGCCAGCCTCTGCTCGTGTTTGCTTTTCTTTCATGGATGAGGCGGAAATAAAATAAATGTTGGAGAGCCAGTGAGACTGCCAGATTCTGGGTAAGCACAGAAGACAGGAAGGTGAAAGGTGGCTTTGCCCTCAAGGGACAGCCACCTACGGGTAGAGACAATGACAGCACAGGGTTGTGAGTGTCTCCAGCGAGGGATGTGCAGGGGAACTAAAGGAGCAGCTGAATATGGGGCAGGGGGCGGGGGGGAGTCCATGGAGACAGAAAAGATGGTCGGGGAAAGGCTCTGAGAGAAGAGATGCCCTATGTGGTCCTCACAGGAAGACTAGGGACTGGCCGGGCGCCATGGGGGAAGGCATTCCGGAGAGAAAACCCAGCATCCTTCCAAGTCTCATAGCAAACTCTAGAGCATGCACGGGAGCCATCACCGCTCCTTCGGAAGAACGTGACACACAGCCCTCGGTTACCCTTCTTGGGGCTCCCCCGTCCTGAGGTCCCTCTCCTATGGTTAGTAACGTCCGCTCCTTGGAAGTTCTTCTTGGAGTTTACACTCCACTCTGCCTTATAACACCTAGTCATGGGGTGGGTCGGTCCCTTGGAGTTCCAAAGATAAGCCCACCCTTCTTTCTAGGCTAGAAGCCACTGCTCATCAACGCCTACAACCTACCCCTTACTTCACGCTTAACATTCCTGACTGCTTTTCGGGTCTCTGTCCTTGGTTTCCTGCTCATCCCAGTTTCTCAACACCTTCCTTAATACCTGCTGTCCATCCCGCACTTCATACTCCAAACGATGTCTGGTACCTACGGAGGATGCTGTTGCTGCTTTGAATGACCGAAGCTGCTTCCATGAACAGTGAGCAACTGGTATACCCTCTCTGCTTCAATCAACCCCTATTATTCACTATCAGCAACTACTATGTAACAAGAATATTATGACTGAATCAACACAATTATGGAATCTCAAAATATTTCATTATCAAAACAAAAAATGCTCCTCACAAGATAACTTAGAAGTACTGTCACCAACAGAAAGAACAAGTTTTGTTTTGTTTTTCAGAAAAGTCTTGCTAAAAAAAAAAGTACTTATCGCAAGACTTCCTCATTCTTGTCTCCTTTTCCTATCATCAACAGATCAAGAAACTCAGTTAATTCGACTGTATCTGAAAACCCCTCATGACACCATGTCCATAACAGAAGGCTTCCTGTACCACCGAGATAAAGTCATAGCAACAGTGGTACAGAAAAGGGCGCGTCGCACCCCGGGTGGTGAAGGCGGTTATGTCTAGAAGGCAACGTACCCTCGGCAACTGCAACACAGAATCCACTGTTACCTGCCTATCCGATATTCATTCTCCTCTTCTTTGTTACTGAACTACCTTGACCTTGCTCTGGGCAGAAATACACCCACAGCTTCAAACAAAACAAAATAAAACTCCCACGGTTTTCCAAGTAGGAGTGGCTGTGTGATACAGTTCCGGCCAACAGGATGTAAATGAGGTTGTCAGATTGGGTTTCACGGGGAATCCTTTAAAAGGGAGTAGACTCAACAGGCATCTGTGCTTTGACCTTCACCCTTCTCTCTCCTCCTGCGTGGAACCTGGAAGGGATGGTGATGGAGCAGCCGTCTTACAACCAGGACAACAAAGATGAGGATGAAAGGACGAAAGCCACACGATAAGAAGGCTGAACTGAAAGGCTGGGTCCTTATGGAATCCTGGAGATGCCACGTGAGCCCCAGACTTCCCAGTCCAGACATTTTGTTACATGAGAACAAAACCCCCATTTAGTTCAAACCATTGCTTGGCCAGGTTTTCTATTACCCGTGTTGCAAATGGATACACTTAGCCCGTGGCAGCCCAGACGTCTGCAGCAAACAGCTCTGCCAGCACACTGCTGGGCATAGAATTATTCTCAGGTGGGTGGGTCTGCTCCATTCAGATGACGTCCTGGGAGACCACAGCACTTGGTCACATTTCAAAAGAATTTCGTGGATGAGATTCGAGAGGGGGCAAATATGCCAATTAGAGCTTTTCAAAAATTGTACTATTCCAACAAGATTAAATCCAGAAAAATAATCTATGTCGAATCATCTTAAAAATCAAATGATCATGATTTCGGTTTCCCAGGGTCCTTTGTAGTCCCTGCCCCTCCGCACGTAAATTCGGTCCCAGTCCTATAACCACAGCAATACCTTCACGTTAAGCTTTTGCACGGAGCATCATACAAGCATCTTCGTGTCTGTATAATCTCCTTAACGGCTGCACCTATGCTACTGCACGGATGTATCACAATTGACTTAACGACTCCCCACCGCCCATAAGACAGTCAGTAAAAGAAACTGATGACTGCAGAGGGAAATCTAAGAGGACGCCGCACTCAAGCCAATATACAGCCACACCCTAATCTTCAACGTTAAGATCCTATTAGGTATAAATTATTCTCAAGGTTTCCAATTCAAGACTTATGGTAGTGATCTAGAATGGCTGACATTCAGAATCTGGTGGGTAACTGGGTATTCTGCTTCAGTAAGACTGATCGTATACATTTTATTTTCTAATGAATTTTATAGATCACAGAGTCCTAACGTTAAGATTATGAAGCACATGCTTTTTTGGCTGTCAGGGAGATAGTGCAATCACACAGTAGGCCTCAGGCTCACCTGGCATGGCCAGCTGACTCTCATATGGTATGGCATTACAGTCACAGAAAAGGAAAAATCTCCACGATCCTAGGACAGTTCCTTTCAGTTACATTATCGGAAGGAAACAAACAAAACCCTGTAAGATTTTTTTCATCTCTCTTGTAAAAGTCACATACATTCATCTGGGCAACAAATATTAACTGAGCACTTAGTACGTGGCAGACACAGTTCTAGGTCAAATAGAAGAGTGAGTGAGACAACAGCCCTGCTCGCACAGTGCTTCACGCTGGGGGAAGAGACAGACAGCAGTCAAGTGACAAATACATAGCACGGTTTCCCGGGTGACAAGGACCATCAAAGGCACATAAGGAGGACACGCTAATGGACAATGGAAAGGGGAGGGCGGGAGCTGAAGAGGCCTCTCTGTGGAGTCACCTGAGCAGAGACCGGTATGGTATCAATGAGCATCGTGAAGGTCCGGGCACAAGAATCCACCAGTGCTAAAGCCCTCAGGTGCAAATTAGCTTATTAGCCTGTCCTGTCCGTGAGGTGGACAGGAACCAGAACCCAGTCACCACCGGCTTTGTTGACCAGAGTAAGACGTTTGCATTTCACTGTAAAGGTCAAGGAAGGCTACTGCAGGGTGTGGAAAGAGCAATGCAATGATGTGACCTGCCTGATACCTGCCAAACGCCACTGGGGATGCTGCCTAGGGGAGAAACTGGAGGGGACAGGAGCAGACGTGAGCAGACACAGCAAGATGCTCTTTGGCAAACTGCACGCATTTCCAGAGGTTATTTCATCGGACTCTCCCATCCTTGGGCTCCTGGATGACCAGGCGTTTAGTAAGTGAGAATATGACCAAACCAAAGCACGTAGCTCCAAGCAGACGGTGGGCATGTGGACTTGCAGGAAGGTCTGCTTCACACATGCACCCGATTCCTTTTTAAATTTTCTACTTGTCACTTTTCTTCCTCGCTTCCAGCTCTGTACCTTCAGTTACTCTAAATTACAGATTTGTAATGAAAAAAAAAAACCCTGATTAACATGAATTACCTAAAACCTCAGTGCACCATTCAACCTTCGCAAATGCAGAAGGAAAGAGGCCTCCCTTTCTAATTGTAAGACCTGCTGTGTGAACTCCCCTTGTTCAAGCTTCCCTGGTCTTTTGTGATTAATTTTAGTAACGGGAGAACGACCTGCTTAAGAACAAATGAGTCATCATACAGCTTCATATCTTAGAAACCTAAAATCACCCTCCTGCACGGAAAGTATCATTTTCAGGTATGAAATTTCTACCCCATGTTGACTCTCCAAAGCTTCCTGCCTTGAAAAAGAGGTGGGGAGGGGCAGGCTAGGGACTTGAGGTTACAGACAGCAAGCAACGTGCACACTGCCTCCTGAAAGGTATTTGCCTTAGGGATTTTTATGACATGGAAAAAAAAAAAAACCCTCAACCATTGTTAACAGTGTGTAGGCTGTGCATTTCAAAATATCCTTTCATACAGCAATCTCGTAACAATACAAATCTCTCCTGAGCACGAAACAGCAACCTCTATGACTTCCGCAAGGATTATTTACCCTGGCACAGCGAGGCATGTCTTAGACACGCACCTCTGAGTTCAAACTGGAAAGAAATCAAGGACTCCTGACTCCTCAGCTTTACCACTTCTCTTCCTCTTGAACTGTGGTTTGTTACAAACCTCTCCAGATTAGCTGTACAATTAGCAGTGACTTCAAGGAACACAAATCCAAAACATGCAGTCGACAAAGCAAGCATTTCCTTTGAACAGGTTCTTTCCCCACCAACATTTAACCTGAAAAACGTTCACCAAGTTACAAATCCTGGTCATACGTTCAGCAAAGCACAGTGCAATGGGCATCCTGCGTAAGTTCCTCAAACGTGGAAGATTCTCTCGACACAGGTAGAAAAAACACTTTCTAAAGGAAATTCACTTCCTAAAGACTAATTTAAGATCAAGAAACGGCTGGCACTGATCTGAGAGAATCTCCTGAAACATTTTACAGATATTTATTTTATTTTGGGATCAGAGACCTCATGTTTTCTTCCATTCACTCTTGCAACACACGTTCATGATCACCTGTGAGTCAGAAACCATACGAGGCACTGGGAATACAGAGATGGGTGAGGTTCAGGGGAAAGGAAACATCACAACACAACCACAATAAGTCATCCTGTGGTAAACTGTTAAGCTAATGGCCCGAGCGGCCCAGCCCTCCCAGGGCCACACCTGTGCCCTGTCCCCCTGCGATGGATAATGCTGTGCTTAGTTAACTTCACTGGACCATGGGGTGCCCAGATATTTGGTCAAACATTATCCTGGGTGTTTCTGGGAGGGTGTTTTTGGATGAGATTAACATTTAAATGCCTGCCAGCCTCCACCGTCTCATGACCTAGTTCTGTATAAGAAATCTCTTTGTGGGAAACACACACACACCCGTGTGCGCACACCCACACCTGTACACACACGTACACCTGTGCACACAAATACACAGCCTATCAGTTCTGTTTCTCTGGAGAACCCCGAACTAATCTACCTTCACAGGGACCCTGAGCTTGGCCATGCGACTTGCTTTGGTCGTGAGACATCAGGACATATAATGTGTAAGTGCGCTAAGCCTTGCCCTCTTGGAAAACTGCCACCACTATGTAAGAAACCTGTGCTACCCTCCCCTGGAAAGGTCAGGGTGGAGGGGAACCAACCAACAGCCACAGCAAACAGGCAGCGGAGTTGTCGTGTGTGACCCTGTAGAAACCCTGGGAAAATGTGAAGGAGAGAGGCGCGGTCGTGTCATGGCGATGACGTTCTTCTTAGAACCTGGCTCTCCACCCTTGGACTGTCAGTCTCAAAATAAATGTGTTTTGGGAGCAGGCTGGATTATAAAAATAAACAGAGATGTGGAAGGAAGCGAAATGACTAGAACAGCTGACCTTCCCTCTGTCCATCTCACCTCCAGCTCATAACAGACTATGATCGAGGGCGTTCGCTCACAGCTTCTGGGGCAACACAGTATAAACAGCTGTCAGCAAAGCGACTCTCCCGCTGGTTCCATCTCTCTCGGCCACTGTCGAAGGCCTAGACAGAATTCCTACTAAGTAGGTTCACTGACTGTTGTCATTGTTTTGGACCCTTGCTCTCACTGTAAATAAAGAAATGTCACAGTGACAATGCTAACTAGAAAACCCTCCGTCTTCCTTCCTGCCCTGTCCCCTAGGAAATGCACTTCTTTCTGTCCACAGACTTCTCCTGAGTCTCCCACCGGCAAGTTATTAAACAGCAAAAGCAGAGCCGAGGTGAGGAAGGTACCAGCTAATGGAATGGGGCTCCTCCTTCGGCTCAACAAAGATGACTCATTAAAATCCAGGAACAAACAAATCCCTCTGGGCCGGCTCTCAGCTTAGGGTGAGGCCGCTTGCACTGAATCTTTCCAGAAACCCAGGGTCCTGGGAAGCCCTACCTTCCCGTTTCCTTGAGAACAGAACCAAGTCTCCAAATGGCCGGGCTCTCACCTGGTCCCGTCACACGCTGCAGTCTTCACTAGGGGGCGCTGGCAGTCCTCTTGGCGAAGACTTTTCCTGTTAACACCTTGGGATTTTATCATCTCGAGTTTCTTACTGTTTTGAGATTTCTCATAGACACACTGACCCCAGACCCCGACCCCCAAAACAGCGCCTTCGCCCACAGAAAGCCTGCCCCTGAAGCTGGCTTTTACTAACCAACCATGAGGCGCCAGGGAAAGAACAGGGTTGGAAGCAGAGAGACCTGGGTCAAAGCTCACCACTTCCTGCTGGACTCCGGCAGGTCGCTTAACCCCCAGCCTCCATTTTCACATCTGTACCATGAAGATAATAACGTGTGCACGGAAGTAACCATCTGAATAAATAAGCAGGTTGATTCATAGGTATGACTTCCCACTAAGGATGAGCTGCTTGAAGACAAAGACCATGGTTTTTTTAACCTTTGCATCTCATAGCACCTGGCATGAAATAAACGCTCAAGGACCATTTAACGATTACAAATAAGAGCAGAAAAAGCACCAGACATAGAGACGCTAAGTACACATCAGGTACCATCGCCAAGATGCCATGATTGTGGAGCAGAACTTCTAGCTCTGAGCTGCCAATGATCTGAGCCACAAGTGGCCCCAACTCCCGTTCTCAGGCACGGGTTAATCTGGTTGTTTGTACGTCATGAACTGATATTACTAAGTCACTTGGTACGGGTCAGAAAAAATAAGGACGCCTTCACACCAATTTCCGACCCCAGTTAGTCAAAAGCTATTGTCCAAATCCACCATTTTTTAAACTCACCTCCAAATAGCTGAGACCATGGTTTGAAATGACTACTGTAAAGAGAAGGAAAGCCCATCAGGCGTGGCTTCCACCCTGCGAGGTGACATAATAACGCTGATGAAACATCCATTCCTAAGCTCTGGGCAAGGTCAGTAACAATCTCACGCGTAGCTAAAACTAGCCAAGTATTTCAAGATCATGTAAATACAACTGGTGACCAAATTAGGTTATCAGACCTTCATCCACTCATTCTCTGGTTCAATAAGTATTCTTTGTGCACCCATTCTGTGCCAGGCTCTGCACCGGGCTGTTGGTTTCCAAGGGAAATGACAGAGGACGGCCCCATGAAGAATGCACTGTGTAGGCATGACCGTCGAGGTAGACAACAGTTTTCTAGAATATGGGTATTAACTAAAAGTGTCCGTGAGAAGCTACGCAACGATTCCTACGTGCTTTCCCATGCTTCAGGCACAAACGTCGCTTTTCAAGTCTGATGTCAGAGACAGTTTATAATTTTCCCAAGAAAATCACTGTCTACCTTATCATCTTACCCCCTTTCTGACCAAAAATGGTACCACCCACCTTAACCACACCCCTTTTTCAGAGCTGGCTCCACTGGGCTTTTGGCTGCTTCCCCTAAACAATCACACCACACTCTCAAAGGCTGACGGGGGGACAGGCAAGAGGAGAGATTCTGAAAAGAATGAGCTGCTGGCCATATGTGCCATTCTGAGCACAGAGTTCCAAAGACATTCGCGCAGTGGCAACTTCAGCCATTGGATTAAGCTGAAAAGCCCCCGGGGTGACCCTCTCAAGAACAGGTCCTGGCCCCCTGGTTCCCGCACAGGGCACCTTCTCTATTTTCACACCACACACACCCCCTCTTCTCACTGGCGCATCAAGAGGACGGACGCCCCACCCTCCACGGCCCCCGGAGCGCATCAGAACTGCAGGTGGGGATGCAAGTGTTGGAGGCTATTTTTAATTCTCAGCTAAATTAATTTGGTGCAAAAGTAGCCGGAGTCCCTTCCCTTGTAGGAAACACTTCTGTGACTGTGAATCTGGTACATAAAATAACCCACCCACGGAAGCACAGAATTAGCACGGGAGCTTGGGGTTGGGTTTGCTTCCCCGAAATAACTTCTTTTCCAGGTTTCCCGTGGCAGCATGGCACGTGAGGAGTGCAGAGCGGGGTTTCAGGACCAGCGAGGCTTCCACTCAGAGGTTCACCTGGGGGGATCTCACCAGGATCTGCAGAACATGGCGGGTCTCTCTGGCCTGTGCTCTTTTATTTTTTTATTTTTATTTTTTTTTTTTTGCTGTACACGGGCCTCTCACTGTTGCGGCCTCTCCCGTTGCGAGCACAGGCTCCGGACGCGCAGGCTCAGCGGCCATGGCTCACGGGCCCAGCCGCTCCGTGGCATGTGGGATCTTCCCGGACCGGGGCACGAACCCGCGTCCCCTGCATCGGCAGGCAAACTCTCAACCACTGCGCCACCAGGGCAGCCCTGGCCTGTGCTCTTTTAACGGGTCCCCTTGCAAGGATGTGTCACCTGAGTTTACACACCACTGAGTAGCAGCATTTGGTGAGAGATGAACTCCCTTAAGCCAGCAGGAGAAACAGAAAAATACTGGTCTACTTGTTTTTAAAAGAACATTTTGAAAAAAAAAATGGAAATAAATCTTTAAAATGTCACCACCTTCAGGAAGCCTTCCCTCATTCTCCCATGAGATGAACTCTCCCCTCCACTCAAACTCAACAAGAGCTTGTTTCTTCCCCCACTGATGGCAGCCGTCACATGCAACCTTACGGTGTGAGGATCTGCATCCTTTTCACCAGAGAGGATGCACTGGGAGGGCAGAACCTGTCCATCACCTTTTTATCTTCACAGCTTGAAGCCCTCGATAAACATTTAGGTGACAGAATATTATTTAGTGCTGAAGACAACTGTAAAGATCACCAAGTTCAATCTCCCTATTGATGAGTAAGAAAACCACGACCTAGAAAGGTTTTCGGTGACTCGGCAGGGCAGGGCTCCCAGTTCCTTCTCTGAGACTCTCTTTACCTCACTCTGCTGAATTTTATTCATTTATTTTTTTTGAAAGGGAGGGAAATCTTTCTCCTTACTTTCTTTTCTTTTTCTTTTTTTCTTAAAAATTTTTCACCGTGTTGGGTCTCCATTGCTGCGCATGGGGCTTTCTCTGGTTGCGGCGAGCAGGGGCTGCTCTTTGTTGCAGTGGCTTCTCTTGTTGCGGAGCACGGGCCCTAGAGCACACAGGCTTCAGTAGTTGTGGCGTGTGGGCTCAGTAGTTGTGGCTCACAGGCCCTAGAGCACACGGGGTCAGCAGTTGTGGCTCACGGGCTCTAGAGCGCAGGCTCAGTACTTGTGGCGCACAAGCATCGTTGCTCCGCAGCATGTGGGATCTTCCTGGACCAGGGCTCGAACCCGTGTCCCCTGCATTGGCAGGTGGATTCTTAACCACTGCGCCACCTGGGAAGTACCTCTGCTGAATTTTAAATGCCACTTTTTAGCGCCTGCACCTTTTACAAATCATTTTGTTGGTTCAGGAATGTAAAAAATGTCTGGGGTGTAACAGGGTTTTTCTCACACAATGGTCCTATTTCCCTATTACATGTAAAAGCACACTTGCAGAAAACAGAAGATCCACTAAGTAAATTTATTTCTAGATTTATTTTACATGTTTCTACTTTTGTTATAAATGCAGCTTGGAAAGGCTGAAATTTAAACAACTTAGCAGTCTTTTTTCCTCTGCTCAGTTTCTACGACACTGAGAAGAACTTGAGAACAAGAGAATTCGCAGGCTGTCAAAAGGCAAAGCAGGCAGCTCAGTTCTCGGGACACACGGCTGCCCACGGGGTCCAGCTCCCTCCGGAGGCTGCTCCAGCTCTGCGGCAAGCTGTGCACTGGGTCCCATTTTTGGCTGTGAGTCAGTCATTTATGGTCGATGCGCTCAGCTTCTTCAGATGGCTCGGTTTCACGGGCTTCACAGACGTGAAGGGGCACCCAGATCAGAAGCAGGCTTCCCTGCCCTGTAACAAGCTGGTTCATCTCCTCACTTGTGCTCTTGCAAACATGCAGGCGGCTGCAGCCACCTCCCGATGCCACCTGCACGGAGGAGGCTCCCCCCAACCCGGGAAGCTTCAGTAATGACCCCGGAGGTTGTTTTTAAATCCCTTGAATTCGACTCAATTGGACGGCTCAGATACAAGAAGAGCAAAGCCCTTCAGGAATCGTTTCTCCCCGGACAGGCCAGGGGCACCGGCCGGTGAGGATGCGTCAGGTGAATAAAGGCAGGGAGACTACGCTAAATGCAGACCAAACTCCGGGAAGCTGATGACCTCCAGGGCTTGAAGCCTTTCAAAAGACCCCCCTCCACCTTCTCCAATATCCACATACCCAGCACACAGGGCAAACCTCCCAAGGATTACGTTTAAAGAGCTGTTGAGCACTTGTGTCATCTTAAACACATCACGTAAGACTCTTCTCTTCCTACACTTTTACAGATTGACGGGGTGAGTCCGGACATGGTCTTTCACAGCAGGACTGAGATTGGTGTGAGTCTCTCTCTAAAAGTGACACTTCGTGGCTTTTCTCACTGAAGGCGCAGAGAAAACAACGTATGGAAAACAAGGATTTAAAGTGCTAATACACACGCACAGAAGCATGTGCACACACCCTGGAAACCCAGGTACCTCGTGTTCCCTCTGGCAGGAGGGGATTCACGAGGAGACACAATTCTCGAGGGACAGAGGTTGTCCTAAGGACAGGGAGGGGTTCCAGACTGAAGGACAAAGTCTTCGAGCTGAAAATTTTAAAAGTGCAGGGAAGGGGCCTGAGGACAAGCCGGCCCCCTCAAACCCAGCCCGGCCGGCCTCACTGCAGCCCGGGCAGAGCAGGGACGGGACAACCATCAAGGCAGGTGGCCAGCGGCAGCGGAAGGAAGAAGGGCACTCTGGTCCCTTCGGAAGAACGAAGTCACAGGGCTCGCTGCCCCCAAGCCAAACGAGGTGACACTCCCCCCTCCACCTGCCGTGGCCTGGATCCAGTCTTAATTTGGGCGCGGGGAGGGCAAGAAGAGCTATTTCTAAACGCGGACCCTCTCACAAAATCCTGGACGCAGGGCAGGAGTGCTGGGCACGGCCCCGAGCTGCATTCTGAGGGTGCACACCTGCAGGCCGCAATTCTGCACCAACTCAAAGCGCCCTCGCGATGTGAGGTGAGGCGTGCGCTGCTCGTCCTGGGCCCGGCCGCGGCTCCGCATGCCCGCACCCAGCTGTGAGGCCGGGCTCTGGGGACCCGCAGCATCAGCGAGCGAACCAGCCAACCTCTCGCCAGCGTCTTTGAAAGGCTTCCCTCTTTTCCCCTCGGGTGCACAGGCTTGCGCTTAAAGTCTCAAAAATCATGGCTTTTGTGTGTAGATATGCTGGGAGGGAATTTCTGGCCAGAGAACACTGCTCGTCCAGAGGGGGTGGGGAGGCTGGGAGAATGGCCTGAGGGGTTTTGGGGGGGTGGGGGGGGAGGGTCCTTCCACTGAACCCAGAAGCCTCTTCTCAAGGTTCCCTGCACTTCTGCATCCTTCCCACCAGACTGCTCCTTGAGACGTGAAGACTATGTCTGCTCAAAAGAATGTTTTGTTTGTTTGTTTTTCCTTTTTTGCGGTACGTGGGCTTCTCACTGCTGTGGCCTCTCCCGTTGCGGAGCACAGGCTCCGGACGCGCAGGCTCGGCGGCCATGGCTCACGGGCCCAGCCGCTCCACGGCATGTGGGATCTTCCCGGACCGGGGCATGAACCCCTGTACCCTGCATCGGCAGGCGGACTCCCAACCACTGCGCCACCAGGGAAGCCGCAAAAGAATGTTTAACTCCCTTCGCATCTGGTTCCTGTAATCCGGGTACCACTAGGTTATTTTTCATTATTTTCCGTTCCTTTCCTCTTGAAGATGGCAGAGCAGGTACAGTCTCTGTGGATTTCACAAGATTTGTGGCTTCCTTCGCCCCCCCGTGGATGCTCTGGGGTCCGCTGAGCCCAGTGCACAGACACTGCGGTTTGAAAAAAGCTTGAATTTCTTTAATTTTCAGGGAACAAACGCTTGGGGTAGTTTTAAATTAGATTTCCCTGTTCCTGATCCTTGCATCCTTTGACCTGGTCTTTTTCATCCCCATCAGCGCTCTTCTAAACATCTGAACAGAACTTTCAATGATGAAACCACGTAGCAGGTTGTCAACGTGCTCCGCTGACCACAGGCCCAGGCCAGGGACCCCTCTCTCTTTCCCTTCACAACCGACACCCTGGAAAGAATCAGCCACAAACCTACCAGGTATTCCAGGGCATCAGGACACTGCCCCAGCTCGTTTCATTTTCTTTCTTTAATATGCCTCAGTCTCCACATCTAAAAAATAAAGTTAACCTAGAAAAATCTCTAATACCCCTTCCAGCTCTATAATCCCATGATTTTAAAATGTATTCCCCATCCTCAGCTCAGCTTTATGTCCTGATACCTTCATGCTCTTCCAACTACTCTCCTGGTGAGTTCAGTCTGGGAAGCTTGCAGGTTTGTTCAATAAGTAAATCCGTCCCGCACACAGACGGAAGTCACATCGCACACCCTGGCTCCAGAAAGCCACAATCACAGTCTCTGGATGCCAAGGACCCAAAGGCAAAAGTGTCCCGTGGAAAAGAATGCACAATCCTTTTTGATCAGACAGGCAGGACTGGCCCATTATTCTGTACCTTTTTAATAGCTCACCCACTTCTTTTTCTCTCAGACTCAATAAAAGCTCATCTCGTAACTTAAATTTTGAATATATTAAAATGTGAGGCAAGTCAACACACACAAAGATGAGCAGGGGCAGAACTCGGGGGGACTCGGCGGATCACAGGGGCGCCTTCTGTTACGCTTCACAGCGAAACGCTCTCTGCTAACGCTCTGCACCTGGCCCCAGGCTGGGAGGAGGGTGGCCACAGCGATCAGCCAAAACAGGATAAAATTCTGAGCCGGTTGTTTGTTCTTTTGTTATTGAGCTGCATGAGCTGCTTGTAAATTTTGGAGATTAATCCTTTGTCAGTTACTTCATTTGCAAATATTTTCTCCCATTCTGAGGGTTGTCTTTTCATCTTGTTTATGGTTTCCTTTGCTGTGCAAAAACTTTTACGTTTCATTAGGTCCCATTTGTTTATTTTTGTTTTTATTTCCATTTCTCTAGGAGGTGGGTCAAAAAGGATCTTGCTGTGATTTACGTCATAGAGTGTTCTGCCTATGTTTTCCTCTAAGAGTTTGATAGTTTCTGGCCTTACATTTAGGTCTTTAATTCATTCTGATCTTATTTTTGTGTATGGTGTTAGAGAGTGTTCTAATCTCATACTTTTACATGTACCTGTCCAGTTTTCCCAGCACCACTTATTGAAGAGGCTGTATTTTCTCCACTGTATATTCTTGCCTCCTTTATCAAAGATAAGGTGACCATATGTGCGTGGGTTTATCTTTGGGCTTTCTATCCTGTACCACTGATCTATATTTCTGTTTTTGTGCCAGTACCATACTGTCTTGATTACTGTAGCTTTGTAGTATAGTCTAAAGTCAATGGGCAGAAGACCTAAATAGACATTTCTCCAAAGAAGATATACAGATTGCCAACAAACACATGAAAGAATGCTCAACATCATTAATCATTAGAGAAATGCAAATCAAAACTACAATGAGATATCATCTTACACCGGTCAGAATGGCCATCATCAAAAAATCTAGAAACAATAAATGCTGGAGAGGGTGTGGAGAAAAGGGAACACTCTTGCACTGCTGGTGGGAATGTAAATTGATACAGCCACTATGGAGAACAATATGGAGGTTCCTTAAAAAACTACAAATAGAACTACCATACGACCCAGCAATCTCACTACTGGGCATATACCCTGAGAAAACCATAATTCAGAAAGAGTCATGTGGGCTTCCCTGGTGGCGCAGTGGTTGAGAGTCCGCCTGCCGATGCAGGGGACACGGGTTCGTGCCCCGGTCCGGGAAGATCCCACATGCCGCGGAGTGGCTGGGCCCGTGAGCCATGGCCGCTGAGCCTGTGCTCTACAACGGGAGAGGCCACAACAGTGAGAGGCCCGCGTACCGCAAAAAAAAAAAAAAAAAAAAAAAAAAAAGAAAGAGTCATGCACCAAAATGTTCATTGCAGCTCTATTTACAATAGCCAGGACATGGAAGCAACCTAAGTGTCCATCATCGGATGAATGGATAAAGAAGATGTGGCACATGTATACAATGGAGTATTACTCAGCCATAAAAAGAAATGAAATTGAATTATTTGTAGTGAGGTGGATAGACCTAGAGTCTGTCATACAGAGTGAAGTAAGTCAGAAAGAGAAAAACAAATACCGTATGCTAACACATATATATGGAATCTAAGAAAAAAATAAAGGTCATGAAGAACCTAGGGGTAAGATGGGAATAAAGACACAGACCTACTAGAGAATGGACTTGAGGATACGGGGAGGGGGAAGGGTAAGCTGTGACAAAGTGAGAGAGTGGCATGGACATATATTCACTACCAAACGTAAGGTAGATAGCTAGTGGGAAGCAGCCGCGTGGCACAGGGAGATCAGCTCGGTGCTTTGTGACCACCTAGAGGGGTGGGATAGGGAGGGTGGGAGGGAGACGCAAGAGGGAAGGGATATGGGAACATATGTATATGTATAACTGATTCACTTTGTTATAAAGCAGAAGCTAATACACCATTGTAAAGCAATTATAGTCCAATAAAGATGTTTAAAAAAAAAATTCTGAGCGGGAAAGGAGCTGCTGAAGATAGTTAACAGGCATAAACAGGCATCCACCAAGGCTCCCCGAGGTGAGCAAGTCTGTCCTGTGCGAATCCGGATGTGTGTTACCATCTACGCGGAATATCAGGAGCCAACAGAGGATTCAGAGTAAGATCACAGATGCGATCAGAGCTGGCCGACAGGCCCTTTCGGGAATCGTGAACTTGGCCTCTCACCTGCTGGCCTCTCCCGGCCCCCTTCCTTCCTCTCCCACCCGATCTGCAGGATGGGGCTCCTCAGAGCTCTCTCCTGGCCTCTAACTTCTTTTCTTCTACCTCTGTAATCTCCCTCAAGGCAAGATGATCCACTCGGAATGCCTTAAAAAAACAAAACCCAAAAAACCCAAAAAACCACCCAGAACAATGAGAACAAGCACCAAAGGTAGGAATCACTTGGAGCAAATCATTTCAGTATTAGTGGCCAAAGGGGTGCAGCACACGCCATCCAGAAATGCCTACTCTCCCGGGCCTACCCTGCAATTTTTTTTCTCAGTTAAAAACATGACTTTCCATGTAACAGCTCAAGTTCCCCTCCACTGGTTGTATTTTAGGCACTGGTGCTTTCCCCGCCCCCAAACTCCCACTCTGCTCTGCCGACCCCGCTTTTCAGCCAACAAGGGATGCAACGGAGAGACTCAGCAGAGACAGGCAGAGTCAGGTCACAAATCAGAGAGATGAGGTATTCACATGTGGGCAGTTTGAGAGATCATTTGTCCAGGGAAACAGACGCTGAATTATTCAAGTCACCAGGAGCATTTATAATACCTAATGAAAGGCAGCAAGGATCCCATGAAACCAACTAGGGACAGTTTGTTACATCGGCCAAAAGCATGAGAGCCCTACTAGTTAATCGACCTTACAAATAAACTGAAGGGCGATATATGTTCACTGTAAAATGTGTCAACATTTTCCAGAATAAACTGCCTTGTGTTTGGGAAAGCTACCACTATAAATCCGGTAGGTTTAGCTACTGTGCCACCCAGAGCTGAAGAGTACAAGCAAGGTTAACAGGAAATTCTCCTCTGAGCCTGGGATGGTCCTGCCAGGGTTCAAAAGGACTGTAAATCTATTCATTAGTAAAAGCCAAAGTCATATGAAGCGAACTGGTAAGTCTTCCCATTAACAGTGTGTGCCAGGGCAACAGCAGCTCAGCCGTTAAGAACATCAAACTCGGAAACACCCTCATCAACATAAAACAGTCGTTTCCAGGCTACTTACATCAGTGTCGGGTCCTTTATCTGCACCCGGACAAGAGAAAGTAACAAATTCATGGCACCTCTTGTGAACCACAAAACAGCAAACTGGTGGAGAGAGAAGAAAACTAAAATTAGTGAAGTCTAGACTGAATATACAGAGCTTTGTTTTCCAAACAGGGCTACATGCTGTCATAAGTCAAGTTAATTTCACTACAGAAAGAATCTCGTAAACAGTAATCAGGAGGCATTTCATTCAAGACTCAGCCACATTTGGTTTGGGGGGTTTTTCTAATAAATTTATTTATTTATTATTTATTTTTGGCGGCGGCGGGTCTTCGTTGCTGCACACGGGCTTTCTCTAGTTGCAGTGAGCAGGGGCTACTCTTTGTCGTGGTGTGTGGGCTTCTCATTGTGGAGCACGGGGCTACAGGCGTGTGGGCTTCAGCAGTTGTGGCTCACAGGCTCAGCAGTTGTGGCGCACGGGCTTCAGTAGTTGTGGCGCGCGGGCTTAGCTGCTCTGCGGCATGTGGGATCTTCCCGGACCAGGGCTAGAACCCGTGTCCCGTGCATTGGCAGGCGGATTCTTAATCACTGCGCCACCAGGGAAGTCCCCACATTTGGTACTGACTGGACTCCTACATAACAGAACCACAAGATGCCAGCACGGACAGGGCCCCGGGAGACCTAAACCTTAGTTCCTCTTCTCTAAAGTTGAGGGGAAGGGCTAGGGATTGTAAGACGGTTCTGCCAAGGTATAAACCAGGAAGCAACACGTAAATTACTGTGCACCCTCCTCCACCAACACAGAGGTGTGTAAACACTGATAAACACTAGACCCTATTAGTAAGAGAATAATTTATTATAAATAATACGTGTATATCCCCAACTGTGGGTGCAGCACTTCCTTAGAAGAGTTCTGAACGTCAAGAACTCCTGAAGACACAAACCCAACCTACAGAAAACAGCCCTCTGAAGTGAAGAAAAGCTAGGGTGCAACCTCACACCCCTCTTGTATATGCCTGCTCAGCACTAGCTGGGAGGGGACCGCAAATCTTCCAAATCCACGACACAAAGCGTTTCCCAAACTCAGCATGGTTTGGTGAGTATTCCCGAAGATGAATCAGTAACTGAATCATTAGTTACAGAAATCAGTAAGTAACCTAAGATTTTTATGAAAAGTATAACATGGAGGATACAAAAAAAATAAGTGACCGAGGTCACCCTTCCTTAAAAGCTTCCGGTTCAGCTCCAAAGGGCATAACCCACTACTCTGTTGTTCTCTGCTGAACAGCACGCTAAAAAACAATACTCCCTCAGAAATACTGGGTGAGTCCTTAGTCTTTAGTGAAGGCAGGCTAGAAATTCCCAGGTTCCCAGCTCTCGGCTACTCCCACAAGTGACACCAGCAGTGCACCTTCCTGCACATGTGTCAGTAGATAAAGCCAGCTGAAGAGGGTCAGGCCCAGGAGAGGGTGGGAGAGGCTGGCAGGTTTGCCCAGAGCCAAGACCCTAAAACTAAGGGCGCACTTAGGGGCCAGTAAGACATTCAGGATATTTGTGAGGGGCACGGGCAGCCCCGAAAGGTGTGAGCCAGATAAACAGACAAAAGCGGTGCTTCTGAAGGGCCAGGGGTGCTGCGGCAAGAATACACTGAACAGATCAGGCCGTAAGGGCCCGCGGAAGCCCACTGTATAGTCGGGGGATGAAAGTGATCACCCAGCACTATTCAGTCTGGAAGAGATGGACGTAAGAGACGTCAGGGAAATCGAAGAACTGATGGGACCTGCCAGCTGACCACAGACACCATTTGTCGAGCCTCCTGTTCTGTGTCACTCTGATGGGTCATTTCACCTGCATGATCTCACTGAGTCCTCATAACACTACTTAATATGCTCTGACGTCTACATTTTATGGAAGGGAAAACGCTGTACTGATCTCTGCCGTCTAGCATGTTACAAGCGCACGGTGTCTGCAGACAGAAGAGATGGTGGCAGAGGACAGATGGACGGAGAGATGAACGGGGCAGACAGAAAAGGGTCTTAGGTGCAGTCACCCTCCCCCATGTAGTGGAGTGAGGACTCTAAGGTTTGCTGGACGCCACAGCCCTTTCCCTCTACCACGTCCACTGGTGGACAGGAGAGCAAAAGATGCTGAAGGCGATGCCAAGATTCTGCACGTGGGTGCCAGGAAAATGGGTCCATAAAAACATACTTTGAAGTATATTTAATAAATATATACACATAAGTATATGTGTGTGTGTGTGTGTGTGTGTGTGTGTGTGTGTCTACGCGGGTGTGTACATATGAAACCTGGAGGATGAAGATGGGGGTAAACCATGTCAGGGAAGCAGGATAAAGGATGACTGTTTTCTTTTTAAACAGCTTTATTTTAAGATGGTCACTATACAAGGTCACTGTAAAAGTGTATCTTTTATAAAATTCCTTCAGGCTCGGCATGAGCAGGCAGAATTGGACAAGTGAGGGAACCGTCCACAGGAAGGTGAACACTCAAGACCTCACAGGAGCATCCTTTCAGAAGCAGAGATAACCTGAGGAAGGGGCTCTCTCGGCTGCTGCCCACTGGGCACCACTGGGGCCCGAGGGGGGGGTACTGTAAAGGAGCAGAGGAAAGAGCCCCTGGCTGCCCGGGCAGGGCCCAGACACCGCAAAGGGCAGCACTTCACTCCTAACAGCCTGCAGAGCAGCGGGCTTTCGCGGTGTTGCAGAAGCATCCCCATCGCGCCGCTCCCTAAGGATGGATAGTAAAGCGGCGGACGGCTCAGATTAATCCCATCCGCTTGCTCTCCCCAGACAGAGTCAGCTTCCACTCACTGGGATTAGGACGATAAATCACTAAAGGGAGAGGGCCACGGGAGCCCTACTTCCTCATCACAGTTATTATGGATACGCTGTTTTGAAGGGAAAAGGCGCGTTCTGATTCCCTACATAATCATTCAAACATTCGAGCCTTTCGTCTCTTTTTTGTCCATGTCATTCAGGTGGACACTGAAGAAAATCCATCTTTATCAGATCCCTTTGGCTAGTTCGGTGTTTGCACCTGTCCTTTCAATCCCCATTTACCTGTCAGTGCAATTACATCTCTCCAGCTGGCCGTGTATTGATTGTACACCTTAAATCGCATGTCCAATTTTATCCTGAAGAGAACCGCACCCTCACTGCACGATATAATCCGAAAGGGCAGCAAAAACCCCAGCCACCCCAAAATCACTTCTTCCCAACCTGCCTCAGCGGCCCCTCTCGCCCCACCTTACATCTAAGGTGCCTGTACTCACTCCCCAACGGGAGAGGGGGGAGAAGGGTCCAGAGAGCGGCTCCCCCAGGAGAGTTACCAGGGGATGAAGATCCTGCAAGGCCTGTTCAACGACTCAAGATTCAGACTTAATGAAAAAGATCACGCCAGCACCCAGGCCGGGGATGGGGGCTGATTAAGGAGAGGGAGCGCCAGCCCCAGCTGCGGGGAGACTGGGCGGCCAGGAAGAGGAGCTGGGCTGGAGCGGACTCCAGGCGGAAGCAGCACTGCCTGGAATGGCTGCCCAGGAAACAGAGCAAGGGCCAGACACTCCGACATCCCTGACAGCTGGCCTTGACCTCTGGCTTCAGGTTCTAAACTAAGGTGGGTCATTCTTACTTTGTAAGACAACAAAACACCAACATTTGCGATGTCTTGCTAGTGCAGTTGAAGATTGAGGAAAGCACTGAATAGAACAAGAGAATGCCCTGGGTTCACCAGGTCAGCACAGACTTCCTTGGGCTAACAATTAGGTGCTATTGTTTCTATCCTTTATTACTCGGAATTCTGAAAGTCTGCATCTCACCACGTTCTGCGGGGCAAGGGAATGGGGAGCGTGGAGGGTCGGGGGTCACACAGGACGCTTGCCATACATATGTGCTTGACCTTGGCAGGCAAAGGAGGAAGAAGTAGAGACACAGGGCCTGGCAGCTTCCTACCCCATGGTCTGTGTCCTGGAGCTGGACCCCTGGCCCCTCAAGGAGCCTTTGCTGAAGCAAGCCCAGGCTGGCCTATACGCCCCTGAATGGGGTTTCATTTTCAAAGCCTTTGGGTCACCTCTGCTTGTATAACCAAATGAGAGGTTTGAAAACACGAAGCTATCCTGCAGCTTGAAGCCGCAAAGTAAACCTTCATTCAATTATTTTCTAAGCATAAAATGGCTTTCCCTCTAATGCTCTGTGATGCACTCCGGCTGGCTGGCAGTGACGGATGACACACGGCACTAAGCGAACGACACGGAGGACAAGAGGTAATCCAGGCCGCAGGCCTGGACAGACAGCGACTCTCAATGCTGCCTGGGTCTAAAACTGAGAACACCCACCCTCCTGACCCACACTGCACGCTCATCTTACTTACGGAAGCGAAATGAACGGAAATGAGGCGAGTTTTCGCCATCTGTCAAGAGTGTGCTTCAGATACAGAACAAAGAAGTCACCTATGTTTGGCTCGAGAATTCGTAAAAAATCCCCCCCCGAAAAAAATAGAGGTGTGTGTGGTGACGCTGACCTGTTGATGTTCACAGCGGTTCTCAATCACGATTGTTAGTTTCAAGAGAACAAAAACCAGTAGAGGGTGGGCTGGAATTCACTCAGAGGAACAACACCCCCTTCTGACTGCTCCCCCACCCACGAATTTGCTAAGAGCGGGCTCAGCTCTAACGAGTCTTGGCCCATCACACACACGGGGTGGGCCTGAGTGCTCTGTCTCTGTGTCAAACGTCATCGTCACACAGATGGGCAACTGGGAGCCCGTGACACTGGACAATGGTTCCTAGAGTGACTGTGGGCAAATGCGAACCCCAGGGGCGCCTTCCGTCCTGCATTCACGCACAGAGCTCTACTTAAAAAGAAAAAAAGCATATGGTGAACTGATGCCACGTAACAAGGAATCAGCTGCACTCAGTGCTTCCTGCTCATCAATGCAAATTCCTCCTTAAAACTGCCACCAACACGATCACACACAGGAAAGGTGATTAGTCACTACTTCATACCTACTAGGAAGGCTATTATTAAAAGAAAGAAGAAAACAAAGCACCAGGTGACGGTGAGGATGAGACGAAACTGGAACCTTTGTCCACTGCTGGTAAGAATGTAAAATGGTACAGTCCCTGTGGACAACAGTACAGCTATTGCTCAAGAAATTAAACATAGAACTACCCTACCATCCAACAATTCCACTTTTGGGTGTAAAATCAAAAGAACTGGAAGCGGATCTCAAGCAGAGATTTGTGCCCTGGTGTTCATAACAGACTCACTGCAGTAGTGAAATGTGGAAACCACCTTGATGTCCATCAGGAGGTGGACGGATCAACAAAATGTGCTCTATATACAACGTAACATCATTCAGCCTTAAAACGGAAATTCTGACACCTGCTACAACGTGGGTGAACCTGGAAAACATTATGCAGAGTGCAACAGGCCAGTCGCAAAAGAACAAATACCGCATGATTCCACTCGTATGAGATCCCTAGAACTCGTAGAGACGTAGAGTAGAACGGAGGTTGTGCGGGGTGTGGGTGGGTCATTTGTTTGGAACGATAAAGGATTTTGGAAATGGTAAGTGGTGATGATTGTATAACCTTGTGCCTATACTAAACGCCACTGAACTGTACACAAAAAAATGGTTAAAATGGTAAATTTTACGTTCTATACAGTTTACCACGATATAATTTAAGTAATGCGTCAAACTAGAGTGACTGACGTTTATGAAGCTATAAACAAGGGGCACAGCTGTAGAGTCTTGCTTATGTGAATTTATGATGGTCTTGTGTTCACAGGGGAGTCACAGCTCCAAAACCAAGGCAGTATTTACTTCCATTGCATAAGATTCTACACACAGTCCATGCCGGATCACACTGGGGACACAGGGAAAACTGAGTCTCAGGGCCAAGGACTCACAATCGTGTAGGAGCAGAGATGCGCTCCTTTGACTCTCACATCTCACATGCGAACAGTCAGCATCAGTACCAGCGATGGAAACGAGGACCTTCACCCTGTGAGCCCGGCTTTCCTACCAAATCCTTGAGACACTTTGTCACTTCATTACACGCAAAATGGGATCATCCCTGCTCACACTTCACAAAGATCGCCATGCCCATCGTGGGGAAAAAATACATACTGATGTGTCATTTTCCCTTTCTTTTTAAACAATAATTCCCTTTCACCTCCAAGTCTTGAGACCATATCATTTCAAATTCAGTTCACAGTCAGGTAACATGGAACAGATGCATAAAAACGTTGTTGTCCAAAATTAATGGGGTAAAAGCCATTATGTAACGAATCCTGAATTCAAAAAAGGAACCTACTAAATTTAATAGTTTGACTTCATTCACAGCAGAAGATGGGTAGCTGAGCTTCTGCGAGTTCCTTTTTTTAAATACATAAATGGCTGTCGTCATGTGAGATGGTTTTAATTAAATTTTGCTTAGCTGGAAGGGATTAATGGAAGGTAACGTCACGTCGGAACGCAGTGAAATGAAACTCTCTAAGGCGAGTGAGCTGCTTTCGGCTTTGTAGGAAAAGCAACGAAAAACTGAGCTTATATTATATTTGCACGTTAAAAGAAAAGTATTGGTTTCAGATTTGTAAAAATGAAAACAGTCTTCTCGTGTGATACACATTAAAGTTGTATGAAAACAAATCAAATCAATGTGCTTTATCACATAGTATAAGGAATGCCATTCTTCAGCCGGCACACTGATTCTGCCCCTATGCCTTTGTGCACGTTCTCCCAAACAGACCCTGTCAAAACCCCTAATATTCCTATTTCTGACCAGGCAGCCCCCTTCTGCCCCTCCCCAGAAGAATCACCTTTAACGTCCTCTCAACTTTCTCGCTAACGTCACCAAGTCCCACGGATGCTTCCTCATTTGCATTCCTCCCTGGCTGGAACTGAGATGTACTTTGAAGAAAGAGCTGAGGAACTGAACCCGAGGTGTGAAGGAAGGGGAGCCAGAGGTGGCCCCCACATTCTTAGCCAGAGGATCTAGGCCAAGAGTGTTGCCATGCTACAGCCAAGACGAGAGCCCTGAGGTGAAAAGAGCAGAGAAGACCAAGGGGGAAGAGACAGACAGAGACCAGATCTCAGTGTCGGTGTGGCACTCGCCCTCCAGGTCCGTGATCCGTCGAACACCCTTTAACATTTTCACTTCCTTCATATACACCTGTACCTTCCTACATCCCATCTAATTTAATACACTTGGATACAGAGGCGCGTGTCATACATGCTTTTTATGGCTAACGCCAGCTGGACCCGAGCTGCCTGCACCTGCAGCTAAAGGAGCCTGAATGACAAAGGGAGAACCAGCAGGTGGTGGAAATGAACGGAGGAGACCAAGAGGCAGGAAAGAATCGTGGGGACCCGCAGCCTGGGCCCGCTGTTCACGGGAATTACACTAGCTGAAGGAGGAGAGACTTCTCCCTGTGCCGTTGTTTAAACAGGGGCCTCGGGTTTCGCCAAGTTGCGCATGACGTCCTGGGGGGTCACCAAGATACAGTGTCAGGCAGCAAGAGAACTTCAGAGCTGGGGGTCAAAGGACAGCTGACGACCGCAGACGACGTCTGAGAGGCATCACTTGGCTGACAGCTGAAGGCAAGGCAGTGAGTGAGGGCTCCAGGAAGGGGGGTCCTGTGGACACCCACCTCTGCAGGTGACGTGGAAAGGAGGTGGTGGTATGAGAGGAGAGAGCGCGGGGGGCCTGGAGGGGCTGAAGGAAGAAAGGATTTTCTACAGGAGTCTCCAGAAGAGAAGCGCCCTCTGCAGCCGCAGAATAAAGCTAAGCTTCGACGGTTACTGGCCCATCACAGCCCCAGCGTCACGGAAGAATGTAGACGACAGCCGTGCACATGCCGACAGGGAGCTGACAGCCAGTCTTCCTCCCTTTCCTTATTTCAACTTCTTCCCATATTCAACTCAGAACTGAAACGGAATGGCCTTTTCTGATGCCAACTATCAACATACAGTAATAAGATCTGACTTCCTTAACTGTAGTATAAAGGCTGATCTGCGTTATGGAACCAAGAGCCTCCCTTAAAGTAGGGGACAAATCATGCAACAGTGTTTGAAGCGAAACCCTAAGGTTTGATGGTTGAGCTCAAATCTGCAGTGCTTCTGTGCCGACTTCAACATCATCTAGAAATCCAACTCCCCTTGTAGCTTCTTAAGGGCATAAAGCCTCCCCACCCTGGCAACAAGAGCCCCCGTCTGAACACCCACAACCCAGGACGCCCTTCAGACTTCCTTGTTTCGATGCTTAAACACTGCACACGTTCTACACAAGGGTTTATCAAGTCCGTGATACCAGACTTCTCTCTACAACACTTTTTAACGGTTTTTTTTAAGAGTTTTAGGTTCATAGCAAAATTGAGTGGAAGGAACAGGGCTTTCCCATGCAGACCCCCTGTCCCCACACACATACAGCTGTCTCTGTTGTCAACGTCCTCCACCAGAATGGGGCATTCGTTTCAACGGACGACCCTACATTGACATATCACCACCCGAAGTCCATAGTTAACACTGGGGTTCACTCTCACTGCAGTATTTTTAAGTCTTTTATTTCTTAGTCTGGAATGACTTCAACTGGGGTTTGTGAGGGACTTGCAAGGAGGTAAGGTTGAACTGGGCACTAGAACCACAGACCAGTCTAGAACCCCCTTATTTTAGCAGAACAGGACTTGTCTCCTCTGCATTGACGTAACTCACTTACAAGAGCACAGGTCTACCTGCTGTAAGGACACCCGAGACTGTACTCTTTCAGCAAAATGCATGCCACTTGTTTTAAGAGCACCCCGAATCTTTCCAAGAATGGCGGGCAAAAGAAGCTGCAGCTCCAGAATCCTGGGAGGATGGAAGGTGGTAAATACACTTAGGAATCATGCTTCAATTCTCAGTGCAAATGAAGAATGATCTCCTACAGTGCAGACAAACCTCTAGCTTCTAACTAATCCCATCTCGCCCGGGGCACAGCACGCAGCAGGGAGAAACCTATCTCTCGCTAGGGCTGTGAAAATGCTGCACTGGGACTGAATGTCAGGGAAAGTAACTGGGGGATCTCTCCTTTTCTCTGGCTCTATAGCCAAATATGTGTTTTTCTCAGTGGGTCTGCGCAAGGCTTTGGGGGAACTTCACTCTTATTCAATTACTCAGCACATGTTTATCAAGCACCTCCCGTCCAGCCCCACTTCCCAGGCAGGAAGGTTCAAGGACGGTGTCTGCCCTTAAGGAACACAGGGTCTAGTTAAGAAAAACAACATGGAAAGGAAGAGGTGTCTCTCACACCTTCCCTGTCCCTCCTCCTCCCTTACCTCCCATTTCTTTTTCTACTTCAGTTATAATGCAGAAACCAGGGTATGTTTTATATTATGGAGCAGTTTTACCTTTCTCTTTCTTAATTTTAATGTCACAAATTGTAACCTCCTTCATTTACCTTTAAAAAATAGGATGTCTTCAATTTCCTTTAGCAGCCTCCAGAAAGAAAAAAAAAAGGATAAATGAAACAAGAGTGGCAAAAGCCAACCACTACCGAAGCTGTGAGATGGGTGTGCGGGCTTCCTTCCCTCTACTTCTGCAGACATTTGGAAACATACACAATAAAAGGCTAAAACACAAGTTAAATGTGGCCACGGTCTTCTTCTCCCTCCGTTGGTCAAAGGCCCTGAAGAAATCATGTCACTATATTGACGAAGAGTTAATCAGAGAAACCGGAGCAGGGACGTGTAAACGAAGTTTCCTTTGTACCCACTATGTCAAGGATGGTCAGACAGTTGCATAGGGCGGAATTTACGAGCTTGCAACAGCTGTCTTTCAAGTCTCTGAAGCACACTCAGGGGAATCTATCGTCACCTCCACCCAGCTCTCCTACCCAGAATTGCCAAACGACAATGTCTGTCATCTCCTCATTTCAGGCATTAGCCATACCGTCATGGCTTGAACTGTGTCCTCCAAACCCCGCAATTCATGCTGAAGCCCCAATCCCCAGTACTTCAGAACATGAAATTATTTGGAAATAGGGTTGTTGCAGATATAGTTAGTCAAGATCATACTGACGTAGGGTGAGCCCCAATCCAACATGACTTGTGTCCTTATAGAAAGGGGAAATTCGGGCACCCAGGAAGGATGTCCTGGGAAGATGAAGGCGGAAGTCAGGTGATGCTTCCACAAGCCAAGAAGTACCTGATCGCCAGCACCTCAGACCAGGGGAGGGTCATGGAACAGATTCTCCCTCTCAGCCGCAGAGGGAACCAACCCTGCCGATGCCTTGATTGTGGACTTCCAGCCTCCAGAACTTCTGTTTAAGCCCCCCAGTTTGTGGTACTTTGTTATGGCAGCCCTAGAAAACTTACATATACACACATATAAACCAAGGCAGTATCTAGAAAGTAAATAATTCAATAAATGAAAACTGTATTCAGATGGGTACGTGTGTGTTTAAGAAAATAGCAACACTGTGCTTCCCAAATGGAACCCAAGTTACTAAGAGAAGGTTACGTCTACAGTGTCCAGGTAAAGCTTCGTACAAAAATCAACTTCAGGGACTTCCCTGGTGGCACAGTGGTTAAAGATCCACCTGCCAACGCAGGGGACACACGTTCGAGCCCTGGTCCGGGAAGATCCCACATGCCGCGGAGCAACTAAGCCCGTGCGCCACAACTACTGAGCCTGCACTCTAGAGCCTGCGAGCCACAACTACTGAGTCCACGAGCCACAACTACTGAAGCCCGCCTGCCTAGAGCCCGTGCTCCGCAACAAGAGAAGCCCGCACACTGCAAGGAAGAGTAGCCCCCGCTCGCTTCAACTAGAGAAAGCCCGCACAGCAACGAAGACCCAACGCAGCCAAAAATAATAAATAAATAAATGTATGCCTTTATGTATTAAGAAAAAAAAACAACGTCAGATTTCACCTAAAGGAGATGAACAAGAGCAGGCTGTAACAGCTCTGTGGAACAGCACATCTCTGTCTATAAATATACCTGCATCACCGGCGAACACTGAGGACAGCTTTAAGTCCAAAGCAGCAGTGAGCAATTAACAAACTCGGGAGTTAGGGTTCTGTTCACACTTCCACAGGGAAAAATAAGGGCCCACAAAGATTATGGGTGACTGTCGGTTTAAAAAAAAAAGTTACTTCAAACCTAAATTGCTGGTGAAATGGAAATGGTGTAATTCAAAAATATTGGGGGCACTTGTTCAGACTCATTTGCTCATGAGTTTAATAAAGTTAGAACTCTTAAAGGGTTTAATACAGAAGCGGCATCGGAAGTCCCAAACTGAAATCATCGGCTTTTTTCCCCTATGTCCTGCTTCATACATTAGCTAGTATTTGCAAGCAAAACTGTAACAACGATCCTGTCTGTAGAACACTTGCTGATTATGTGAAGTACTTGCTCAGTCTTTAGTGGTGATATAACACACGTTCCCACACAAGTATTAAACCACCCAGAAAACAAGCACTCAAGGGTCGAGGCGCTCAGGGAAGTAAACTCTAGCATTCACCTTCTTAAAAGGCGGTAAACATCACCGAGTATCCGAGAATAACATCATCAGAGGAGATCATCAGAGGAGACTCTACTGCAGTAGTTTCCAAACTGTGCCCTCTGGAAGCTTTTCTTCTGGGCGGGGCAGGAAGCTGGGCAGGTGGGTAATGAGGTCATGACTCTCCCCACCTCGATTCTTCTCTTGTTTAATCCTAGGCTACAATTTCATCCTTAAGTGAAAGCTCTGATATCCTACCTAGCGGCCTCGTGAAGAGTCAACATCTTCAGCACGTATTTGTTCAGGAAACAAGCCACTTGGTTACGAGCTGAAGGTCAGGGTAAAGCCAAGAACCGTGTCTATCTCTCTGGTGTTTGTAAATTTCATAATCTATATCAATCTTTCAAACTAAAGCTGCATGTTTGTCCATTTGGCCACTCGTTCCACAAATACCCGTGAAGCGGCCAGTAAAAAGCCAGGAGGCACGGAAGGACTTGGGGTTTAATGAAGCACAATTCTTTGCAGACATCTGCCTACAAGAGATGCTGGAAACCAGCAGCATCCTCCCCAGGCAGGAAGGTTCAAGGACGGTGTGTGCCCTTAAGGAGCACAGGGTCTAGTTAAGAAAAACAACATGAAAAGGAAGAGGTGTCTCTCACCTCTTCTGAGAAGAGATGGTGAAAATCCTGAAAACAATATCAAGAAAGGTGGTGTGCTAGATGGCAAGAAGAAGAATCAGTGGAAGAGCAGAGACTGGCCTCGGAGAGAAGCAAACAGAGCCTGAAGCCCTGAAATCTCTAAGGCGGGAGCGTTTCAAAAAGGAAGTTTTCAACAGCGTCACTCCCACAAAGAATCGGGAAGAAGCTGACTGAGGCAAGTCTATCAGATCAGGGACTGGAGGGTCATCGTCACACACAGGTCCTGGTTTGGGTGGTGGCAAAAAGAGATATCGAACATAGGGGTTAATATGATATCACTCATATGTGAAATCTGAAATACGACACAAATGAACTTATCTACGAAACAGAAACAGAGTCACATAGAGGACAGGCTGGTGGTTGCCAAGGGTGTGGGAGGAGGGGTGGATTGGGAGTGTGGGGTTAACAGATGCAAACTATCATAGAGAATGGATAAACAGCACGGTCCTACTGTAGAGCACAGGGAACTACATTCAATATCCTGTGATAAGCCTTAATGAAAAATAAGAAAAAGAGTATTACATATATATATATATATATATATATTTATAACTGAATCACTGTGCTGTATACCAGAAACCAACACAACACTGTAAACGAACTATACTTCTATAAAATTTTTTTTAAAAATTAAAATTTAAAATACAGTGGGTAGCAGGAAAGCAGGCAGTAAAGAAACAGAGGCAGTAGACAAGAAGCATTCAGTGTAGTTAAATTCTGGTCAACAAAGATTTATTGAGCAAAAGCTACATCCCACGTGGGGGCGCTGGGCCCTGATGATGGGAAAGATCGATAAGGCTCAGGTCTCCCCAAGAGCTTTGAGTCTAGTTTGGAAAACAGAGTCACAAACAGGCGATTTCAAGATCAGGAAGTAGGTAAAGCCAAGCCTTCCCAGTGTGCGAAGCCTACAGAAGGCTCTGATCCAGGCCTCAAGTGCACAGAAGACTCGTGGTAGAAATCGTACTGCTGGGGGGCTGAAAAAAGACAAAAGGCCAAGGGACACGTCCCCCCAGGTGAGTGACGGGGTCTGCAGTTACATCTACGTGAAATCACGAAGACAGGCTTTGGGCACCTCACGTACACTATGGGGCAGGCAGGGGGCACAGGAAAACTCCAGCACTGATGGAAAGGAACGTGCTTCATATCAACCAAGAACACACCACTTTGGGTCATGGTTCACAGAAGGAAGGTACGAAGTTGCTCCAAATCCTTTAGGAAACACTCTCATTTCACAATCCAGCGCTTCCTTTCGTCTGTTTGTTTTAGCCATGACGTGATTACAAAGCATCTGCGGGTAACGTTAAGGAAAAAGTGTTTCATATTTAATGTTCTGGTTTGGCTTTGATTTCAATCAATGTTGGAATGGGGGTGAGAACTGTCTCCGAATGAAAGGAGGATATTAAAGTTTAGTTAGAAACCTCAGGACACAACGGCAAACACGGTACAACGGTACTTCTGAAATTAGAGGGCGGCCACAAGGCAGTGGCAGTTTTTAATTCTTAGAGATAAATACCGGCAGAAAGTTTCCCTAAATAAAACACTTTCACTTTCTTTAGATTACATGGAGCTTACGTGACAAAAAAAAAAATCAGTCCACATTATTATGTGAATTTTTACCCATCAAGTATTTTCCCTCTACTTATCTTGGACAACAGTTCACAAGAAGCCATAATACACTAATTACCTCTCTTTTATCAAGTATGTCGGGAACTAATAAAGCATCAGGGATGTGGAACACAACATAATTACAAAGCAATGAGGCAAGAAGTTTCCAAAAAGGAAACCTGAAGGTGTCCAAAGGATTCCACATGCCCACCGGTAAATGGTGAGGAGACAAAGGAACCGGGAACGTTTTCATACAAATAAGGACGCTGGGCAGAGAGCGGCAAGGAAAATTAAAAAAAAAAAAGTCAACCTTACAAAATGAGTATTACATTTCCAAATTGCATGCCAGAAAAGATAAGACAAAATAAGTTTAGCAATATGGTAAATTGGGAACTCGCTGGCAGTCAAGTGGTTAGGACACGGTGCTTTCACTGCCGCGGGCCCGGGTTTAATCCCTGGTGGGGAACTAAGACTGCATGAGCCGCCCAGCGCAGCCAAAAAAAAAAGGTAAATTGTTATCCAGAATTTTGACACCAGAGTGATTTTTAATCTACACTTATACATAACACTTTTTTAAAAACTTACATTTGACAACAATCGTGATATAGAGCTGTTTACTGATTTTAGAAGTTGTACGTGTTTGTGCACGGGGAAGAGTCTACAAAGATACAGACCAAACCGGTAAAGGGACGGTGTTTGGGAAGATTTTATTTCACTTTTCCCCCTTTTGTTCATCTATATTTATTTCAATTTCTCAACCATTAACTAAAAATATAACTTTAAAGATGATATTCATAGTAACAAGTTAAAAGATCCTGAAATGCTTTTTTTTTTTAACATCTTTATTGGAGTATAATTGCTTTACAATGGTTAGTTTCTGCTGTATAACAAAGTGAATCAGCTATACACACATACACACACACACACACACACATATATATATATATATACCCCCATATCTCCTCCCTCTTGCGTCTCCCTCCCACCCACCCCAACCCACCCCTCCAGGTGGTCACAAAGCACTGAGCTGATCTCCCTGTGCTGAGCTGATCTCCCTGTGCCACGTGGCTGCTTCCCGCTAGCTAGCTATCCTACATAATGCTTTCTGAATCATCATAAGAGGAAATTAGTAAGCACACATTTAGAATTAAATTTGTCTTAATACATATGATATCGCTTATATGTGGAATCTTAAAAAATGGTACAAATGAACTTATTTACAAAACAGAAATGAGTCAGAGATGTAGAAAACTTATGGCTACCAAAGGGGGAAAGGGGGGCGGAGGGATAAATTGGGAGATTGGAATTGACATACACACACTATGATATATAAAACAGATAACTAGTAAGAACCTACTGTATAGCACAGGGAACTCTACTCAGTACTCTGTAATGACCTATATGGGAAAAGAATCTAAAAAAGAGTGGACATATGATATGTATATCTGATTCACTTTGCTGTATACCTGAAACAACATTGTAAATCAACTATGCTCCAATAAAAAATTTTTTAAAAAAGAATTCAATTTGTCTTGTTATATAGTGTGACCTATCAGGTACGTATTTAATACAATTCCATGACTCATGGTGCTGAGGGCTCAGCCACGGGGGTCTACACAGAAATGAGAAAACACAGCTCTGTAAAGCTTGAGGACAGTAACAGAGACAAGCACAAGAACCAAACAACAAAAGAAACAAAAAAGAACAATCAGACCTGCGATAACATCTCCTTGTCATCTGCTTAAAAACTTTTGGCTTTTTATACCAGCAATTCCACACTTCGCAATTCATTTTTTTAAATGATCAGATATGCACAAAGATGTGTGGCACAGAGAGGTTTATAACAACAGCATTATCTGTAAGAGCTAAAAACAGGAAAACGGCTAAGAGTCCAACAACGGAGATGTAGGTCTCCAGGTGTCCACCTGATACAACACTCCGCAGCCACACAAACTTACTAAAGCCGGTAAATGTCTGAGACACGGTACGAGACAGAAGGAAAGCCGGCTACTAAAGAGAACGGTGCGCCTGTGAAAATGCACGCACTGTCCACCTCGCGGATGAGGACGGCACAGAGCCCGTAGGGCCGGCTCAACAAGAACTGCAGTCCACCAAGAGGCGCACTGCTGCCTCAGCGAAGGGGAGGGGGTCGCCGCTAACAGGTTTCTTCTGGGGGATGAAAACATTCTAAAATAGATGGTGTTGGTGTTTGCACAACTCTGAAAATACTAGAAACCACTGACTGCACTGTAGACTTCAAATGATATTTGAGTGATCGTATATTATGTGAATTCAAATGACTGTGTGTTGGGAATTATGTCTCAAAGCTTTTTTGCTTTCCTGTTTGTGTTCAAACTATTTCTCTTTCAGTTTTATTTAGAGACAACTGATAAACAACATCGTGTAAGTTTAAGGTATACAGCCTCATGACTGACTTACACGGTGACACGACGACCACAGTAAGGTTGACATCCACCACTTCATACAGATATGAAAAAACTTTTCCATGTGATGAGAACTTTGCTATTTTAAAAAAGCTAAAATCGAACAGAAACAAGTATAACACTCAAAATAAACAGCCCTTGGCTGGCCTCGTTCCACAGAGCCTCTGAACAACAATGAAAGGCCATGCCTTTCCCATAATGCCTTATTTCCAAATTTAAAATAATTTTCTTAACATTAACATGTTTTTATTCTTTTGAGATGTGTTTTCCCCTAGATTTTCTGGATTTTTCTTTTCTGAATTTTCTTTGAAATGGCTCTCTTCGTGGATACTTGAAATATGTTCTCGGGTGGTTTCTGATGAGTGTGCATACAGAACAAAGGCTCCTTGGCCAGGCAGGACAGGAGGGCAGAGAGGCACACACCCCCAGGGACAAGCTGACAGAGCTTCAGCCTGCCCCCCTTCTCAACCCCAAAGACCCCCAAAGTGCGACCATGTTGGCCTCAAAACGGGTCAAACTGCCACGGAGGGGGGTCACAAACCACGGCCTCTCCAGTCCAGGGCTGGTGGAAAAGCGGATAAAATTAAACCCACCACGGGCAACTACATGCATTTCCTTTACATGTTCATCAACAGCAATCAAAATCTCTTGTTCCTTATGTGTGATGGCGCTCAATTCCATGGACCTTAATCAATACCTATAATGAGCAAATACCTGTATCTGTACAGACCTTCTGACAAGCAGGAGAGGGGAAATGCATCCCCTGATGAGAGCCGGGAGGGAGACCAGCTCATGAGAGGCGGAGACAGACAAAAGGCTTTACCTTCTAGACCTTGGGGAACCCACATCGGCAATCTTCCCAGGTGGGAAAATGGGCAGAAAATGGGAAACTGGGAAAGACAGTACATGTCCTGGCAGGCCAAACAAATCCCCCCAAATCCAAAGCTAGACTAGGGTGGTTCACAAGCTAGACACTATCGAGATGCCATCAAGCAATAAGGATAATTCAAATTCCCACACCTGACCTCAAAACTACAGGAGTGCAGAGAAGGACCACAGATGAAGAGAAGAGAAGAAGGTATTTAATCAGGACAATTAACAATGAGGTGGGGCTGCCCCAAGAGCTACTAGGAGGAGGGGCTGCATTAACAGAGGTAGACAATCCAGGATGGAGAAGATGTACCACACAAGTCTTTATTCCTCCCGAGGCCCTGCATCCCTGTGTCCCTGCAGACACTCCCTGGTTTAGGTTGTCCCCAGGCTAGGAAGATGGTGACACTCAGAACCGCAGCCTCAGGGGACCCGGCATCCGCCCAAAAGGGCAGGCTCAGCCTCCAGGGAGCTGTCTGCAAATACTTCAAAGTCTGGTCTTTGCAGGGGGGATTAAGCTAGCGCTGTTTGTCCTGAGAGGTCGGAAACCCTATAGGACCAAAGCGTGGAAGATACAGGGTATCAGATGTCAGCCACCTGCAGAAGATGATGTAAGGGCTGCTGGAGTGGAAGCGGCTGAGGGGAGAACCGAGTGGTCACCAGAGCTGGCTGTTTAGGTGGAGCCTGGAAAACTGGTGGGTGCAAATCCTGGGGAAGGCACCCCATACTCCACGTGACACAGATTCCACATCAGCTTTAGAGTCTGCGTATCCACCTCGAAATCCTAAAACCACCGAATTCAACCAAAGCCATCCACTGCAATAATCCTGTCTAGGAAAAGTTTGTCACTCTTGACCACCTAAGTTGCAAGGAATAAACTTCTGGTACAGTCAGCACATCTGAAGAGGACTCTCCGGCAGGGCCGGGGGAGCTTTACTTTCAGGCACATTTTAAACCTAAAGGCGGAGTATGAAGTCGGAAGCTGCAACCTGGGTCCTTCCTTCCCCGTGGGATTCATTGCGGCTGCTAAGCGCACGCGGCAGCCCCAGCAGCATCAGCACCCACCGGCTCAACTCCTCCACCGACCACGGCGCTGACACGGAGCTCCCGGGGCGCCGGCAGGAGAGCCACGCGGCCAGTGGTCCAGGGTCCGCCTCAACCGTTGAAAGCCCTCACGCGTGCGCACACGCGCGCGCGCGCACACACACACACACACACACACACACACACACACGAGACCGAGAGAGACGACGTCATCGGAGGTTTTGATAACGTCACTGGCACGGCGGGCGCTGTACTTTCCTAACCTGGGTGTGGCTGCAGAATGGTCTCCCGGTCAGGCTGTACGGCGCTCACGCTTGAACGGAGTCAGTCACGCAAGAGGAGGAACAGTAACCGTCTCCAGATACTCTCGCTCAGTGACTTTATTACGGATGAGCAAACAGCAGGCAGACAGGAGGAAATCGCAGTCAGTTATCACTGGGAGGCTGCGTTCCAACCCCGCAGGCTGGTGTGAGGGCTGGAGCTTTTCCAGGACACCAGCCTCGGGGCTGGTCAGCTCCACATGACAGCAGCTCCTGGGGTTCTCATTTTCGGTGCCGGTATAGTCATTCTAATGCTCTGATTTTTCCGACCATCACGCCTGGATTTGAGCAGTAAGAGGGGCAAAGACTGGCTGCACAGGGGGACCCCGTGGTTACCACGGGCCTCTGTGAAAGGCTGGGTGTGCTGCGGCCCGGGTGTGAAGACGGGCCTGAACCGGGCAGAGCAGCTCCAGCTGAGAAGCAGATGGGCAGCAGGGCTCCAGGTGAGCTGAGCGGGACGAGCTCCGCGATGCGCACAGGTGTGACGGAGCAGGTCTGGGGGCAAGGACGCTGAGGCTGGAGGCCGGTCAGAGCGGGAATCCCGGCCCCGGGCAGACGGAGCAGGTGCGGGCACCACAGCTACACCGACCCCACGTCTAGGTCTGAGGACCGCCTGCAGAGGGCACGGCCCACCTGTGCAGTCAGGGGCATCTGATGCCGGGGCAGAACGGAGGGCGGGGGACGAGACGCCGACGGGCTCCCTGGTAAGAAAGCGGAGTGAAAGTATGCTTTCCGGGCGCGGACCCCAGCCTGGCCGCGGACAGAGGGCGCCTCGTCCAACCCGCTCATCGCCAAGTCTGGGCTCAGGGGCTTCAGGTGGTGGCAGAAGCAGCTGCTGCCTCTTCAAAAGGAGCCAGTTTCTCTGGAAATTGAAAAATGACCTCTCATCATTGCAGGTGGAGGCTGCGATTCTCCAGCGACTTTATATCTGGGATCCAGAGGACCCCAAGGGAGCTGCGCCTCTTCTCCCGAAACCTCCTTTGCACGAAGGAGTCTGGTGGGAGGTAGCGTCTGCAGGCACTGATGGGACCTGGAATTTCGTTCGTCTGAAGACACTCCCTCCCAGCGCCTCGCCCTAAACTCTGCGACTCTTCCCTGCTTTCTGGCAACTGAGCAGTAAACCTGGGAAGGAAATATGAGGTCAATTTTGTGGAAACACCTGATGATGAATTTCTGTTCCCTTGAAAAGCAAGAGCAAATTGGAGAAATGCTAACAGCACTCCTGGGCCATAGGTAATGACTCAGACTACTTCCACCCTGTTACCCGCAACAAGCAAACGCAGGGACGTCCGCCCGAGCCTGGCGGGAGGAGCTCGGGCTTCCAGAGGCTACCGCCCAGCTTGGGCTCCGAGGCGGCTGCCGCGGCTGCCTCCGCGGTTGTAAACAAACTTTAAGCTTGCTTTCTTTTATTTAAAGATTTAATTTTATTTTTGGCTGCGTTGGGTCTTCGTTGCACAGAGTACGGGCTTCAGTAGTTGTGGCACGTGAGCCCAGTAGTTGCGGCTCATGGGCTCTAGAGCGCAGGTTCAGTAGTTGTGGCGCACAAGCTTCAGCAGTTGCGGCTCACGGGCTCTAGAGCGCAGGCTCAGTAGTTGTGGTGCAGGGCTTCAGTAGTTGTGGCTCATGGGCTCAGTAGTTGTGGCTTGAGGGCTCTAGAGAGCAGACCCAGTAGTTGTGGTGCACGGGCTTAGTTGCTCTGCGGCATGTGGGATCTTCTCGGACCAGGGCTTGAACCCGTGTCCCCTGCACTGGCAGGCGGATTCTCAACCACCGCACCACCAGGGAAGTCCCCTGAGCTTTACTGATCCACCTGATTGAAGCAGTTCTGCTGCTTCTGACTCCTCATCTTTCTTCTCTAAACCCCCCCGAGTCACTGAATCTGAGTTTGCCCCACCCACACCCACGAGCTGTTCGGTGACCCCGCAGGTAAGCCCTTTTCTCCCCGAGGGTCAGGCTGACTTTGCCAGACCTTTTTACGAAAGCACATAGGGATGGGATGAGAGGAGAATGCAGCCAGACACAGTTCCCTCTGGGGATGTAAGAAATCCAATTTCCAGCTCTTCACTGCATTTAAAACAATCACTTTCACTGTTCTGTGTTCCAGACGCGTAAAGCTTAGAAAACAGTCCACTCGATATTTCAAATTCATTTGGATTCACCAGTCTGAAAAGGTGTTTTATATTTGTTCTCCCCTAAAATCACGGAGGGCTGAAAAGCCTAGTTCTGCTCTGTGATGGTATTTCCCTGTGCATGTCTTGTCTGTGACACATCGCTGCAACCCAACTCCATTCAATATCCCGTTGCTGGGTATTTATTATGTGCCAGACATGGGCCCTGGGTGGGATGAATAACCCAGGACACGCGAGCTCACCTGCGCAGAGACAACACACAGTCAGCGATGACACACTCTCTCAGAGACAGACAAGTGGCCCGAGAACAGAGTGCAGAACCTACGTGATGCAGCAGGGCATCCACTCCTTCTCTGTGAGGCATCACTTCCGGATGCCGCCAACATAAAATAAACTCCGCTCGGATGAACGCTGCTCATGGGACACAAAGATCAGGGAAATAAATATTAGGTCGGCAACCGCGAAGTGAGAATGAAATTGCAGAAATTAGAGGCTACGTCCAAAATAAGGTTCTTTATTTAATATATCCTCATGGTCTAGAACTCGGGCAACACGTTACACAAAAGAAACCAAAAAAACGGGTAATCAAATATAGGCCAAACCTAAGTGCTTAAAAAAGCCTGTGTTTCCTCTCTCACTGGAAATAGAGCCTACAGGGCTAACTGAACAGACACTGCGAGGTGCGAGGGGCCTCCTCGGCCCAGGAGGGGACTGAGCGGGGGGGGGGGGGGGGGGTGTTTCCCACGTCTGAATCTCACCGTTTCCTCTCTCTCAAGTCGTTCACGTTGGTCTCCGAGTCTCGCTCACCGGCTGCCTTTGCTCTGCTAACAACTCACTCCTCGAATGGCAAGTCCTTCAAGGCCATTTCCCGAAGGGCAATCCTTGGTACTGACACAAGGGGCTCTCGGTCTGAACTGTGAGGCACATGGGGGATCCCTGTGTGTGCAGAGCCCGGGGCCCCAAAGCCAGCTGGCCCGGGACCTCTGACCGCAGCTGGCTCTGCCCTGAGCCAGCAGGCAAAGTGGTTCAGCTTTTGACGCGTGTCGGGGGATTTCCTTCTGGGCAAGTGACTCAGGTTTCTGGCTTCTTCCTGGGATGTGCAGCCAAACCTTATTTTCTCCCCCTGCCCACGCCCCCAAAGAGCCCATCCCCAAAACAGTGACCGTACGCGGCCTGCACCCACGGGCCGAGCTGTGGGCCCAGGAGCAGGACCTTTCCAAGTCGTCTTTGACCTTCCTGATAGAAAGCTGCAACCACACTTTCTTCACAGGTCCCTGAGTTCACGGAGACTAACAGATCCTGGGGCTGCTTTTCCCTCAAAGACCCCGGCAAGCCTCTCTCTTGCTTAGGAGTTGGGAGACCTAACCCAAGGGCGGTCACGCTGCTTCTCACCCTGTAACGGGGAATGACGGGGCGCCACACGGAAGTGAGGACCCGAGGGCCCCGGAGCCAAGGGGACGGTGACCAGCCTGACCTCCAGGCCCCCAGCGCTCCAGGCCACGCGGGCAGCCCTGCTCAAGGGTGCAGGTTAAAACCGGCTTTGTGGAAATGATGTCTCACAACTGCCAGCGGCTCATTAAAAAAGGAGTATCTATATGTGTGTATACACAGGAATACGTGTGTATGAATGTACGTATGTGCGGTTCTCCCTTCACACCTACACCTAATATTTCCTAGGTTGTACCAGCAATCAATCTATGCACTGCTTTTAGTAAGAAATTTTTTTCTTAAAAATGACATTTTATTCCCCTAAGCTAAGAAACAACATTCTTACAGAAAGCAAAAACTGGAGGTGGTATGCAGGGGTGTTTGTGTTTTTGTAAACTGACTCTAAGAAAGCTGCCATCATTAGTAATAAAGACCTAAATCTTGGCTTAGAATTTTCCTTAAAAGGACACAAAAACATGCTCCAATAAAGTTGTTAAAAAAAAAGACACAAAAACTGTTTAAATGCTTTAATAAATTAAGAGTTGATGTCTTATTCAGAGAAAGAGACTTGATATAATGAAGATATTTATAGATAGTACAGGTAAAACTAAAAAATAAGACACCATGGTTTGTTGTATAACAAGATAATAAATCCCTCACCTACTTATAAAAAAAGATTGCAAATAAATCCATTTAATATTTTTAAATAAAAACAAGATATTCAAATCTTAGGCAGATGGAATTTCTACACCGAGATGAGTCATCACGTGAAGGTGATCACTGGCTATCGGATGGCCTTCTCTCTTCTCTCATTAAGCAGCAACAGGGGGCCCACTGCCTGCTGCTTGGAATGAAGAACCTTAACGCTGCCCTCCAGCCTCCCATTTCCTCCTTTGTGTCCTTTTAGAGAGAAGCTGTTGCATAAGAAAACGAAAAACACTGACAAACCAGGCTTGGCTGGGTCGGGTGCTGGTCTCAGAAGCTGCAAAGCACCACTCAGCCTCCATCCGGGGAAGCACCTGCCCACCTACCTGAGTCCAGAGCAGAGAGACCTGAACATGAGCGTCACAGAGCCCATAACACACCCCTGGTCCACAACCAAGGGTTCATTTTTAAAAGTGATGAAGTTAGATTTGAAAAAGAAAACCACCAAGAACCGTTCATGAACAACTGAAACACCCTCAGTCACCAGGGAATCCTCAGCACATGCCCGTTCTCTCCAGGTGCCGACTTTTTTTTTTTTTTTGCGGTACGCGGGCCTCCCATTGCTGCGGCCCCTCCCATTGCGGAGCACAGGCTCCGGACGCACAGGCTCAGCGGCCATGGCTCACGGGCCCAGCCGCTCCACAGCATGTGGGATCCTCCCGGACCGGGGCACGAACCCGCGTCCCCTGCATCGGCAGGCAGACCCTCAACCACTGCGCCACCAGGGAAGCCCCCGACTTTTTTTTTTTTAATTGAAGTTTAGTTGATTTACAATACTGTGCCAATCTCTGTACAACAAAGTGACTGCTTCATACGTATATACAATTTTTTTCATTTTTTTCATTATGGTTTACCCCAGGAGATCAGATATAGTTCCCTCTGTTAAACAGTAGGACCTTGTTTATCCATCTGAAATATAACAGTCTGCATCTACTAACCCCAAACTCCCACTCCATCCCTCCCCCACCCTTGGCAACCACAAGTCTGTTCTCCACGTGTTTTGTACATTAATTCACTTGTGCCATATTTTAGATTCCACATATGATATAGTATTTGACTTACTTCACTTAGTATGATAATCTCTAGTTGCATCCACGTTGCTGCAAATGGCATTATTTCACTCTTTTTTATGGCTGAGTAGTATTCCATTGTATACTTGTACCACATCTTCTTTATCCATTCATCTGTCACTGGATTTAGGTTGTTTCCATGTCTTGGCTATTGTAAATAGTTCTGCTATGAACACAGGGCTGCATGTATCTTTTTGAATTATAGTTTTGTCCAGGTATATGCACACAAGTGGGATTGCTGGGTCATATGGTAGTTCTATTTTTAGTTTCTTAAGGAACCTCCATACCGTTCTCCATAGTGGCTGCACCAACTTACATTCCCCCCACCGTGTAGGGTTCCCTTTTCTCCACACCCTCTCCAGCATTTGTTACTTGTAGACTTTTTAATGACGGCCACTCTGACCAGCAGATGTGGTACTTCTGTAGTTTTGATTTGCATTTCTCTAATTAATGATGTTGAGCATCTTTTTATGTGCCTGTTGGCCATCTGTATGTCTTCTTTAGAGAACTGTCTATTAAGGTCTTCTGCCCATTTTTCGACTGGGTTGTTTGTTTTTCGGTTGTTGAGTTGGATGAGCTGTTTGGAGATGAAGCAGGTGTCAATTCTTAACACTCTGGCTGCCGGTTAATTCAAGAGCTCCCACAATGCCCACAAAATGCTTCTACATCAAGCAAACAGGTTCCTGGGTCAATATGCTTTAGCACCTACTATCGCTAATATAACCCTAGGTGCTCAGTGCACACTGGTTCATCTTTGGATATATTTCCCCAGAAAATTTTACGTCATTTCGGCCACTCACTAGCTGTCTAGCACATGAGCTCTCTGAGCCTCAATTACTGCAGGATGAAATGGGCACAGACAACCCTTAGGGCAACTGCTGTACTAGAATATGAGGTCACTTTCTCACTTTGAGTATCAGAAAATGAAGGCTTTTCTGAAACTGTTCATCACAGCTCATGCTGCACTGGTGTTCCCGTTAGGACACTTTACTGTTACTATATGGTTATCTGCTTATACTTCTTGTGCAAGATTATAGAGGTCCGTTGAGATTGATCAAAAGTCTGGAGGAAATCTGGTTGGAAATATATTTTTTATATACAGACGAGATTTTAGCAGTTGAGTTTTTAATTTGGCACACGACCTTCAGAAGTATTTGGATGTGCTTTTCTAAACAGACAGACAGACATATCAAGGCAATCTCGGAGAAGGCTATATATCCGTATTTCTATTTCATAAACCTGTCACTGGGATAAACCCCAGGGTAGGGCTGGGACATGTGAAGCCTTTAGCTGCTGCTTCAATAACCTGCAGCATCTCCCCAACGTCAAATCCTGGGAACCTTGTTCTGCTCCCACAGCAAAGGAAACAAGGTGAGTCTGACAGTTTGCCCCACCAGCCAGTAGGAGGGCACAAAACCCCACGATTACATCCAAAGGTGCAACTCAGCTGGGTCTCCAAAGCCTTAGCAGAATGGGTCATTGGGAGGACAAGACAAAATTTCATTCCACCAAACCTCAAGAAGCACCATGGGCCAGACAGATCGAGCGTGACTTTAGTACTTCTCCCTTTCTGCATGGCTAAAATTCAGAAACAGTGGAAAAGCACAGAACACTCCCGCAAAAGTTGTTCAAGAGATGGGGTGAGGGATCAAACAGGTGGGCTTGGAAAGGCCAGCCTGCCTTAGCTTGCCAACCCTGAATGTTAAACACATATATCTTCTCCTCTCAAACACAAACACTGCAACATACTCTGAATGTTTAAACTGGATAAAATCTCAAGGGAGCTGTTTAAAACCTACGTAGCAGGAAGAACCAGGACTCCAACTACGTGGGGCATGAATACAGACACACTTACCCAGCCCACGTGCCACGTTCAAGCCTGCTAGACATTTCCAAGTCCACAATCAATGATCTTCATGGATTTCGTTTACAGAATTCATCACATCACATCATGATTCAAGCTAGGAATGCCTATTCCTTTGAATTTACAAAAAAAATAAAAAACAACACTGGGATTCATACAAAACAGTGGCAAAGAGGCAAAAAGAAAAGGTTAAATTTTTTTTTTTAATCAACTTTGCAAGAAAAGCTTGCATCCAGTGAGCGGGATGGAAAACCGCTTTCATGAATGATGCATCCGTAGAAACTGCAGATGGATTACTCCAAGCCAGTGGCCGTGACCCCTCCCCTGCACAGTACCCGACCACACTGACAACTACCGCCCGGCAGGCTGCGTGCTTCCACTCGGTAGCACCGCAAGAGAGAGTCAGGGAACGGGCAGAGAGCAATGCTCACACACCCAAAGGAGAAAGCGGCAGCCATGGCCCAACACCGATTTGCTCAAAAGCACTCCCAGGAGAACAAGATCAACATGCACCCTAAAAACAAGCAAACACCCCCGGCCTACGACCATGCCTCTCTCCTAGCCTCTTAACGTCACCAAGGAAGAACGAAAATGAAACAGCCAAACCCCACTCACCAGCACCATTAGAAGACAAGGTGTTCCACCAGACGAATTTCCCAGGTAACAGAAACACCCCACAACGACCAAAACTTATAAAGTAACTTGGAACCACCAACATTTCTGAAGTGTTGCAGCATATACGGTTGGCGCTCCGTACGTGTGATTGACGATCGCAGACGTGGATCCGCAGACCCAGAGGGCTTCGTGTGCAGACGTGCGCAGCCGTGAACTCGGGTATCTGACGGGGGGTCCTGGAACCAATCCCCGCAAATACTGAGGGGCTGTACTTTCTCACCTTCTCAAACAGGAGGCATGGGACACAATTTGATCTTCCAGTGAGTATCCTATATGGTCTTAGGTTCTAGGTTCGAATGAGCTTTTTCGTGCACCCTCTGAAGTCAGACTGCCCTTTGTCACCATGCAGGTGTCCACACCCAAGAGTGGGAAAGCTTTGCAGACAAGCAAACACAGGTTCGAATCCTAATTCCACTACCTCATAGCTGGGTAAACGTCAACAGATTACCTTCCCTCTCTGACCCTCTACACTTCCCCATCTGTAAAATGGGCATAATAAAGCTCATGCCAGGTCCCTGGCACACACAGCAGGCTTTTCATAAAGCTTCTTTCCCTCCTTCTCCCCTTGTTTTCTCTAATCTGATGTAAACTAGAAAAGTCAGTAGCCAAACCTGTAAGAAAAATTACAATGGATTTTCAGAAGATTCTGAAAGGGCCCTTAAAAGGGACCCGAGCAGCATGAGAATGTTCCATTAGGGGGTTTTCTTGGTAGCTGTTCCTAGTACTCAGTTTAATTCCAGAGTCTAGGCTCTGTTCCAGAAAGTTGCAGCTTTCTTTGAGCCTTAAATCAATGTTTTAGATATAACTTTATTCCAGTGGCCTAAATGGAAAGAAGATTAATTCACACAAATATCCTAACAAAAGAAACATCACTGTGTGATTCTGCAAGACAGCTTCTGTTTCGTGGTTCAAAAACACCTCAAATTTTAAAAATTGACATCACTATACCCCCAGAGACTAAGCAGCTTGGAGTACTCACCTCATCTACCTCGTCTTGGGAATCACCGCCTTCAGAATGTGACTTTGTAAAGGTTGTAATGTTTATGCCAGGCTGCTTGTCCAAGCCAACCTGATGGATGCGACATGACAGAGACTCCCCTATTCAGCAGAAACCCACAAAGGCACCGGGCCTCGGTCCTTCATTCTGTAAAGAGACTGAGGTCTAGAAGGGCCCAGCAGGTGACTCAGCTAGTTAGCGATGACAGCTCACCTTCCCTGAGCACTTGGGGTGAGCTCAGCGCTGTGCTGGGGCATCACCAGCCCCTGGAGGTGGCACCCTCATCACCACCATTCAGAGAACGTCACCCCAAGACTCGATGAGATAGAAGAAAACCTGAGCCGTGTGGGTCGCCTAGATTTCCACAGGGGTGCTGTCACAACGCGCCCAACCAAGAAAACCCCAGACTCTGTCCCCCAAAACAAAGCTCCTCCCCTCAGGAGAGGCACAAATAGGGACCGTTCTGATCCACACAGGCCCCAAAATACATGGCTAAGAACTCTTCTCTTGGACAGGCACCTAAAACAAGTGGTAAGGTTGTAAGTCGGGGAGAGCATTCCAAGGTAACTCAAATTCCTGGTGAAATACGGCATTCTACCCTTATCACTCCAGACAAAAACGTTTTCCATCTCAGTTCTCCAAGCCCCCTCCCCAGGCCACGCTGGTGGAAGCCACTGGCATTCAGGGCACCCTGGAATCACTAAGCCAGCCTGAAGCCCTGAACTCCCCCATCTGCTATCACCCCCACCCCGTGCCCTCCTTCTAAGCACAGAGGCTGCTCCTCTAAGGCTGGCGTTCGCCCCTCCGCAGAACAGCTACGGCGAGAGCCGGTGGGTCCGCTTCTGCCTGGGCTCGAGCCCTCGTCGTGGAAGTCAGGGCTTGGGGGAGGAGAAGAGGGATTGCTTGGCTTGTCTTCTTCTCTGACAACGCTTCTCAAACAGCAGAGAAGGGAGCTTGAAGCAAGCACGGAAGCTGTGGCCAGAAACTGGCTGAGCGGTCAACAATGTGAACTCTAGACGCCCAATATCCACCCCAATCCACTGCGGGAAAGACCAGGCGTCACAGCCGGGCAGGGGCTCCGACCATCCCACACTCTGGGTCTGGGGCCACAGGCCTCCTACAGAGCCTCGGACAGGAAGGGAAATGAGCAGAGGCCATTAGCCGCTCCTAAATCAGGCAGGACAAGAGGAGACCCAGTACGAACAGCAGCCTGCAACCTGTATGAAACGGACAGAGAAGACACAGGCGTACAATGGCGGGTGGGGCTGCGTTAACAGACCACCACAAGCCAGCTGGCCTAACAGACAGGAGCTCAGTCTCAGGATCCTAGAAGCCCAAAGTCTGAAATCAGGGTGTTGGCAGGGCCTGTCCCCTCGTGTCCCCAGCAACCCCTGGTGCTGCACGGATCCCCTCCACTCGCTGTCACGAGGCCTCATAAGGACAACGGCCGCCCACTCCAACCCAGAATGACCTCATCTTAAATCCCATTTTGCAAAGACCCTATTTCCAAATAAGGTCACCTTGTGAGCTTCCAAGTGGATGTGAACTGTGAGGGGACACCATCCAAAGCCAGCACAGGGACGAACAAACCAAGGGGAGGAGATGAGTGTGTGTCGGGGCCTGCGACAGAGGAGGCTCTTGCAAACTCCCCCTCCCCTACTCAGACACGCACTTACAGAGCAAGGAAGGAGCAGAGGGAAGGCCCTTTCACCTCCGCCCACCTCTGACTTCATGGATCCAGTGGCAGGAAAACCCCGTGCAGGTCAGAGCCCAGTCAATCAAAGCACCACAGCAGGGCTCCTCCCCTAAGTGCACTGAGATGATGCCTAGTAAGTGTGGTACAGCCAGACTTCCGTCACTTTGAAAACCTGACAGGCGTTCACAGAACCTAGGAAATTAGGATCATCTTGGGAACTCGGGAACGATCAAGTCCATGGCCTCCCAGGTGCTTTGGCATCGTACGTTTCTCTGGCAGCTCTGACTCAAAATGCTCTGGGGGCCTCTTTCCTCATGGCATCAACAAAACCTCTCTCGGAAAACTCATTGCTGCCGGCAATTTCATGGTGTCTGTGTGGCAACCAGACGTACTTTACTTTTTCAAGTACATTTGTGCAATGTGTGGAGAGCCGCCTAAAAGTAATGAACTTTTCCTGCCAAAAAGAGCTAGGCTCCAAAATTAGTCTTGTGTTGTCAAATAGACAGTGTGAATGAAGTCAGTTTGTGAAGAAGAAAATAAGAACATTCCAAAGGAGAAGCTGAACACAGGCGGCCCCTACATTTTTCATGAAGATATTCCTCATCTGAGAAAAATAAGTCCATGCCCGCAGCTGAGTCCACCACAGGCCCGCCCCCTCCAACTACAGCACCCTCTGCCGCCTGCCCCCCAACTCCCTCCGCCCTCTGCAGACCCCACCGCTGCCCGGGCCCACCGTCGCCCCCCTTCAATCCCCGTCAGGCACCTCTCCCGGACCTGGCCAGCCCAGCATAAATGGCAGCACGACTGACAGTGATGACGGAGGGAAAGGAATGCACCCCACCCGCCAGGAGGAGCTCCTCTGTGCCTCGGGGCTCGGCTACCTTGCAAACCTGAAGCCTGCCCGGATGCCACGTCCCCCAACCCCAAGTACCTGAAACTGGTGTACTTTCAAAAGAGGGAGAAGAGTGCTCACTCCCCCACCCCAAAGTCCACGCACTCACCTGCTGGTCCCCACTGTCGCCTGGCACTCGCCTGCCACTGAGGCCGCACATCTGAGGCTGTCACCCCCAAAGCGCTTTCCCTAGGGGGCCGGCACGCTGACTAGGAGTTAGCACCTGCGGCAGCTGCCCCACCCCGGGGTGGGGGGGTGGTGCAGTGGGCCTGGCTCGGCTATTGCAAACCACTTTGAAGCTGAATGCAATTAACTGTAATTTTGAGTCCTTTCAGATTAGTTCTGCTAACAGCACATCGTGAAACTAGGGCATCGGGAAGAACCATTTTCAGAAGGAAATCAAAGTCTCCAAGTACTGGGTTCATATCCAATACTGACGACTAAGCATAACTGGGGTTATTGATAAAAAATTAATTTAGCTCAAATACATAGAGATCATGTCCCACAATTTAAAAAAAACCCGCTGCCCCTGCTATGGGATCTGGGGCAGTGGGGGAGATGGGGAGAAGGTATTCCGACTCCACTGAAGCTAAAGGGGTCATACTGAAAACCTCGAAGACATGGGAGACCAGTGTTAGGTCTGAGCAGAAGAAACCCACAAGTGTGGGAGGAAGCACAATCGGATTTTCTTCCCAGCGATGTCCTGCTTTCACTCCAATTCATCCCAAAAGAGATGATGGCCGTGGGAAGGGAGGACCCGACCAAGTCTGAACAGATCATGAACAGAGAAAAGGGGAGATGGTGTAGAATCGTAACGGTAAGTGGGGATGGGTCCCCAGTCTCTTCCTGGGACCCCTGAGGTCCCCAATCCCCGCCAACCCCAGAGCCCCTACCCCAAGCCACGGGACCAATGGGCCTTTCCCACTTGGGGCGTTTCCACTTCCCCCTCCCTCCAGCCAACAGGGAGCAAGAGGACGGAGTTTCCTGGGCCCCGATGGGAAAACTGTCCTTGGTCCCCCGGGGGACCCCCCCAACGCCTCCCCCCATGCAAGCGTGGTTAAATGTGGTGAGGGGCACAACTCGGCACTTCAGGGGCAGCAAGGGTGACACGGGCCCCGTGCTTTTGGGAACCCAGCCATGACAAGTCCCATCATTTCTGAGGGACACCTGTGAGTGCGGTTCACTGACAGCAGAAGTTCGGAGCCCACTAGGGGTTTCGGGGGCATCCTTTCAGCCGGGGTGCCCGGGCCCCATTCCTGAAGGTGTCGGCACCGCAGGAACGCACAGCGTGGGCCCATATGTGGCACGGGAAGCGCTGAGGTTCCTGGAAGGCACCCCTCTCGGGAGGAGACAGACAGTTCAGGGGGCCTTCCTCATCCTACCGTCCATCCACGGCGGTGCTCCCTCTTCGCCAGACGCCCACCATTCCCACCTCCCCGGGGACCCTCACAAGGACACAGCATCCTTTCCCGAGACGCCCCAACAAGAGGCCCACCTCGGGAAACCCTGCTGTGCCTGGACCGACGTCCCCACACCCGCCTGGGCCGGGGTCTGTCTCCTGGGCTATGAGGACAGGGTGACGCTCCCAACAGGTGCCAGGAGGTACCCATGCAAGAAGGCAGGCGGCAGAGACACTTCAAACGAACTGGACCCAGTCGTAGTATCTTCAGCAAATCGGACCACCCAGGCCCGGGGACGGGAAAGGTCGCCCGACGCCTGTTCCCTCAGGCGGTCTGGGGAGTATCTCTGCCTCTCCAAGGGGCCATAAAGGACTTCATACAAGCAAGGTAGGAAGCAAGCGAGGTACAAACCTAATCAGGCTTGCTTCCCGGCAACGTCCTGCTCTCCATCCAATTTCCTGCACAGTTAAATAGAGGCAGAATCAAAAAGGTATCTGCCAGGAGCAATAGAACAAAATTTCTGTCCCCTGGCTTCTGTCAGAGATCACCCTCGAGGTGGCGGGGGTACTAGAGTCAGGAACTGGGGCTGGCGGGCCGCGCCCTGGGAGGCGGGGCTGGCCCAACCTTCCCGGCCCCGCCCACCCTCGTCACCACCCCCAACGCCAGCCCCGCCCAGGCTCCAATAGGAACAGAAAGGCAAATACGAATATAACCCAAGTACAACTCCTCCCAAATACCTGTTCGACCCTCTAATGCTGCTAGAACACGTCAATTAAAATCATCTTCTGTGGACACATTCTAATTAGGAAAAAAAGTGCATTATGTTATCCTACGAAATAACAAAATTTAAAGTGTATATGGATCTGCATGTTAACACACAAGCCACAACAAACGCATCTTCCACTGAAACTGCCCCAGGGAAAAAGTATCTCTAATTCTGTACTTTAAAATTTTTTGAAGTTAAAGATCACTCCTTGATATTAACTTCTATTATGTTCTATCAGGCTCTTCATTGATAGACCAAATCTAGATAAAACCAATATTCAGAGCTTAGACATTCAGATGTAATATGTAGCTTTACCAGCCTGGCATGTATGTACACCTTTTATTTCCTTCTAAAGATGAATACCAATGTCTGATTTTCTAAACTCGATCATTTTAAGTCAATATACCACTTGGTTAATGAATTGAAGAATCAAAGACAGACGACGACGACATTCACTCTGTGGTTTCTTCCGAATGAACTGAAACGTCTCCTTCCTCTTCCTTCCCCGTCACCGGACATGTTCTGTCTAAGCTGAGAGCCTTCGAGGGGGCCACAGCCTACTTGCAGCGAAGTTCTAAGATCTCACTCGGCAGGAAAGCGCCTCGTCGCAGTTCAAAACCATACCATTTTCTTCAAAAGTTCAAATGGAAAAAATCAAAATGTTTTGCTAGTTGCATGAGTTTGCTAGCTGCTAGTAGGTTTTCACAAATAGCGCAGCACAATTTATTGAAGACACACACACTACAGGGCAGGAGCCCATCGCTGGGCAACCCGGATGCTGGCCCCACACATGCCTGGCCCCCCATCACTGTGTGTGTGAAAGCAGATGCCTTCCCCCGCACCCGCGCCCCGAGAACCTGCAGGGCAGGGAGGGCGTGGCTGAAAGTTACCTTGGTAATAACTAGGACACCGGAGAAAACGCCACCTGCCTGGGACCCTTCTCTAATGCCAAGCTCTCTGTCCCCTTCAGTGCCTCCTCTTCCTGGGATCTGTCTGTTCATCTCCAGCCTGGAACCTTCTTGTAGACTCAGCACCCTCCCCTTCTAGCTCCCAGCGGGCCCGGGCCCTCCCCGGGGCCAGTGGATAGGAAGCAGCCCTCATGTAGCAGACTGGGCAGTAGGCATCTTTGCTTTTTTTTCTTTTAGGCAGGAAATCATCTGGTTTTATTTAGAGGCTGCTGGTCATATGATGGGAAGGCACATATGGTACAAAATTAGAGGTTTATAAGTGTCCATCGACAGATGAGTGGATAAAGATGTGGCACACATATACAATGGAGTATTACTCAGCCACGAAAAGGAACGAAACTGAGTTATCTGTAGTGAGGTGGATGGACCTAGGGTCTGTCATACAGAGTGAAGTAAATCAGAAAGAAAAACAAATTCCGTATGCTAACACATATATATGGAATCTAAAAAAAAAATGGTTCTGAAGAACCTAGGGGCAAGACAGAATAAAGATGCAGACGTAGAGAATGGACTTGAGGACAGGGGAGGGGGAAGGGTAAGCTGGGACGAAGTGAGAGAGTGGCATGGACGTATATACACTACCAAACGTAAAATAGAGAGCTGGTGGGAAGCAGCCGCATAGCACAGGGAGATCAGCTCGGTGCTTTGTGACCACCTAGAGGGGTGGGATAGGGATGGTGGGAGGGAGACGCAAGAGGGAGGAGATATGGGGATATATGTATACGTATAGCTGATTCACTTCGTTATACAGCAGAAACTAACACTACTGTAAAGCAATTATACTCCAATAAAGATGTTAAAAAAAGGTTTAGTTCATTATACACAATACAAATCATTAAGGCTTTACAGTTCATTACAGAGTCTTTGGATTTTTTTTTAACTCCCATTTCACGTGTAGCAAATCAATAGTCCCCCAATCAAAATCACTTCTTTGGGGCTTCCCTGGTGGCACAGTGGTTGAGAGTCCGCCTGCCGAGGCAGGGGACGCGGGTTCGTGCCCCGGTCCGGGAAGATCCCACATACCGCGGAGCGGCTGGGCCCGTGAGCCATGGCCGCTGAGCCTGCGCGTCCGGAGCCTGTGCTCCGCAACGGGAGAGGCCACAACAGTGAGAGGCCCGCGTACCGCAAAAAAAAAAAAATAATTTCTTTATTGTGAACCCATCACCCATCATAGTTACAGACGCTCCAAGGCTCTCCCAACACAACTAGTCAGCAACACGCAGAGGGCACAAAGGACTCCTCGAAGAGAAGGCTGCACATGGGGACAATGGAGGAGGTGGAGGTCTCAGGCTTCACAACCCGTCCCAGAGGTGAGGCAGGACAGGCAGACGGGGCGGCCAACCCTGGGAGCGGGCGGTTCACCTGACTTATTCTATTCAGTGCTCGGGACTAACCCGATGACGTACTGTAATGCCCGCTTCAGAGGAAACAGAGACCAGGAGGGGTGTGTCCTCTTCTTCCAAAAGCCAGAGTGGGTGGGACATCTTGCCTCAAGTCAGTCCTGCGAGCTTCCCTTAACTGTCCCCCCACTGTCCCTCTGCAACACGAGGTCTGTGAGGGCACAGCATGGTAGCCAGCACATAACAAGCACCCCACTCACTTAGTACAAGAATTAACTCTTGGGCTTCCCTGGTGGCGCAGTGGTTGAGAATCTGCCTGCCAATGCAGGGGACACGGGTTCAAGCCCCGGTCTGGGAAGATCCCACATGCCACGGAGCAACTAGGCCCGTGAGCCACAATTACTGAGCCTGCGTGTCTGGAGTCTGTGCTCCGCAACAAGAGAGGCCACGACAGTGAGAGGCCCGTGCACTGCGATGAGGAGTGGCCCCTGCTTGCCACAACTAGAGAAAGCCCTCGCACAGAAACGAAGACGCAACACAGCCATAAATAAATAAATAAATTTTAAAAAATAAAATAACACTCCAACAAAAAAAGAATTAACTCTTGTCAAAGGTCACCAGTATGTAAGGGACAAAAATGCAATTCCAAAGTCTCTAGTCTTCCCAGGCTTTCAGTGAAAGCCCATCGAGGCTGTAAATGATGCTTTTAAGGAAACACAAAATTCTCTCCAAAGGGCACCTCCTTGAAAACAAAACCAAACAACAGGGAGAAATCACTCCTTAAAAGTCATCAGTACACAAGTACAACACATGCTTCCAGAGTGAAGCTCCTGGGCAATGACAGTGTATTCCCGGCCCACATCCAAGGATGACCAGGGAGCATCATGGCCGGGGGGGGGGGATTTTTCCCTCCTCTGCCGCCACCTCCACCGACACAGCGTGCTGTAGGAACACACCCTAACCGGTAAAAGCAGCCACCCCAAACCCACAAGCCCCCGTCCTGGCCTATTTCTAGTCCGAGCCTCTCACGTGGCACCTGACATCCTGCTTACAAAGGTCACAGCTTTGGGTCCGCATGCCTTTTCTCTGGACCAAACTGAATCTGAACAATGGACAAACTTCAGCCCAGTGTTAGGGACACAGAGGAGGAGTTCTGGGGGAGAAAAAGGGTTGGGGCCTATTGGATTCAGAGACCATGAACAAGGTCAGGGCTGGGTCTGTTTGCTACTTTACATATATGTTATTTTTCAAAGGTAATACCTCAGTTTCTCCACCTATCCATCCTCTGAAGCTCATACAGCACAGTTTTGGTTTTTGTTTGTTTACGTGTGGTGTTTCCCAAAAGCTGGGCTAACCCCTCTTTCAAAGCACTATAAACAATGCAGAAAAAAAGCAAAATCGACAGATTCCATAAATTTAAACAGTACTGGATCTGGTGTGTTGGCCAGAACCTCTCCTCTACCTGCCCACAGAGGCATTAGACGACGTTACATCCAGCTCACTTTTCTAAAGCACACTTTGGGGTACGGCTGTATGAGGATTTTCAGTGACTGCTTACAGGGATTCGTTTTAGCAAATCAAAGGACCAGGGACACCCACGGTGAGTTCTCTAAGCACAGATTTTATTACAACCTGGATTACCCACTCCTAATATGTCTGACCGCTAAATTCAGATTTCTGTGCAACTACTTTTCAAAATAAAGGGTCAGCACAGATGCACAGTGTTTCAAAGATAAAAGCATCTACGAGGACAGGAGCTCCTTCCCAACTTGCCACCTGCATTACACAGAGCAGTTTAATGGCCCTGAGCCTAGCAGGCCTCAAAGCACATAATGCAGCTGAAATCAGCACACGCTGATTTTCGAAACCAACTTTCGGTTTTCATGGAGCTCCAAGGCGGCAAAGCGTACCGGCCCCTTTAACCAGCTCTTGCTTTTGCAACACATTTATTAGGACAAATTGCAATATTCCAAAAACGACTAATGATACACATATCCTAAAGTTAAGAGCAGCAGCATGACATCAACTTACTTTTTTTAAAAAAGGCACAAAATGCAACAGAACACAAAGGCCACCTTCCACCAAGATTTCATTCTGAAGAACCTAAATTTTATAGTGCTAATTCAAGGGTTTAATTGATCCATTAACTTTTATTGAGCATCTTCTCCGAGCCGTATATACAGCAAAACTACAGACTCGAGTAAGACAGCCTCACCTTGTAGATGCTCACCGCCCAGCAGAGGCAGAAAAATAACCAGATACCCACACAATGTGAGGCGCAGAGACACAGTGCTTTGGAAAGTAGGCAGAGAAGTGATCACCTCTGCTAAGGCCTTCAGACAACGTCAGCTGCCTAAGGGAACTGAGCAAAGGGCCGAAAATCTCCTACTCAGAACTCACCTGGCCACACACACACAACTAGCCAAAGCTGCATTCAGGAGGCTGAGGGCAGAACTGATGGGGGAAAGTGTACGGGACTTGAAAAGGATACACGTTAATGGCTCCCTTTTTCCAAAACTCACTCTCTAGTTATCCCCGTCACCTCTGTCGTCACCATTCCACACACATCTCGAGGGTACGGCACCTCCCTTACCCTTTACACATTACTAACATCTTCAGGCTCCGGCCAGAACTTTCTCAGGGAGCTAGTCCTCCAAATACAGCACTTACCCTCCTAATGGTTTATTAGCCTGTCTTTTGATGGCTTAACATTGAAGCAATTCTGGAACTTAAGTCCATGGTAAACTACTGGGACATAAGACTATGTAAACTTAGAAATTAAAAGGGAGTCGTTTGTTAAGTGAAATATGTCGACAGAGAAATAAGTACCGTAAACTCTCTTATAGAGTAAGTACCATATTCTCTGTGGAATCCACATGAAAAACCAAGTTCATAGGTACAAACAACAGACTGGTGGTTGCCGGAGTGGAAGGTGGTGGGTGGGAGAAACGGGTGAATTTTTTGTTTGTTTAAATAAGTTGAATAAAGAGTAGTCTTTTCAACAAACGGTGTTGGACATCTGGATACCCACGTGCAAAAAGCATGTAGTTGGCTGGACCCCCTATCTCACACCATATATAAAAATACTCTCAAGATGGATCACCTGCCTGGCTGAATGTCAGACGTAAAACCATAAAACTCTTAGAAGAAAGCATTAAACCTTCATGGCCTTAGCTTAGGCAAGGTTCTCTTAGACAGAACACCAAAAGCGACAAACGAAAAAAAAATGAATCAAGACATCAAAAGTTAAAAAGTTTTATCCTTCAAAGAACATCAATAAAGTGAAAAGCCAACTCACAAAATGAAAAATAAAAACTTGCAAATAGTATTAACAGATAAGGGACTTATATGCAGAATATATTAAAAAGACAACTCAATAAAAAAGAACCCAATTTAAAAATAAGTAAAGGGGACTTCCCTGGTGGACCAGTGGTTAAGACTCCAGCTCCCATTGCAGGGGGCCTGGGTTCGATCCCTGGTCAGGGGACTAGATCCCACATGCCGCAACAAAGATCCCATGCGCCACAACTAAGACCCAGCACAGTCGAATTAATATATATTTTTTAAATGGGTAAAGGACTTGAATAGACATTTTCTCCAAAGAAAATATACAAATGGCCGATCAATTTATGAAAAGATGCTCAGTATCATTAGTCGTCAGGGAAACGCAAATTCAAACCACAGTGAGGTAGCACTTCACAACCAGGAGGGTGGCAACCATCACGACGACACAGCAAGTGTTGGCAAGGCTGTGAAGGGGCTGGGACTCCCACCGCGTGGCCTGCCGAGCCGTGTGTGGTGCTTTGGAAAACAACTTCCAGAAGTTCCAGTTTAAACAGACTCACCATGTGATGCAGCAGGTCCACTCCTAGGTACAAACTCAAGAGCCTAGAGAGTCTACGTCTACCCGTGTGTCTTCCACTGCCCACAGGGACAGCCTTGCCAAAGCCTGCTTGGTTCTTTCTGGAAAGAGCACTGGGCTAGGTGCCAACTTAATGAAAAAACCGATTAAGAACTGCACACATGGGTCATATATATTATTAAAAGCCTGTTTCACCAAGAAATAAAAGGGAGCCAAGAGGGAATTTCTTCAATGGTTAAGAAGGATTTGTGTGTCTTTAGAACTAGCGAAACAAGCCAGAAGCTCCTCTCCTGAGTTCAGTGCAGGAAGATACTCTCCCTGACACAGACGCGCACACACCCTGACCAAGTCCTCGTTCATCTAAGCTTCCTCTGTTGTGCGGATCTGGGGGATCAGAACCCCGAGATGCTCCTTCCCCGCAGCCCCAGGAGAGCACCTCAGTCCTCAAGGGTCCCAGTTCTGGGCTTCCGGGGATGATTCACAGGAGGCTGAACCCAGTACCGCTGCCTCTGGGGGTCTTCTGTGTGACCCCTACACTCCTGGCTTCCACCCAACACCAAAACTGCAGCCACGAGTCACGGCGGCTGCAAACCCCAGGGCCCAGGGGGAGTCAGCTCTCCATACCAGCCCTTTGCCAGAATCCAGATGAGGGTGTGCTGGACTATAGTCACATCAAAAACAGAGCTGCTTGGAAAACCAAAGCCCAATTTTTTTTTTTTTTTTTTTTGCAATACACAGGCCTCTCACTGCTGTGGCCTCTCCCGTTGCGGAGTACAGGCTCAGCAGCCATGGCTCACGGGCCCAGCCGCTCCACGGCATGTGGGATCTTCCCGGACCGGGGCACGAACCCGCATCCCCTGCATCAGCAGGCGGACTCTCAACCACTGAGCCACCAGGGAAGCCCCCAATTTGTATTTTTTTAAAGCAGAATTAGACTGTGTCCCTATCAGGGTCCAGTCAAAAGATGCTGGAAACGTCTGGCATCATTGTCTTGAGTCAGAGTGACAAGCATGGAAACCACTTCCACCTTGGAGAAGGGGCATCAGGAGGGGGACCAGTGAGGGGGCTGGGTCCCCACACCCACCCCCAGGCTAATGAAGGGGCTGGGGGTACTGCTGGGGGGAGGAACACAACCAGGAAGCAGTGCCTTTGTCAGAGCCAAGGTTGTCGGAGTCATAGGAAACTCAAAGGCCCCAAGTCCACCCTGGGGGTTCCCCCTAGTGGCGCAGTGGCTAAGAATCCACCTGCCAGTGCAGGGGACATAGGTTCGAGCCCTGGTCCGGGAAGACCCCACATGCCGCAGAGCAGCTAAGTCCGTGTGCCACAATTACTGAGCCTGTGAGCCACAACTACTGAAGCCTGCACGCCACAACTACTGAGCCTGCACTCTAGAGCCCAAGAGCCACAACTACTGAGCCTGAGAGCCACAACTACTGAGCCCACGTACCTAGAGCCCGTGCTACACAAGAGAAGCCACCGCAATGAAAAGCCCCCTCGCCACAATTAGAGAAAGCCCACGCACGGTGACGAAGACCCAACACATCCAAAAATAAATAAATTCATTTAAAAAAAAAGTCCACCCTAACTCCTCCGGGACAGGTGAGCCCAGCCCTGATGGCGTCAATTAAAATCACCACCCCCCATGCCAGAAGGCCAGCCCCTCAGCATCCCCTACCCCAGGCACGGGGAGCACAGACCCAGGCTGGGCACACGTGCACTTCTGTCAGCTCGGCGCTCGGCACGGGTGCAGATGTGCCAGCGCGCCGTCTCAGGCCCCCGGCCACGTGCAAGGCCGCAAAGTGAGTAGTTCTACGTAAGAGCGAGCAAGTCCTCTGAGGCGTCGCACGACATTAGCGGCTCGATGCCAGGATGGTTCCAACCAGGCATGCGCCGTAGGGGGGTGCATGGGCCGTCCTCCTCCTCGGACCACCAGACGCCTTCCCCTCCGTAGTCACTGTTCCGCGTGGCCTCTGGCGTCCAACACTCGGGCTCCGGAGCCGCTGCCCCCGGGCTGGAGGCATCCGTGTCGGACGCGCTTCTGCGGGAACAGGGCTCCGTGTTCCCTCCGCCTTTTCATGCGCCGACCCCCCGGGTTGCGGCCTGGGAGCACCCGGGCGGGTGGGGACTTGGCCCCAGGCAAGCGCCCTCTGAAGGGAACCAGAGGGCACAGGGCTTTATTCAGAGCCCCACCCACCCGGGCAGCGTCACAGTCAGCTCAGTGTCACCGAAACCTCAGTGCCCGTTAAGACCCCGTCGGGCCGGGCAAGGTGTGCCGTGTGCACCGCGCGCGCCAAGCGGCGGGGAAGATGCTCAAGGACGCCAGAAACTGAGTGGGGTTTTCCAAAACGCTAAGGAAAGAAACAAGGAGGGAAGGAAATCATGTTTCGCTCTCAAAAGCTTTATTCTCTCCACCAGGTGCAAACAAGGGCTGCAGAGGTGGGAGTACCTTTCAACAGGTAATATGCAACCCTCAAGTGCTAAAATTAAACGCCTACACAGGCAACAAGGGGAAAATCCTCCCCGAAACGCACGGCCAACACGGCCTCCAGGTGAGTCCACAGAAGCCCTAGCCTCAAGGCAAGCCTCTCTTCTCCACCACCCGCCCTCCCACCCCCAACCAGGGACTCGCTGAGCCGGCAAGTTTAACAGCACATGAACCCTTTTACCTTCCAGAAAAAAGGGTGTTCCCTGCAGGCCACGGGAGGAGGGCTCTGAGCCCCAGGTCTCACCCACCAGGCAGCCAGCCGGCTTCTAAGGATCCCTCCAGAGAATCAGATCACTGTTGCCACCTCCTAAGATGCGCCTCTCAAAAGAACGAGAACAGACCACCGCTAATCACAGCCCGACAGGCCAGCAACTGTAAGGTGGCTCCAGGACTGGAAGGCGGGAGCACGTGTCTTAGACCCGATGGGAGAGCGCGGCACCCGACAGGCCCAGCTCCCCTCAGAAGCTCCAGGACCGCAAGAACCAAGCCTGCAGGGCCGCCCCAGCGCCCAGGACGCCCCACGACACCTTCGTGACCCTGCACCTCGGCCCTGCTCCCCAGTGAATCCGCCAAGCTCTGTGCCGGGACCGGCAGAAGGCGCTTTGCGCACGTGTGGCACTGGAGTCCCAACCACCCGATGAGGCATCACGGTCATCGGCCCCCTTCAGGGAGAGGGAAACAGACTCAAAGGCTAAACCCCTTCTCGAGGCCAGCGAGAAGCAGGGCACAGACCCCCGCCCGGGGGTGTCTGGGCTCCAAACCCGCCGCACCGTGCCCCCTTCCCGCCACGTCTTGGACAAGCCTATCTCCAATGGAGCAGGGACCTCCTCGCACACTGGCCCCCTACTTGGTGGCTCTCCAGCCCCGTCCGGGGCTTCCGGCAACCAGGAAGCCGCCTTCTGCATCCGGCTGTGGGGGGTCAGGACGCAGCTCAGCTCAGCGCTCCCCTGCCCTTTCTTCCACACACCTTCACCCCACTCCTCCTGTTAAACGGGCACCGCGTCCCAGCAGGACTCCAATCAGCAGGGAACCATTGCCAAAGACCAGTGCCTGCCTCCTCGGGGGTGGGGAGAGGCGGCGGGGAGCCTGCACGCAGGCTTAGTGCTGGCCGAGCTTCCCGGATCCCCACACGCCCCGACCTGTCACTCCTCGGACTGAAGACGTCAGCCGAAGGAAAGCGTGTAACCCGTTTACCGAGTTACAGACCCAATCTCCCCCTTCTGCACCACGTGGGGATTCCCTGCCGCCAGAGCAAACAGGCACGTCTCCTACACCACGACACTGAAGACGTCTGACTCCTTCAGTCTCCAAAACCAAGGCTAAACTTCCTTGCAGGACTAACAGAAGCCCACCACCTCACCACAGCTGTCCCCCAGTTTCTTCTCATCCATGATTTTCGAGCTGCAAGCCAGAGGGCAGCTAGCGAGGGACCAACCTAAGCATCTCTGTAACGTCCGGCAGACCTGCATGGACACAGTTCAGACAGGGCAGCCCCAGCATCCAGCTGGGAGCAGGAAACCTCAGCGTTACACCTTCATCCACCCACCACCTGCAACCAAGGGGCGAGTGAGTGACCTCAGATTCAGCTCTTGGTGTGATAAAATAAAAGCTGCTAACAACCAATGGGCATTCCATGAGCTCCAAGGAGACACTGTGTAGAACGGCCCTGGGAAAGCAGCACACGGATAAGTGGTGACCACCCACAGGAGATGAGGGCAGGGTCACTGGCAGGGATGCTCCTGTGTTCAAGCCAGCGACTCCAATGTCCTCCTTCCCCAAACGTGAGGACAGTTACTGGCTCTTAGACAAACAGGGATCCAGGACCTGCTCGTAACCACCCAGTTCTGGAAGTTATCCCGAAAGAGAAAAGCAAGCATGTGTCTATGTGAGAAAAAGTCAAGTCATATATTAAAGTGATATGACTGAGTGGTTACGTGCCGAGTGTTGGGGTTCAGGGGTACATAAAAGGATGGCCTCTGGCCTCACCAAGCTTACAGACAGGACAAATACGAGTAATTACAATCCTGAATACATCGTACCCAGGATGAGCACTGTGAAGAAAGTGTGGGGACATGAGTGCAAATCAGGGGAACCTGAGATAGTCTGGGGCCCAAGGAAAAGCCTTACAGAGAACAACAAGGTCTCAGCTGGAAGCCATGAGAAGAGGAGCCCATAACCAGGTGAGCAGTGGGGACGAGCCCGGGGGAAGGCCTGGGACAGGAAGGGGGCGCGGGGCAGGGCACACTCATGGAACCTGGAAGATAAGAAAAGGGCTCAGATAGCGGGCGCGGCAGACGACACAGAGCCCCACAACCCATTTAGAGAATTGGGGGCTTTGCCCCAAAAGCAATGGGAAACCTCTTGATGGCCGTAAGCATGGAGTGGAAATGCTAGTACCAACATCGCTCAACAGAGTGGAAAGAGATTGGGGCAGGCGTGGAGAGCCCGGGATGGAGTCAGGAAGACCAGCCGAGAGGCTGGAGGGTGAGACCCAGAAGCCAGAGAGAGTGACACGTGTGCTGTCACACCCTTGGCAAAGCTGGGGCCGTAAAGGTGAACTAGTTGGAACCTGGGAGCATAATCCTGGGTGACATTTCTGTCCATCCATCTACTCAGCACTTACCAAAGGCTACGGCACTTGAAGCGTGCGGTGCGGCGCGTGGTATAAAATAAACCCCGAGAAGCTTACAGTCAGCCCAGATTCCTTTTAAGAAAACCGTCACCCAGAGGTTACATCACTGGCAGCTGTTACGGTATAAACACGCATCTCCCCCTTAGTCGCCAGGGCCAGGGAACGGATCACTTCACTTCAGCGTTCCGCCTTCGCCGGAATTACACTCATCGTGCCGAGAACAGAAACAAGAAAACAGGCTCCATGCGAAAGAACTGCCCAGAAGCCGTGACCCTGCCCCTCCTCTGGAGGCTGCTCCCGGACGCTCACCTCCACTTTCCAGGGGGACGCAGACAGGTCCCCAGATGACCTTGAAACACACCTGAACCAGAGAAGCATCCTCACCGGATGAGAGACAAGTCACGTGAAGCTGCATAAAAATAAGCATTTTCAAGAGAAACGACCATCAGCAGACAGCTGGGGTTGCAGGTCCTTTTCAGCTACAGAAACAGACTTTGGAAGAGAGAGGAAGTGAGGGCCACAACTAGGTAACAGTGGTCTCCCTGCACCCCTCGGCCCCGGTGGTCCCTCGCTGGCTCTCGCTGCCACCTCCCCCAACCCCGGCCCCCCTTGACCACCAGCCCCAGTGGCGCTAGAAGCACTTCCAGAGCCCGGTGCTGCTTCACGCCACTCACCACCGTCAGGGTTCCCTACGCACTGGGGGCTTACGGTTGAAGGCCCAGCTCCCTGCCAGCCTCTACCTTCCGTGGGGCAGAGGCCCCTCCTCCGTTTTCCACATCCACCAGGGGCTTAAGAGAACGGAGTCTGATAAGCATTTGTTGGCTTCTTAAACAGCCAAATTAGTCAAAAGTAACCAAGTTGACAACCTTTAAAAATTAAAAACTGAAAACTAAGTATAGCTATAGACAATCGGGAGTCTTTTCCATCCTGCAGCTTTGGGGGAAGAAACGTACAACTGTGGGTCCTAGACTTACTTTTAGCTCCTGTTTTCATTCTCCTCTTCAGAAACTTGAGCCCATCCACTCAATGGAGCCAATCACCATCACTTTAGAAGCCAACGAATGACCTGATATTTTAGGAGTCAGTGTTCCTGGTATTTGATAGGAAAAGGACATTTTGTGAGGTGAGGGGGGAACCAAGACCCTTTATTTAAAAGGCAGGCACATGTCGGCACCTGAGGTCTTTCTGGGAGCGATTTAGGAAATCCAGCAGCACGAGGCTGCTGCACTAATTACGGGATTTCCAGGGTGCGCGGGAGGGATGACAAAGAAAAACATTTTTTAAGGCTGAAGTTTTTTAAAGCATGGAGAAACTGATTCTTTCTCTGCCTATGCCAATCAGGGGTCCTTCAGGTCAAATGCAGGAAAGGTTTTCTCCTCGAGTTCTTGCCGAAACAGAGCATCAGCAAACAATCGTGTACGCCAAGGCTTCTCGCAGCCTTGGGCAAAGATGCAGAGAAGCAGAGACCCCTTGTGCTCTGTTTCCAACTTCTGGCGTCCGCCAGCCTCAGACATGAAGGATCTCAAACCACTGGGTACAAACACAAGAACAACAAAAGACCCTGTGCGAACTATTTAGCTACCTAAGGGAATGTGCTCCGGAACGGACAGCACAGGCCAGCAGGGCCATATGTCCAGAGGGAGGGAGCAAGTTTCCTCCCCCATGAAGCGTGGGTACAGTACCATCTAGTTTATTACACGTTGTTGGGAGGACTGAGTGGAAATCCGATGAGACGCAATCTGTGAGTGCTCACGAGCATAATTCCTTCTTCGTGCACCGAGGTCTTCCCTGAGGAGGGCTTGTTATTGGCACTTACTGCTGCCAATAATGACAACGATTATTACCACTTTCAAGAGGGGATGTTTGGTTCTCTGTAATCCCCTTAAATCCTCTTCTTGGTCTGGTTTAAATTAAGTAACTGGTTCTAACAGAATGACTTCCCACAGGTGATGGAAGTTGGCCTGACAAAGTTCTCCAGACAGCCTGTTTCCTCTCTAAAAGGCTCCCTTTTTTGAACTTTTTGTGGCCAGAAAAGAGCCCAGTTGGACAGTGGCAGATGCGGGCTTCCTGATTTCACACGGACCAGTGTCCAGGCAACGGCGAGAGGCACTGAAACGCCTGGATTCGCCCTCTGTCCGTAGGGCTGGCTTTGCTGATGGAGAAACGGAAGAATAGAAAAGCATCAGGATCTCGGCCTCGTGAGACCAGGAGCCGGAGGCCACCCGATCCTCCAAACCTGCGTCTCTTCTCACCCCGGAGAGAAGGGGACCCTTGGCTCCCTGTTGTCTTTGCAAGTTTGGGAATTTGTTTTCCATGCCCCTCACCTCCAAGGCCATCTGAAGAGCACCTAGGCATCCCAACCAGAAGCCCGCTGTACAGTTGTAAAGTCACCTGATTTATTTATTCATGGTGTCTAAACAGGAAGAGAGCCTGTTAAAAGATATTTATAGACGCTGAGTCAGTTCTTAGAAAGAACCAACAGATGAAGAATTTTCAGAAAACTAAGGAAGATCGGGGTGGGAGACCAGTTGGCCTACGTGGGTTTGGACCCGCTAAGGAAACATCCTGCTCTTGGCTAAGCTGTTAGAAGTTAACAGAAGGAAAACTGTCCACCTACTTCTCAGATTCACAGCATCCTGACCCAAGCTGCCCTGGGGTCTCCTCCTCCTGAGTCCCACCTGCTCGGGGGCTGCAGGTAAACGGCGCTGCTCCAGCCACAGACTCGGCGTCTCCAATGGGAACGAGCAAATCCCTCCGTAAACTGTCTCTAAACTCATGTTTTCTAGGGGAGATGACAGCTTGAAAATAGAAGCTTTTAAAGCCCTCTGAGCTACTTCTTTCCCAACGCTTAGAAGCCTGCTGAATAAGAAACCTATCATTTGCAAGAAGGGGAAAACTGCAGTTTAAGGTTTGAGTAGCACCAACACGCACGCGATTCAAAAGCAGGTTTTTCCTCCCGCGGAGAGAACACCCGTTCCCAAGGCCTGTGCTTCTGCTGCAGTCCTGCACCTGCAGCGCCTCAACCTGGGCAGGACACCCCCCCCCACCCCGCTCCCCTTCCTTTCCTCCTCTGTACGCATGATGCACCCCTCTCAGCATCCCACAGAAATCCCTCCTGCACTCGCATTTCTACTGTCTTGCCCTCTACTGGTTGCTTTTCGCATGTCTTTTAAGACACTCAAGTCTCCCCTAGGCAAGTAGGGGTTTCATTCGCTCTGCAGCCTCATCCTCTTCATCCACAGTGCCCGTATCCCTGATCTCGGCTTCTGTAATAAATTAACCCGCTACAGAACTGCTCTAGCATCTTTAACAATAACCAGGCCTAATCAGTGTTTTATTTTTCTCCTCAATTTTCAGCCAACTCTCAAAGGACTCTGACTTGCATGACATTTTTTTTTAACATTAAAAAAAAAACCCTACTCTCCTTCCTTGGTTTCCATGACAACAGTCTCTTGATTTGCCTCCTAATTCCCCACTTATTCACTGTCTCTTGGATTCCTCGTCATCTGCTCACTGATCCAGGGGTGTCCCCACAGCACCGTGTCCAGCCCCATGTGACGATCCCCCATTTAGCAACCTCCGCGTGCATCCGTCAGCAAGAGCCTTTGTTCTCAGCGTCACCATCTGCATCCCCCAAATCTAGACTGCTCATCCTCATGCTGGTGTCTGACGCCCTGCACACGTCTGATTTTCAGTATGATGAACACTAATAATGAAACGGCACCAACGTTTACCGAGCACTTACTACACACCAGACGCTGTTCTGAGCCTTTTACGTATGTTATCTCCTTTAGTCCTCAGAACCGTCTGATGAGGCAGGTGCTGTATCAGCCCCATCTTATAAATGGGGAAACTAAGACAGAGGTAGAGTCAGCCACAACTGCACGGCGGACCACAGGTGGAACTGGGGTTTGAACCCAGGGACACACATCTCCCTCCCCTCTTTTGAGAAGAGCTGAGGAGTCCCTAAGGGATCAGCTTCTGGCTGTCACATGGTCTCCACCCAACACCAGTGCCATCCACCCTCCAAGCCCTCCAGCTCTGCAGACCTGGAGTTATTTTTCTTCCCTCTCTTGCTTTACAACTCCTGAACAAGTCCTGATGACTTCCCCCCACACTGCCTGGAAGCGTGATCTCACCTTTCCCTGCTGGCGTCCCGGACTGGCCATCCGTCTCCTCCTGCATCACCAGGTGCTTCTTGCTGGTTCCCACCTGATGGAACGTCTGCTGCGCATGATGCCTCCGTTCCAACCACAGAGCCGGGATCGTTGCCCCTGACCCATGATGACGATCCTACATCCCTTATCTCAACTCAGCAGCTCCAATTCTAACTTCCCACTGAGCTCAGCACAGGATGGGGCCTCAGCGTAGCCGTGTCAAACATGCACCTTCTTGGTTCTCACCTCTGTACACCGTACTGACGTTAACATTAGCCATTCTGCCTGAAAAGCTCTTCAGTCTTTCTTTAGGATCCAGCTCAGCATCACTGACTCCTACAAAGTCTTCCACCTTAGCTCATGAGAACCGTTCCCTGCCCTTTGCACTTAATGCATCCTGTTTCAAATACATCTTTTCCTTGTCTCTTTTCTATGACTTTATATTTCCCCTATTTCAGAGGGTGCCGGCTGCTCTTCGGTATGCCTCCACCTCCCCTTTCTAGGACCCTCATCCAGTGCTAATGGTCTAGCTGTTTTTAATGGAACAGTCTCCCGTCGCAGGTGGGGTCTGTGACCGTGTGCCCGTGAGCACACCTACGATGCCCATGGGAACGCAGCACACGTGCACCCTTGTGTCCACCTGACGAACTGGCACCTGTAAAGAGCACGGAGCCCTATGATGGCAACACGTGGGCCTTTCTTCTGACAACACAAGCCGCACTTCATAAAGCAGTCGGAGGAAGAAAGGGAGAGTCTCAGTTTACGTCAGGAAGTCCATCCGGCAGGGACGGTGCCAGGCCCCTGAGCGGGGCTGGGAAGGAAGGGCCAGCACAGAGAAGGTCTAGCAACGGTCCCGAGGCAGAAAGGCGCTCAGGACGCAGCACTCGGGCTGCAGCACCGGCCCGGCTCTGCCCCGCTGCTCAGCAACGTTTTCCTTCTCGCTCTGGCTTCACGCACATCAGACTCCATGGCTGAAGCCTGGCACCTGGATGTAAGTATCTTTTGCTTCCCTGACACTTGATCAAAGGTCACCCACAAGGATACAAGCAGCAAAGTACAAATCAATTTGAAAATCAGCATTAGGAAAAATATGGATCTAACCAGAAAGTCAAGTTTGGGAGACAAGTAACAGAGCTCTCGAAGCTAGGACTTCTTGGTGGCAGTGGCTTCGCTAACATTAACTGAACACGCGCTGTGTTCTGGGGGGGCCCTAAGGACCAGGAGGCTCCAATTACTGTACTTTAATAAACCTCACAACAACCCCAGAGATAAACTGAGGGACTGTTTTCTCACGAGCAGCTGCCACGAATCTAACCGAGGCAACCTGCCCAAGGCCACACAAAGCCGAAGTCTGAAACGGACAGCCTGACTCCAGAGCCGCGGGCGGGGCGCTCCCTATGAACACCTGGCTCTGCACTTCCCAATCAGCAAAGCAAAGGGGGGACTGCCGAAAGCCAGAGCAGCCCACAGAAAGGGGTCTCCAGCAACAGGGGCTGGACGGGCCCCGCAAGACCAGCTCAGCGCCTCCTCTGCCTTCGGAAAATCATTTCAAGCCGTCGATTTCCTTTTATTCGGGTCCCCTCGCACTGTGAGGCGTGTGATGTCTTCACAAGGCCCCCACGGACTGCGGTCGGTAAGCCCATCACCAAGCTCCTACAGGGGGGCTGGTTCCCACTCCCAGCCCGCCCCTTAACGGGCTCAAGGGATGAGAAGGGACAACACAGCCACCGTCCACGGGGAGAGCAAAGCCATCGTACAGATTAAGGGTCAGCCTCCTGCCTCGTCTCCCAAACCGCAAGGCTCAAGCACAAACAGGACCCAGCTCCGCGGGCTGCTGACAAGAGCCCCAGCAGATTCTGGTGAGGGGCAAAGAGCGGCGCCCAGGGACCCCGAAGCCAGGCCCCAACGCGGCCCGGCTGCTCCTGCAGGGACCCGCCTCGCGCGCCCTGCCTGCTCTACCCGCAAATCCAGGGAGCCCGGCTAGGACAGAGCCTATTCACAAGGGGTGCTTCATCCCCAGGAAAATTCCACAAGGACAACCCAGTGCCCAGGCCTCGCTGCAGGAGGGGCTGAGTCCCTGGGTGTCTTGGGTGTGAAGCCTGGGGGGAAATCTCTGGCCCAGGGATCCCAAGCCCGTGCCTCTCCCCGAGCTCCTGTGCTCTGGATAGGCAAGTCACGCAGTGTTGCAGAGAACAGAGCAGAAAAAGAAGACGGAGAGGCTGGAACGAACTCAGCAGGGAGAGAGGCTGCTCTCGACTGTGCTTACAGGAAACTGCCATGGAGGTAATTACCTCTCAAGATGTCCCGAGGGTCCGGGGAGGCTGAAGGCGGCTCTGGGCACCGGGGTTTCCCCAGGGCACATGCTTCCGGAACAGCCTCCCCAAAACAGCCCAGTTATTGGAACACTTTACCTCCAGAGTTCTCTGCCTCAAAGAAAAGGGGGGCAGTAACGATGTATCCAAATTAGGAGGAATTCTTTATTAATGCTGGTCAGCCTCCCCGCCCCCACCCGCCCCGCCCCCACCCGTTTCCTAGGCTACCCACTTCCGCAGGCTCATCACACACATCCCAGCCTCAGCATCTCACAACCTGCCCGGGTTGTCAGGCTGCCCCCGACCCTACTGAAGGTGCATCCTACGCTGCCTGGAAAGGCGGAGTTTGGAAGGCTGCATCCACAGTGAATGGTCCCAGGCTTCGGGAGAGAAAACCTGACCTACTCAGCAGCACCGGCAGCCTCCTGGTATTCAATCAACATCTGCTGCGCACCTACTATGTGAGAAGGGCTACACAGACCCACAGAAGGCAGGCACAGTGCCCAGCAGCAAGGTGCTTCAGATCCAGAGAACCGGGAAGGACCAGGTCACAAGGACAATCGTGGGAGCCTGGAAAAATGGCCTTCTGAAGCCTTAGTTTCCTCAAGTATTCAGGGCAATGAAAACCACACCCCTGCAAATGAAGCCCCATCAGGAAGGAGAACGAGTAAAGGTAGGAAAGACTCTCCCTGGGGGTGGGGCTCTCCTGCAGCTTCGTCTCAGGAAGCACCTGAGGGGGAGCTGATCTGTAGTCATGGTAACAGGAAACCATCCGTTGAACTGATGGACGACAGCTCAGCATCGGGACACACGTGTCTGCCGCCCCTAGAAGGCTCCCCCGTGTGACCTTGACAGTGACCGTCCGCTCAATCCCACCTCCTCCTGAAGCCTGCCCAGCCCTGCACCCCAAAGCCTCGGCTTCCCAGCACGGCTCCGAGAAAACTGCCTCCGAAGCAGAGCTACGCCCCCTCCACCTGTGAGGGGGGTCGACCCCCTGGCCCTCCGACGCTCGGGGTGGTCTCTCCCTGGACCATGAATCACAGGAAGCCTCCCACCTACCTTCCAGGCTACAGCTGCGTCTAAGGAGGAAACAAGAAATGGACTTGAGTGCCCTGGAAATGCTGAACTGCCCCAAATGGAGAGAGGAGGAGAGTGCAGGGGACGCTGTTACCGGTTTCCACAGCACGGGTCCCCGGGTCCTCCCAGGGCCAACGTGGCCTCGGCTGGGCTTGAATTGTAATACGCTTAACTACTGGCTTCCGATGCTCGCTGAAGAGTCACAGCTGCCAACAGCGTGGGGCAGAGAACTGGGGAAGCCGGCCGCCGGGGCACAGAGCTGCAGCCCCACCAGTCCAGCTCAGGACCCCTCCCCATTTAGTCCCCATTGCTCAGTTTCGGGAGGAATTTCAGTGTAATACAGGAGGGAGGAGCAGGGGGTCCATGAAGGAAGACGCCACAGTGTGGGTGGCTCTGAGGGGTAAACCTCAGCGACCCAGAGCAAAGCTTTCTCCGTGGGCCTCCCGGCGGCTGAGATGAAACTTAGGCAAAATATTTCTGGTGTCGTCAATTTTTCTTCCGACCAGCTTGGGTCAAGGACCCCAGGAAGCAATAAAAGCCAGTTTCCCCACAGGCAAGGAAAACATGAGGGCACGTTTCCTGAAGAACGTGGCCTGTTCCAGGAAGAAAAATCTGGAGAGACCTGAAGTGTCAAAGGACAAGGGGAAAAAGGAGCAGAATGAATTCATTTTCGTGACCACTGTCCAACACAGCTGCATGGAACTCATTTACATCTGCTAGCAGATGGCCTTCATAAGTATGAGTATCGCACCACATAGAGCACGTAAAAGGCCCGTTTGAAATATCTGAAAGTACAGAAAACAATAAAGCCAGTTGCTCAAGGGGCAGTGTAGACTTCAGATCCACTGTTATTTTTCCCTCCCATCAGAAAGACAATACATTAGGGACCATTACAAGAAAGCCCAACCTTCTGGAAGCTGGCTGTTGGTGGTCCACAAACAGGAATACATTTTGCAGCCTGAACACTCACGGCCGCTATGGCTGCATTACAGCCCCGAGGCCCAGACACCACTCCACAAAGCAGCTTCACCCTGAGAAGCAAATTCAAACTCCACTTCTCCCCAGGTCCTGCGATTTCCCCTGAAAAGCCCTGTGCCGGGGGCAAGCTGGACGTTTCCTCTCTGCACGGCGGGTGAGGGATTCGTGGAGAAGCACCCAAGCCATCAGCAGTCAGCTAAAGAGCCACCTTCGACTCTGAACCCGAGTACCTGGCCACCTCCTGTGGCCCCGGGTCTCCTGAGCCCAGCTCACCTCTCACCTGTGTGGACCAAGGTAGAAGAGCAGCGGTGGAGAGGTGCAAGGTGACTATGCCCCTGCAAGCTCTACTACCCCATGAATGAAAACCCAGCTCTGCTGGAGGTGGATCGGGAAGCAGTTCCCACCCGGAGCGCCGCTCAGGGCACCCAAACGCCTCAGACCCGCTCTGCCCCGGATGCAGGTTGCACCCCTCAGACAGAAGCCATTTCCTAAAGAACCAAGGAGGGACGTGGCAGCTGCCTCAGTCAGCTCACCACAAGCCCAGCTTCTGACCACACCCAGAAGATGCTGGCTTTTCTGCAGCCAAAGCCCCGGGACCTGAGGCACAGCGCGGGGGCCTCTGCAGTCTGCTGGGAGGCTGAGGCCCTTGTACTTGTGCTGCCCCAAAGCCCAGACGGTCAAGGCACCTGCCGTGAAGGCAGGCAGGAGGTTTCTCTCTGCATGAACGTCACCCCAAAGCTTCCAACCATGACAGCAGCAGGAGGGTGAGGGCTGGCTTGCGCCATAGAGCAGCGTCCATCAGGGACCCTGCTGGGGGACAAAAGGGAACGGCCCAAAACACAGATACAGGTGTCTATATCTTTATATAAAATAAAGGGCTTCCCTGGTGCCACAGTGGTTAAGAATCCGCCTGCCAATGCAGGGGACATGGGTTCGAGCCTTGGTCCGGGAAGATCCCACATGCCGCGAAGACCCCACATGCCGCGAAGACACTAAGCCCGTGCGCCACAGCCACTGAGCCTGCGTGCCACAACTACTGAAGCCCGCGCGCCTAGAGCCTGTGCTCCGCAATAAAAGAAGCCACCGCGATGAGAAGCCCGCGCACCACAACGAAGAGCAGCCCCCGCTCGCCGCAACTAGAGAAAGCCCGTGCGCAGTAACGGAGACCCAATGCAGCCAAAAATAAATAAATTTTTTACATTAAAAAATAAAAAAAAATAAAGAGGGGACTTCCCTGGCGCTTCAGTGGTTAAGGCTCTGCACTTCCACTGCAGGGCGCACAGGTTCGATCCCTGATTGGGGAACTAAGATCCCGCGTGCCATGCGTCACGGCCAAAAAATAAATTTTTTTTAATAAATAAAATGAAGGATGTGTAGCTCGGGGGTCCTTGAAGGATGCAGAGAAAAGCAGTATGTATTCTGTCTTACAGACCAAAGACATGCTGCCCACAAACATAAGTATATAATTATATCCACAGCCCCCCAATCGGCCCAGAATAAAGGTTTCACTTTAGAAAAAGATCTTAAAGGATAAAACCACATAGAACCCACCCCCCAACGTGTCTATAATAGTTCTTTCCCATCCATGACGCATTAATTCTCATCTCTAATGTATATTCTTATGAAATTCTGCAGGGAGGGACGGGCAGGGCCAAGGAGACAGGTACATGGTTCCACTGAGGAGAGCAGGGTCCAGGCTCGGGGGAGCGTCCTGCCCTAAAAATCATCAGGAGTTGGACGTGGGTAAGGAAGGTAACACTGGTTTCCTCCTCCGGAAAATAAACAGAATGATGCAACCGTCAGCAAGACCTCTTCCCAGCCCTGACAGCCTATGTAACACACACGCCACCTCTACCTGGTTCTTAGATGATAACCACGAATCAAACCATAGTAAAGTAGAAAATCCTTATTCCCTAGAGCCATAATGATATTAATTGGGGTTCTGTTCCTGGAAACCCATTTCATACATGAAATATATCAAAACTGATCAAGAAATGAAGACAGTACAGCCCAATATATACATTTACACACGTTTATTAGGTTCATGAAACCAACAGCAACAAAACGAGGCTATAATCCATTTTCATTTTGGAGGATGTTACTACCCACACAGAGCTAGACTGACTGGGCATCTCAAAATACAAGTCCTGTAAAGTCAGGAGTAAAACACGTTTAATTCTGTACATATTTATGGAGCACCTGCTGTATACCAGGAGCTATGCCAGATGTTAGCTGACCAAAAGCACAGTCCCTACTCTCAAGGAGTTTGGACCTGGTAGAAAAGCCAGAAAAGCCATCACACAAATTAATCCCCAGTAACAAAAAGGTATTCTTTATCACCCTCAACAGACTTTCAAACTACATTTTTAAAATAAGACGATTTCTCTCCATGTGCATGAATGCTGATTCAACATGCATGCACACAGATGGCTTGCAAAGTCTTCAGGTGATCCAAGCTTTAACAGAAGTCTAATTTTACTATCACTTCAAGAATCCCTTATTCCCTCTGTTTCATCAAAATTAAATACCTGTTGGGACTTCCCTGGCGGCCAGTGGTTAAGACCCAGTGCGGGAGGCACGGGTTCGATCCCTGGTCAGGGAACTAAGATCCCGCATGCCGTGCGGCCAAAACAAAACAAAAAATCCTCTAAAAATTAAATACCTGCTGTGAGGAGTAGCCTTCCTCTTCAAAGCTTTCAGCTTAACTTCTCTGGAATACCTTTCAAGCTTTTCTGAAATGCCTTGTGCCATTTCCCCTGAATGCTGGCTGGTGTGACGCCAGCCATTTTTTCCCCAGAATTGCTCAAATAAATCCTCCTTGTCTTCCTTTTGGCACCTCATCTCACCTGTTCATTCGTATTTTGAAGACAGCTCTATGCCTTTGCTACAATCTTTGCTTCATGGCAAGGCCCACAGGTTCACCTTCTGATCATACATCCTTGCCATCAAATCCATCTTATCAGCTTCCCTAATCCCTGTTCACTCAGGGCATCAGAGCCACAGGCTCCAAGCAGCGTCCGCCAGACAGTGGGACCGAAACCAAGAACACGAGTTTGGCTGTTACCGTGGAGAGAAGAGATGGTCTTATTTACCAAAGCAAAGGGTCATCAGTCAGTCGTAAGCTGAGGGTCTCAGGTATCCCTTCACTCTGTGCCCAGTGCCACAGGAGCAGGTATCACAGAAGCTATAAAATAATTTTACTCAACTTTCTCCTTGTCTGGGACCATCAGATTAAACATGAATCTTCGTATCTGAGACCATCAAGATGCATCTCACGTTCACAGCTGCAGAGTCTGGGTCTTTTAACTTGAGACAATAAACTAGTCTCCGCCCCTCATTTTCTTCCTATTCATCTCCTCTTTCTAAGCAGGTGCCATCAGGCTCCTGGCTCGTCGCCACCACACTGAGACCGCAACCCACCTGGACCTGACACGACTGGCTGCCCAATTCTTGGAAACTTTCTGGCTTGGTTTCCATGCTCCTGACCCCCAAAAGCACATCTTCAGTCTAGACTCCATGTTTGACCTACAAAGCCCTTTTCTACGCAATGATCTCCAGCCACCAGGTATAAAACAAGGTCGGTGTCTCCACAGCAGAGACACAGATAGAGAATCTCACTCAAAATGACTTCAACCAGGAGTCGGCAAGCTTTTCCTCTGAAGGGCCAGAGAGTAAATGCTTTAGAACACGTGGCTCAGAAAGCCTCTTTCACAGCTACTCGGCTCAGCTGTTACAAGGCAAAAGCAGCCACAGACAATAGGGGAAGGATAAGGGCATTGCCGTGTTCCTATAAAACTTTAGGGAGAACAGGTGGTGTGGCCCGTGGGCCACAGTTTGCCAACCCCTCCCTTAAACAATAAAGCATATTTATCTAACAAAACAAGGAACGCCTGAGGCAGGAAAATCCCAGGGTTGATTGACTCAGCCACCCAACCCATGTACTAAGGTCCTATTTCCCTCTACCCTCTGCCATCTGACAAGGTTAACTTTCCTCATGGTCACAAGACAGCTGCCACAACTCCCCACAAAGCAACATCCAGCAGCAGCAGAGATGGCTTCTTCCTTGAGTCCCTTTTTAGGGTAGGAAACCTTTACCAGAAGCCCCCTGTCCCACCGACGGGCTCACATTCTCCCCGCCCCCCCATGGAATTCCCGTAACTGCCTTAGATTAATCAAGACTTAATACAAAGTCCCATAAGTAACGCCCTCGCTCCCCACACCCCAGCCCCACGGGAACTGGGCTCTGCCGGCACAGAGAACCACCACACATGGTGCCTACACGAAGCTTCCTCCCCAAACCAGCTCCCCCTCGGTCCGCCTCGCCCTTGTAAACGCCCCGACCTTCCACTTTCCATTCACTTCTGTTTGCTCTGCCACCTCCCAGGTCTGGCCCTTCACCGCACACCTGGCCCGCGGACGCCACCTGACATGGGTGGGGCTCCTGACCTGTTCACTTGGCATCACACGCCTGGACCGACCTTTATGACAGAACGCCGCTCGAAGCCAGCCTAGGGTCCCTCCCCAGAGCCCACCAAGGCCCTCAGTGGCCGTGGAAGCCACTTCCTCCCCTGCGCTCGGGCCGGACCTCCCCCCAGCCTCCGCCCCAGCGGGACTCAGCTGCACCTCCTGGCTCTGCACCCCTCTTCTCCCCTCCACACCTTCGTCCTTGCCGCTCTCCTCACCCGGCTGCCCTCTTGTGCACACGGGCAAAGCCGGCAGACGCAGGCAGGGCGGGAGGGGTCGGACGCCCACCCGCTCAGCCCCCACTGCTGCGGCAGTGACTTGGCCACACTGCGACGCCTCAGCCACGACGGGCCCTTCAGACGCACCGGGAGGACGAACTCTGCGTCGGTGATGCCAGGCCTGGCACCGACAGCCCCCCCCCGAATCACACCACCTGAGTCCTTCTAGGACCATTCCTGCTGCCCCCACAAATGAACGTTGTTTCCACGGGGGTTAACCTTAGGGCTTTCGAAACACATGTGACATGCAAACAGATCCATGATACGCTACTCGGAACCACTGGGTTCGCAAACTACAAAACCCTTTTTCCTGAGCTCCAGGCAAGCACTTTCCATGCAATAGTGTTTCAGGATCAGGCAGCCGGACAGATACGCCATGCTTTATTCTCATCCCAGAAGGCACTGCGAACACACACTTCAAGTGATTTTGCAGTAAGACCACCACGGTACCATCACTGACACCTTTGACAACGAAAACAAAAGTCCTCAAGTAACAGGCTGATAGGGAACCAACAAAATTCCTTCACACAACAAGCAGCAAAGAGCAACTCCCTGGTCCCAGCACCGTGGGAAATGCTGGCCTCGGTGGGCAGGAGAAAGCAAAACCACACCCGTAAGAAAGTGAGCACGGCCAGCCTGGAGGGCACAGTCACACAAGTGAGGGCTTAGCGGTCACGGCGTTGATGCAGGAAGAAGCGTCTCAGAGAAGCCACTTCTCCACAGTCAGGGAAGGAAAGGAAGACGCAGCAGGACTCAGAGATCAGCAAACCGTGACTGACATCAACTCCAAAACCACGCGAGTTATATGGGTTTTCGAACAAGGGGACCTACAATCATCACTGGGATGTTCATATGTGAAGGCATGTTACTAGACTCTAACATAGAAATAGCACGGAAACATATGGCTAAAGCCTTGGCAGTGCACACAGGAAGAATGAGACAAATTCAGACATTACGGATCTTCCATAAATGGATTTGCTGAGGTTTAGAAGACTCCTTTCCCCTGTCACCAACTCTTATTCCAAAAAATAGCTTAGAAACCAATGAATTTCCAGATAAGCACAAAATCATGGCCAATATTCAGGATATCTGCTGTTCCTTCTTGCCCAAGAGATGCTGAAAGTGTGCAGGGCAAGGGGAGAGACAGCCCCGGACTAAGAAACGATGTTTCTCCTCCCAAAACACGCAGTGGGGACAAGGATCCTCCGGGGTCTCCCCACAGGAGGTCCCGGCCCTCCTTTATTCCTGCATTATCATAATGCCACAAAGCGCCGAAGAGAACTGTTTTCATAAACAGGGTTTTTACGCTTTAAAAAACTTGAACACGAGCACCTGATTCGCTTTAAGGCAAGTGTACTGCAGCTAGAGGAGGATTCACACAGAGGAAGAGAACAGCGTGCTGTGTTTGAAAAACTGACATCACCAGCACTTAAGACTGAATTCTTAAACACATTCCGCTCCAGAGCAGCGCTCCCAGCCTAATTAGAGCTATCTGTGTAAGATTCTGGAACTCTAAGTGTTGTTTCACTGCAGAATATGATTGGGTTGCTCAACTGGGGGCAGGCCATTCGATCGAACCATAATTACTCGTGCAGATTACCTGGGAAGAAAACCAGGACGCCTTCGAGTCCTCCCTAACAGCCTACTTGAGAGTTCACGGGGTGGCCGGCAGTGGTCCTCAGGGGACCATCTTGAGTTGGGTTAGCAATTATGGAATGTAAATGATGCTTCTTAAGACACCTGGAAGAAATCCAAGTCTTTCTTAACCATCATTCCATATTCTTCATTTGATCAGTAAATCTCTTGTTGATAGATAATTCACAGGAATTAGACTAAAAGTAATCAAAATTTCAAACCCGTAAACGTCAAGTAATCAAAGATTTCCAAATGTGGAATCCCAACCATGTCAGGCACAGCTACTGACTATGGTGCATAAAAGGCTGCATCAGGCAGGAATCTGGGGGGGAAAAAAAATACTAGCTTGGCAACTGCAAGGCCCACATCCTCGCAGCTCCGAGCGGGCACCATTATCTCGTGATGGGTAAGAGGGAATTGCACGATAAATCCCCAACGCCACCGCTAACTGGGTCCAGAGTTCTGACACTGCCTCTTCCTCTGCAGTATCACTTCAATCCAGTGACGTCAGAGCACTATCTCACCTGTGTTTGTTGAATTTTAAGATGGTTATACATAACCCAGCCACTGCTTTAAGAATATAGTATCACAGTACACAGAAGTGACTTGACCCTAGATCTCCTGTATGTCCTACACTTCGTGATGATGCTGTGAAGTTAAGACTGGCTGGGAGAAACCTGTCTGTCTCTCTACTTTAGGATTAAATCATCACTGCCTTTCAGTTATTTTCTATGAACTTGAAACTAACATGCCTTTGTGGCAGGCACGCCTATAACTTTCTTACATGTCTGACATGCATGTGTCCAGCAACCTTCAGCGTCTCAGGGTTTTACTCCATGCTCTCAGGGACGGGGACATCCATGTATGAATAAAACAGACAACACCCCTGCCTCGTGCTGTGTACGTTCTAATTCACAACACATCCAATCACCATAAACTGAACCTTCCGAAACAGTCCGACATCAGGAACCCAGAACTACAGACTCACGAGGCAAAAGTGAGGAGAGTAAAAAGCACAAGAGGGAAGAAAAAGGAATTTTGGTAATACCCATCGCTCTGAGGCTGAAAAACACTCAACACATCTACCAAAAATTTGCCCACAGGCTGAATTCTGACACATGTATACGAACTGACAATAGACGTAAGTGCTCAGAGAAAAGAGACTGTTCCTTCCAGAGGGATGAAACCTGACATTGGCCCCCAAAGTGCTTCATTAGAAAAGCCTGTGAACTGGTGTGACAAATTCCCCCAGACACCAGCTCCATTTTCTTTTCTTTCCCTCTCTACATTACAAACCAGATCCTTTTGGTTTCGCTTCTGAGTAAACGCAGAAGGTGGCTTGCCTGTGGACTGAGGGCAGAAAAGTAGAGAATAACAAGCTCTTTCGGGTCCTGTGGCAGAATTCACTGTGTTATGTTTTGACCAAGACCATCAGATGTCCATCTAGCTCAGAACCCAAGAGTATTTCCAGCTTGGTACAAAACCAACGTGTTATCAGTAAGCCAGTAGACATTCCGACCCATCCTTCTTTCAGGGCTAATGTCTCCTGTAAAAAAAGATTCAGAAACTCCAGGAAAGGGAGGAAGGCAGGGCACGATGGCAGCAATGAACCCCAGAACTTCGAGCCAAGGGAGGCCGCCTGCCTATCTTCCTGGTCAAAAGCTGGTCTCAGATTTTAAAGACTTTGTCAAAACGGCCCGTCAAGAATCCTCCAAATGCCTCCTCCTCCCTTATTGTAACTAGTTCTCACTCTCCCAAAGTTTAGACGAAGCAGATAGATGCTCCACAGCCTTCAGGCGCAGAGTCCCTGAACACAGGGGCAGTTTTACTCATTCAACAAACACTGGGGACGCGGTACATTTACTACGAGCCTCTCTAGCTCAGTAGGTGCTGGGAACGAGGGGTGGATGGGTGGGTACGTGCCTTGAAGACTTTCCCACCATCTCCCACAATGATTAAACTAGGCTCGTTTGCATGTAGGAAGTTCTCGGAGCTTTTAGAACTTAACCCACGGAAAACCGCCAGCCACGCCCCAACGTCTCCAACAAGCCACGTCCTTCCTTCACTCCGGCTCTTCCTTCCAAATGGAGGGCTGCTGCTTCCATAGAAGACGGTAAAACTCAATCTTACTGAAACCCCCAGACGTGTGCTGCGCTGTCTGTACCACCTGTGAAGGGGGCCACACTCAAACGCGGCTGATTTGGGGAACAGCAAGTGTGTGCAGTGTCTGCAGGTCAATGTGGTTTGTGTTCCAGCCTAAGAATTACAATGGAAACAACACTTAAGTTGGTTGTTTTTTTAATTAAAAAAAATCCCAGCCGCTTACAATCTGGGGCCTAAGACAAAGAACAGCTCAGGCTTCAACCCACGTCCTTTTTTTGCCATGAAGAGAGCGACACTTTTTAATGGGAATTCAATTCAGGAATATATGTTTCTATCAGGACAAGTCATGTTTTGCACCTTCTACCCAAGAGGCAGCCAAGCAAAAGACCAAACACACGCCTGCGTACTGAGAACACAGGTGGCTGTCATTCTGCAGCAGTACTAGAGGAGGGGGAACCCTCCTCCCCTGGGCTGGCGGGCAGTCAGGAAGAGAGCCGGCTGCTTGAGTGCTCATCAGACTTCAAACCTGAGCTCGGAGCAATGAGAGACACCTCCAAGACTCCACAAGTGAGGGTGGCCAGAAGCAATCTCGCAGCTGACAAGAGGATGCACCACAAAGGCAGTCCCTGGGCAACGCAGGACAGGAGCCACCAAAGGCAACGACAAACGCTCTGCGCCAGCTAGGGATTTCACCAGGTAGGGAACTCCGGGGGAGGGTTAGCCAGACTGCTTTGTGGCACAGGTGGCAGCTGTGAGTCTATAGTTACGCTTACATATAATGATGCTATAAATTCCAATGTGGATTTAACGATTCTCAAATAATCTTTACTTAGTTTAAAAAAAAAGGGCCAACGTTCAGGTGCTGTGACATGTGAACAAAGGTGATCCCAAGCGAACAAACCACGGCAAAGATTACGGCACCTGAAGCGGCAGGACAGTGGAGCCGGGGACCCCGCACAGTGGAAGCAAGGTCAAGCGGACTTCAGAGACTCAGACAGCCAAGAATCAAGGCCCAGCACCTTCCATTCCCAGTAAACAACGCGGCTTGTTTAACTGTGCTGTCACCTGCGTCCTCATCTGTGCAATGTGTGCAACAACAGCGCCTGCTCAGAACTGTCAGGTGGACTGAGCAGATTAATCTCTGGACAACGCCTGGCACGTGGTAAGCACTCAGCTGTCATGGTCAGTCCATACAAAGGCTCAAAAGCCACGCTGGACAGCATGACAGCCCAGCACACCTGGCCCTGCACATCCGCCCACGGCTGGCAGCCACAGCCCCCAGCTCCGTCTACCCCCCAGCTGCCTGTGCCAGCCTGAACTGCCCCCATCACACGCCCCGTTCCTCTTGCCCTCGCCAGCCCAGCGGGAACACACATGGGGTTGCTGCGGCGCCGTTCTGTCCCACTTTCTGCACAGCCCACCTCCCTCCCCTTTCTTTGGTGTCCACTCCCAGCTGGTCTGGACAGTGGCTGCCCACCCAGCAGGGGTTGAGGATGACGCCGCCCAAGCAGCAGTCACCTGCGGCCTCCAGCCTCAGTCCACCACCTCCGTAAGGGCAAGTACCAAGGGTGCAGGCTCTGTCATGAAGCAGACTTTGCGAATATTCACAGATGATTAAGAAAAAGCCACAACCAGGGAGCAGTCTCATCAGCCGTTCACTCACTCAACATTTAGGGAAGGCCCGCCGTGTACCACCAGGTCCCAAGGTGTCCCCCAGGACGAGGGAGCACACGCAACCTGACAGTGCTGGTGGCTTGTCATTTACAGCAACCAGGCAAAGTCCCTGTCGCCCCAACTACACAGAAGCCGCCTGAACCCTTGGGGCAGGTGGAGGCGGGGCCAGGGAGCTTTTCTTTTCCCCCTTTGAAGGTAAATTGGTGCCGCAGAAAATCTTTCTGGCCGTGTTGGGTGTCGTTGCTGCGCACAGGCTTTCTCTAGTTGCAGCGAGCGGGGGCTACTCTTCGTTGCAGTGGCTTCTCTTGTTGCGGAGCACAGGCTCTAGAGCACAGGCTCAGTAGTTGTGGTTCGCGCGCTTAGTTGCTCTGTGGCATGTGGGATCTTCCTGGACCAGGGCTCGAACCCGTGTCCCCCAGCATTGGCAGGAGGATTCTTAACCACTGGGCCACCAGGAAAACCCTGCAGAAAGTTTAAGAAAATGTTTGACCTTTATGGAAACCAAAGAGAATGCTTATAAGAGTGCTCTTAGAGAGAGGGGAAAGATGGCGTAAGAGTAAGACGCGGAGATCAACTTCCTCCCCACAGATACATCAGAAATACATCTACACGCGCAACAGCTCCTACAGAACACCTACTGAACGCTGGCAGAAGACCTCAGACCTCCCAAAAGGCAAGAAACTCCCCCACGTACCTGGGTAGGGCAAAAGAAAAAAGAATAAACGGAGACAAAAGGATAGGGAAGGGACCTGCACCAGTGGGAGGGAGCCGTGAAGGAGGAAAGGTGTCCACACGCTAGGAGCCCTTTCGCGGGCGGAGACTGCGGGTGGCGGGAGGGGGAAAGCTTCGAAGCCGCGGAGGACAGCGCAGCCACAGGGGTGCGGAGGACAAAGCGGAGAGATTCCCGCACAGAGGATTGGTGCCGACCGGCACTCACCAGCCCGAGAAGCTTGTCTGCTCACCCGCCGGGGCGGGCGGGGCTGGGAGCTGAGGCTCGGGGCTTCGGTCGGTCGGAGCGCAGGGAGAGGACTGGGGTTGGCGGCTTGAACACAGCCTGAAGGGGTTAGTGCACCACGACTAGCCGGGAGGGAGTCCGGGGAAAAGTCTGCACCTGCCTAAGACGCAAGAGACTTTTTCTTCCCTCTGTGTTTCCTGGTGCGTGAGGAGAGGGGATTAAGAGCGCTGCTTAAAGGAGCTCCAGAGACGGGCGCGAGCCACGGCTAACAGTGCGGACCCCAGAGACGGGCAAGAGACACTAAGGCTGCTGCTGCCGCCACCAAGAAGCCTGTGTGCCAGCACAGGTCACTATCCACACCCCTCTTCCGCGGAGCCTGTGCAGCCCGCCACCGCCAGGGTCCCGGGATCCAGGGACGACTTCCCCGGGAGAACGCACGGCGCACCTCAGGCTGGCGCAACGTCACGCCGGCCTCTGCCGCCGCAGGCACGCCCCGCACCCGTACCCCTCCCTCCCCACGGCCTGAGTGAGCCAGAGCCCCCGAATCAGCGGCTCATTTAACCCCGTCCTGTCTGAGCGAAGAACAGACGCCCTCCGGCGACCAACACGCACAGGCGGGGCCAAATCCAAAGCTGAGCCCCGGGAGCTGTGCTAACAAAGAAGAGAACGGGAAATCCCTCCCAGCAGCCTCAGCAGCAGCGGATTAAATCGCAATAAACTTGATGTACCTGCATCTGTGGAATACATGAATAGACAACGAATCACCCCAAATTGAGGGAGTGGGCTTTGAGAGCAAGATTTATGATTTTTTCTCCTTTTCCTCTTTTTGTGACTGTGTGTGTGTAGCTTCTGTGTGAGATTTTGTCTCTATAGCTTTGCTTTCACCATTTCTCCTAGGGTTTTGTCCGTCTTTTAACTTTTTTTTATTTTGATAACTTTTATCTTACTTTATTTTATCCTCTTTCTTTCTACTTTTTCTCCCTTTTATTCTGAGCCGTGTGGATGAAAGGCTCTTGGTGCTGCAGCCAGGAGTTAGTGCTGTGCCTCTGAGATGGGAGAGCCAATTTCAGGACACTGGTCCACAAGAGACCTCCCAGCTGCACATAATATCAAACAGTGAAAATCTCCCAGAGATCTCCATCTCAACACCAGCACCCAGCTTCACTCAACGACCAGCAAGCTACAGTGCTGGACAGCCTATGCCAAACAACTAGCAAGACAGGAACACAACCCCACCCATTAGCAAAAAGGCTGCCTAAAATCATAAGGCCACAGACACCCCAAAACACACCACTAGACGTAGACCTGCCCACCATAAAGACAAGATCCAGCCTCATCCACCAGAACACAGGCACTAGTCTCCTCCACCAGGAAGCCTACACAACCCACTGAACCAACTTTAGCCACTGGGGACAGACACCAAAAACAACGGGAACTACGAACCTGCAGCCTGCAAAAAGGAGACCCCAAACACAGTCAGATAAGCAAAATAAGACGACAGAGAAACACACAGCAGATGAAGAAGCAAGATAAAAACCCACCAGACCTAACAAATGAAAAGGAAATATAGGCAGTCTACCTGAAAAAGAATTCAGAATAATGAAAGTAAAGATGATCCAAAATCTTGGAAACAGAATAGACAAAATGCAAGAAACATTTAACAAGGACCTAGAAGAACTAAAGATGAAACAAGCAACGATGAACAACACAATAAATGGAATTAAAAATACTCTAGATGGGATCAATAGCAGAACAACTGAGGCAGAAGAACGGATAAGTGACCTGGAAGATAAAATAGTGGAAATAACTACTGCAGACCAGAATAAACAAAAAAGAATGAAAAGAACTGAGGACACTCTCAGAGACCTCTGGGAAACATTACACACACCAACATTCGAATTATAGGGGTTCCAGAAGAAGAGAGAAAAAAGGGACTGAGAAAATATTTGAAGAGACTATAGTTGAAAACTTCCCTAATATGGGAAAGGAAATAGTTAATCAAGTCCAGGAAACACAGAGAGTCCCATACAGGATAAATCCAAGGAGAAACATGCCAAGACACATATTAATCAAACTGTCAAAATTACATACAAAGAAAACATATTAAAGCAGCAAAGGAAAAACAAGTAACATACAAGGGAATCCCCATAAGGTTAACAGCTGATCTTTCAGCAGAAACTCTGCAAGCCAGAACAGAGTGGCAGGACATATTTAAAGTGATGAAGGAGAAAAACGTACAACCAAGATTACTCTACCCAGCAAGGATCTCAGTTCAGATCTGATGGAGAAATTAAAATCTTTTTTTTAATCTTTATTGGAGTATAATTGCTTTACAATGGTGTGTTAGTTTCTGCTTTATAACAAAGTGAATCAATTATACATATACATATGTACCCATATCTCTTCCCTCTTGTGTCTCCCTCCCTCCCACCCTCCCTATCCCACCCCTCCAGGTGGTCACAAAGCACCGAGCTGATCTCCCTGTGCTAAGCAGCTGCTTGATGGAGAAATTAAAATCTTTACAAAGAAAAGCTGAGAGTTCAGCACCACCAAACCAGCTTTACAACAAATGCTAAAGGAACTTCTCTAGGCAAGAAACACAAGAGAAGGGAAAGACCTACAATAACAAACCCAAAACAATTAAGAAAATGGGAATAGGAACATACATATCAATTACCTTAAATATAAATGGATTAAATGCTCCAACCAAAAGACACAGACTGGCTGAATGGATACAAAAACAAGACCCATATATATGCTATCTACAAGAGACCCACTTCAGACCTAGGAACAGATACAGACTGAAAGTGAGGGGATGGAAAAAGATATTCCATACAAATGGAAATCAAAAGAAAGCTGGAGTAGCAATTCTCATATCAGACAAAACAGACTTTAAAATAAAGACTATTACAGGAGACAAAGAAGGACACTACATAATGATCAAGGGAATGATCCAAGAAGAAAATATAACAATTGTAAATATTTATGCACCCAACATAGGAGCACCTCAATACATAACCCAATACTAACAGTCATAAAAGGGGAAATCGACAGTAACACATTCATAGTAGGGGATTTTAACACCCCACTTTCACCAATGGACAGATCATGCAAAATGAAAATAAGGAAACACAAGCTTTAAATGACACATTAAACAAGATGGACTTAATTGATATTTATAGGACATTCCATCCAAAAACAACAGAATATACATTTTTCTCAAGTGCTCATGGAACATTCTCCAGGATAGATCATATCTTGGGTCACAAATCAAGCCTTGGTAAATTTAAGAAAACTGAAATTGTATCAAGTATCTTTTCTGACCACAACACTATGAGACTAGGTATCAATTACAGGAAAAGATCAGTAAACAATACAAACCCATGTAGGCTAAACAATATACTACTTAATAACGAAGTGATCATTGAAGAAATCAAAGAGGAAATCAAAAAATACCTAGAAACATGACAATGGAGACATGACGACCCAAAACCTATGGGATGCAGCAAAAGCAGTTCTAAGAGGGAAGTTTATAGCAATACAATCCTACCTTAAGCAACAGGAAACATCTCGAATAAACAACCTAACCTTGCACCTAAAGCAATTAGAGAAAGAAGAACAAAAAAACCCCAAAGTTAGCAGAAGGGAAGAAATCATAAAGATCAGATCAGAAATAAATGAAGAAATGAAGGAAACGATAGCACAGATCAATAAAACTAAAGGCTGGTTCTTTGAGAAGATAAACAAAATTGATAAACCATTAGCCAGACTCATCAAGAAGAACAAAGAGAAGACTCTCAAATCAAGAGAATTAGAAATGAAAAAGTAGAAGTAACAACTGACACTGCAGAAATACAAAAGATCACGAGAGTTACTACAAGCAACTATATGCCAATAAAATGGACAACCTGGAAGAAATGGACAAATTCTCAGAAATGCACAACCTGCCAAGACTGAATCAGGAAGAAATAGAAAATACGAACAGACCCATCACAAGCACAGAAATTGAAACTGTGATTAAAAATCTTCCAACAAACAAAAGCCCAGGACCAGATGGCTTCACAAGCAAATTCTATCAAACATTTAGAGAAGAGCTAACACCTATCCTTCTCAAACTCTTCCAAAATATAACAGAGGGAGGAACACTCCCAAACTCATTCTACGAGGCCACCATCACCCTGATACTGAAACCAGACAAGGATGTCACAAAGAAAACTACAGGCCAATATCACTGATGAGCATAGATGCATAAATCCTCAACAAAATACGAGCAAACAGAATCCAACAGCACATTAAAAGGATCATACACCATGATCAAGTGGGGTTTATTCCAGGAATGCAAGGATTCTTCAGTATACGCAAATCAATCAACGAGATACACCATATATTAACAAACTGAAGGAGAAAAACCATATGATCATCTCAATAGATGCAGAGAAAGCTTTCGACAAAATTCAACACCCATTTATCATAAACACCCTGCAGAAGGTAGGCAAAGAGGGAACTTTCCTCAACATAATAAAGGCCATATATGACAAACCCACAGCCAACATTGTCCTCAATGGTGAAAAACTGAAAGCATTTCCACTTGTCCACCGGAACAAGACAAGGTTGCCCACTCTCACCACTCTTATTCAACATAGTTTTGGAAGTTTTAGCCACAGCAGAGAAGAAAAGGAAATAAAAGGAATCCAGGTCAGAAGAAATAAAGCAGTCACTGTTTGCAGATGACATGATACTATACATAGAGAATCCTAAAGATGCTACCAGAAAACTACTAGAGCTAATCAATGAATTTGGTAAAGTAGCAGGATACAAAATTAATGCACAGAAATCTCTGGCATTCCTATACACTAAGGATGAAAAATCTGAAAGTGAAATCAAGAAAACACTCCCATTTACCATTGCAACAAAAAGAATAAAATATCTAGGAATAAACCTACCTAAGGAGACAAAAGACCTGTATGCAGATAATTATAAGACACTGATAAAAGAAATTAAAGATACAAATAGATAGAGAAATATACCATGTTCTTGGATTGGAAGAATCAACATTGTGAAAATGACTCTACTACCCAAAGCAATCTACAGATTCAATGCAATCCCTATCAAACTACCACTGGCATTTTTCACAGAACTAGAACAAAAAATTTCACAATTTGTATGGAAACACAAAAGACCCCGAATAGCCAAAGCAATCTTGAGAATGAAAAACGGGGCTGGAGGAATCAGGCTACCTGACATCAGACTATATTACAAAGCTACAGTAATCAAGATAGTATGGTACTGGCACAGAAACAGAAATATAGATCAATGGAACAGGATAGAAAGCCCAGAGATAAACCTACGCACACATGGTCACCTTATCTTTGATAAAGGAAGCGGGAATGTACAGTGGAGAAAGGACAGCCTCTTCAATAAGTGGTGCTGGGAAAACTGGACAGGTACATGTAAAAGTATGAGATTAGAACACTCCCTAACACCATACACAAAAATAAGCTCAGAATGGATTAAAGACCTAAATGTAAGGCCAGAAACTATCAAACCCTTAGAGGAAAACATAGGCAGAACACTCTATGACAAGCAAGATCCTTTTTGACCCACCTCCTAGAGAAATGGAAATAAAAACAAAAATAAATGGGACCTAATGAAACTTAAAAGCTTTTGCACAGCAAAGGAAACCATAAACAAGACGAAAAGACAACCCTCAGAAATGGGAGCAAATATTTGCAAATGAAGCAAGTGACAAAGGATTAATCTCCAAAATTTACAAGCAGCTCATGCAGCTCAATAACAAAAAACAAACAACCCAATCCAAAAATGGGCAGAAAAACTAAATAGACATTTCTCCAAAGAAGATATACAGATGGCCAACAAACACTTGAAAGAATGCTCAACATCATTAATCATTAGAGAAATGCAAATCAAAACTACAATGAGATATCATCTCACACCTGTCAGAATGGCCATCATCAAAAAATCTGGAAACAATAAATGCTGGAGAGGGTGTGGAGAAAAGGGAACACTCTTGCACTGCTGGTGGGAAAGTGAATTGGTACAGCCACTATGCAGAACAGTATGGAGGTTCCTTAAATATCTACAAATAGAACTACCATATGACCCAGCAATCCCACTACTGGGCATATACCCTGAGAAAACCATAATTCAAAAAGAGTCATGTACCACAATGTTCATTGCAGCACTATTTACAATAGCCAGGTCATGGAAGCAACCTGAATGTCCATCAACAGATGAATGGATAAAGAAGATGTGGCACGTATATACAATGGAATATTACTCAGCCATAAAAAGAAACGAAATGGAGTTATTTGCAGTGAGGTGGATGGACCTAGAATCTGTCATACAGAGTGAAGTAAGTCAGAAAGAGAAAAGCAAATACCGTATGCTAACACGTATATATGGAATCTAAGAAAAAAAATGTCATGAAGAACCTAGGGGTAAGACGGGAATAAAGACACAGATCTACTATAGCATGGACTTGAGGATATGGGGAGGGGGAAGGGTAAGCTGTGACAAGGTGAGAAAGTGGCATGGACGTATATACACTACCAAACGTAAGATAGCTAGTGGGAAGCAGCCGCATAGCACAGGGAGATCAGCTCGGTGCTTTGTGACCACCTAGAGGGGTGGGATAGGGAGGGTGGGAGGGAGATGCAAGACGGAAGAGATATGGGAACATATGTATATGTATAACTGATTCACTTTGTTATAAAGCAGAAACTAACACACCATTGTAAAGCAATTATACTCCAATAAAGATGTTAAAAAAAAACAAAAAAGAGTGCTCTCAGAAATCTGGTGGGGGACTTACGCAGCGGTCCAGTGGTTACGACTCCGTACTTCCAATGCAAGGGACACGGGTTCGATCCCTGATCAGGGAACTAAGATCCCACATGCCTTACGGCTTGGCAAAAACAAAAAAATTGTTAATTTAAAAAAGAAAAAGGGCTTCCCTGGTGGCGCAGTGGTTGAGAGTCCGCCTGCCGATGCAGGGGACGCGGGTTCGTGCCCCGGTCTGGGAAGATTCCACGTGCCGCGGAGCGGCTGGGCCCGTGAGCCATGGCCGCTAAGCCTGCGCGTCCGGAGCCTGTGCTCCGCAACGGGAGAGGCCACAGCAGTGAGAGGCCCGCGTATCGCGGAAAAAAAAAAGTAATCCGGTGGTTTGGTTTTAAAACCTCTGACAAAGGTATTCCTGAATGAATAACTTAGGACTCTTCAGGGATACCTTTGGGCCAAAAGTTAATAATTTACAGCTGAGCAAGTGGAGGTAAACCGCCACTTTACAGCAAGCTTCTAATCTCTGACGGGTCACGGAAATTACAAAGGGCGTCCCCCCTTCACACGTGAGCCAAGCCAGCATCCGCCTGGCGCTAATCTGACTCACTTGCTCTTTGAGGAGGAAAATCCGTAGGAGGTGCTTTTCCACCTTGCTCTTTTCTAAATGAAAATCACAACAAAATTTAAGCGACAGCATCTTTTCTCAGTCATGCTTAAATACAAATATTGCTGAATTTAAAGTCAGCAGAAATTATATGGACTTCACTACAAGATACAGACAAGTTGGCCTTTAAACAAGTTTATTTACACTGCTGATTATAAAAATAATCCAATGTCATTTTAGAGAATTCGGAAAATGTGAGGCCAGCACCAGAGAGAAGCGCCGGCGCGTCGGTGTGTCTCCTCCGCCCGGTCTTCTTCCTGGGTATACGCCGTATGCTTTCTTTGTGGTCTATTTACATAGATATCTGTGCCCTGCCATTTTCTTATTAACTATGTCACTAACTCGTCTTTAAAAACAATTTTCAGTGGCTTCATACTACGTCAATAACGTATTAAATCAGCTCCCTACGTGTTCTACTTGTTAGTACAATGCCTGGTGTTCACGAACTGTATCATCTGCTTGAATCGCACTGTCACCCATCAACAGAAAAAACAGAATTGGTAGCAAAGGCGCTGGGAGACTAGAATCACTGCCAAGCTGGTCACATTACTTAGTAATTACTTAGTAAGTTAGTAAACAAACTTCCCTGGTTATGTACACGTGTGTAGCCAGGGAAAGGGAGGGGGGTGGCATTTTCATAAATTAACCCAAACACAAAATCATCCATCATCTTGCCACTAAGATAAGGTGTGCTCAGCCAGTTCAGACGGTAAGGGCACCAGGAAGCAGAGAGAGCGTGGCTCAGACCAGGGCACCTGCAGCAGCTCAGGGAGCCGTCGAGTTCCTAGTGGGGATCCCCAAACCCTCCTAGAGCAGCAGTTCTCAAACTTCCTGGGCTCAGGGTAAATTCAATCAGTTACTCCTTGAAGTGACAGCCTAACTTCATTTTAAGGAAAACAAGTGACAAACACCCAAGTGTGAATAACTGATCTGTCACTTTTAAGTACAGGGTGATGTCCCATGAGAAAAGCTGTTAGTTAAGCTGATAACAAAGTGCACGTTTTTTCTTAAAGCCACCACCCGTCAGCATGCAGCAGAGGTGCTTTCCACGCACTGCCCACTTTGTCACAGTATCGAGAAACAGTAAGGAAAGAGCTAAACTTTAATGAAGTTAATGTCTACTGCTTCACTGAGGACATTGCTGAGCGGAGCTGTTTTTTGTAATCCCCACAAGCACATGGAGGTGGATTTCACCCCAGGGCTGGCCCAGGGCAGTCTCACACCAAAGCACCAGCAGTCTTGCCACCACTGCTTGTGCACCATCAGGACAAATACCAATGCCACTAAACAGCAAAAAAAAAAAAAAAAAAAAAACCTTAGTTTTACCAAGAAAATAAGCTTGACCTTGAAGACCATCGGAAAAATTCGTATAGATCCCCAGGGATCCACAGACCATCCTTTGAGCACCACCAGTGCAGGGGGCAAGAAAACTAAATGAACTTCGAGACAGTTTTTCACTTTCTATTTTTACAGTAAGGCCATAAGTAATCTTTAAATGTCTAATCGTATCTAAAAAGAACAAGCTTGCTCATTTTTAAGGATTTCAGGATTCTTGAACGACCAACAATAATCAAACACAGAAAATACCAACACTATACGTAGACCAGCTCCCTCGGCCTCAGTAAGAGGTAGAAGCATGTCTAAGCCAAGGAAAACAGAAAACCCCAAGTCCAGAGGAGAACGCAGCTGAGGAAGTCATTTTCCGCTCAAGTTCAAGAGTTCAACTACTCAAAAATGCTGATGAATTGGAACGAAATTTATACAACTGCTCTCAGAACCCAAGAATAGCAACATATCAACTTTTTTAAAAGGTCAGGAAACTGTGTCCTTGTACTAGGGTACTTCAGTCTTAGCAATTACAAAGTGTCCTTCAAACCAGGAAAATGAAAAACTTAGTACAGTTTTCAGTGACAAAGTTACAGACTAGCCACTTCTGAGTCTCCATCTGTGAATTTACTTAGAAGTTGTTAAATTATACTGGAGGTCTTTTGGCAATGCTCACAACATACATAATATAAAAATAATCCTCATGTAAAGAAAAATCCTCCGATAATGGATAGATATGATTCAGTGATTTTTAAAGAATTCCTTCTTGGTGTCTCCTACAAAACTAGGAGACTCCCAAAGCAGAGATACACTCACACATACAGGAGGAACCTTTGTGGAGGGGACTAGGGGATGCTGCGCTGCCCTCGCACCCCTACAGGCTGATGGCACCGACGGAGGCACGCGGATGGTACCCGTGAGTTGAAGCAAGGAATAAAAAAAAGCAAAGGAAGGAACACAGAGGATGGTGGACTGACTGGTAGGACGTGCCAACTGAATCCAGTCTCCACCTGGGACTCTCAGAAGACAAGGACTTTGGATATCATCTCGTCAGGGTTAGGGTTCTGTTCAATGTTCTGCAATAACCTAAATGGGAAAGGAATCTGAAAAATAACAGACACATGTGTGTGTACAACTGAACCACTTGGCTGTACACCCGGAACTACTAGAACACTGTGATTCAACTATACTCCAATATAAAAATTTTAAAGGAAAAAAAACTGTAGAGCAAACATCTAAATACAAACTTATTCTCAAATATTTAACTTTCTGAGATGCAAATAACTTCCAGTAGTCCCAAATACACCTGAGAAAAAGAGAATACACTGTCTAGGGCTATTGGATATACTAAAGCAGGCATGAGACATTTCCTAAGTTTTCCCTTCCCTAGAAAGAGGAATAGTCTTTATTAAAATTTTTCTTTCATCAATAGAACAGTATCAATAGGATATCAAGATGAAGGTGTTACCTGCCTGAATGCAACAGAGAAAGATGACCAGCATGGTACCCCTTGAGGTCTAGAGAAGCATCCTAGATTTTCGACCAACGAAGCAGAGGAGAACAGGGAAAAAACAAACCCTTGAGCCTTTCTTACCCCATCTCCCCCCTCCCATATTTCTTGAGTGTTCCTGTTTCACAAGTGGACCTCAAAATGCTTTCTAAACTTGCTCCAGCCATAACTTAAGCGGTAAGTCAAAAACTTACCAAAAATCAAGGTTTTCTGGTAACTGTCATATACTACACACCCTCAATGAAAAGTGCTAGACTTCCCCCACATCAAACCAAGAAGCAAATGAACTGATTTGTATTTGACCTTCTCTTTCTCCAGCCCTAATCACTGATGAAGGTAAAATGAATGTTTTCACTAAGAATGGATGTAGTAAGTCTAAAACCAATTTTTTAAAAACCAGATAAACCAAAAAACGCATAATCAGGTAACAAGCTGTGGGTCAGGATGTTCTCATTGGGATGGGCACATTCAAACACGTATCTGGTATGAAACACCCAAGCTGCATTTTTTTTTTTTTTTTTTTTTTTCGGTACGCGGGCCTCTCACCATGGCGGCCTCTCCCGTTGCGGAGCACAGGCTCCGGACACGCAGGCCCAGCGGCCATGGCCCACGGGCCCAGCCGCTCTGCAGCATGTGGGATCCTCCCGGACCGGGGCACGAACCCGTGTCCCCTGCATCGGCAGGTGGACTCCCAACCACTGCACCACCAGGGGAGCCCCGCATTTTTTATTTTTTAAACTTTTATTTATTTGGCTGCATTGGGTCTTAGTTGCAGCACGCAGGTTTTTCTAGTGGTGCATGGGCTCTAGAGCGCGCGGGCTTAGTTTCAGTTGCCCCGTGGCATGTGGGATCTTAGTTCCCCGACCAGGGATCGATCCCACGCCGCCCGCACTGAAGTCAGATTCTTAACTGCTCGACCATTAGGGAAGTCCCCCACAAGCTGCATTTTAAATCGCCGATCCAAATGATGAGCTGGCAGGGAATAAGTGTGTTCTCTCGTTTTTACAAGCCAGTTTTCAAAGCTCAACTTTGAAACGTTTGACAACCATTGGCGTAAAATGCTGCCTTAAAGATCTGAATAAATCACACCGTTATAAAGGTACTAACGATCGATCAATGGAAAGTAGTCAACACAATCTCAGAGCCAGGTCTTTTAAACACTGAATAATCGGGCTGAAATTGTTTTCCTTCCCAGTATTTTTCTTCTTGCATGATTTCAAGTTTACCTGCAAATAACATGTCATCAACCTATAGTTGCTTTTAACAGTCTATTTTGATTACAGCATGTTTCCCAGTAAATCTTTCTTATTCTGTATATTATCCATCTACCATAAAAGAGGTACAGAAAGTGAATTAATGTCAATGCCAATTTTCATAATACATAATTGAGCATAACCTTCTTAGTGCCATGGGTCATTCTAACAGCAAATGAGATAAATGCTTAAACCCTTATCCAGCCCACTTCAAAATGAATTTAAGCTTTTAAAACAACGATTTTGAGCTGCTTACCCACTGCCTATTCCTAAGAAACACACGCAAGTGTACAACCTGTGTTCAAGACAGACCTCAAACGCTGCTTGCAACGTTCAAGAAGGAACACCATAATCCTTGGCATATTAACAGTAAAATTCTGTTAATGTATCGTAAAATGCAACACTTTTGCTAACATGCTCATTTAACTGTAAGGAAGAACTTTTTTTTTTAAACAAGAAATGCAAAATATTCTCAGTAGCAGAATCATACCACCTTCAAATGTGTATATACAAACTGCATTGATTCGAAGTCTAACCATTCCTGGGACATGTTTGGGTCCAAATGAATAGGTAGGGGGATAAAACAAATGAACAGAGATAACGTAAAGCCACAAGTCACACATTCAACTCAAGACTTCAACAGGATGCCCACTGGCCACGTACAAGATGAGTGTCACTGAGTCTACACAACGGTGGAAATATTAACACCCAGGCTTCCACTTTCAAAGCCAGGAAGACTGTCTAGAGGCGACCTGGGAAAGGCTTTCAGTCTTGAAATTAGATTTCCTGGAAATAAAGTGTCTACCACAGATGAAGCTGCCAAGAATGCACAGTCAGAAGCAGACACAGGACGAAAATCCTCACCGAGCTCTGCCCCCTCTCATTTGGCGGATGACACAGGGGATGCGAAACGAGTGGACCAGAGTGAAGGCGGAGAATCTTTACTTTGACCCCTTTGGTATCAGGCTCCAGCCAACGACAGAAATCCGTCCAAAGGATCAAACGTGTTTTTCACATCTGACATTTTAACTGCCAGATTCATGCCCAACTTCAGCACAACAGATTCGGATCCACCAACATCTTTTCTATGACACTGAAAACCCCAGAAAAGCTCTACAAAGGTTCAGCGTCCTCAGCCTCGCCAGGGACTCCTGGCAAGAGAATCTGCATATCTTCCAGGCGTGATCGAGAAAGTGGTAATTAGCCACCTGGGAGCCAGTTGTACTTGGGATTCCAGCCATACCCTGAGGTGACCCAGACAAGAGTCTTTTGTTCAGAGCCTCATCCCCCCATTGTACAGATGCTGCCACTTTTACTGATACAAAGTATCTGAAAGTAACCGAGTTCTTTTGGGCAAATCATACTAGTTAAGAGACTATATCCCATCAAGGAATCATTTTTAATTCAATGCTGCTTTTCTTTCTTAATGGGAGATCTGTAGTCAAAATGAGCAAAAAAAAAAAAAAAAAAAAAAAATCAGTGTACTGAAACCCAGAGGCAAATATCTCAGTTTTCTTAGACATCTGCAGCGAGGGTTTTTTGGGTGTGTCTGGTGATTGGAAACCATAACGGGCGTCTGCCAGCTCTCACTCACCCGCTAACTCAGCATCTGACAGAGGAAACTAGGGCTGGCATTCAAATCTGACAGCTGGCTGGAGAGAAGGGAAGGAAGCCATCTTTTTTTTTTGGTAGAGAGATGAGAATAATGTATGCCAGTGTTCCTCCGTACCAACCGTAATACTGTCCACAGGAAGCCCTGAAACCCAGCCATAGGAACACGGCCACAGAAGACCTGGCACGGCCCAGCAATGCGTATTTTCTCCCACCAAAATACTCAACTTTTTCAAGTAAAAAAAAAAAAAATGCTAATGAAGAGCCATCTGCCAAGAACGTTCAACCTTCTCCCATTCGGGCATTAGTACCTATTGGGAAGGATTAATTTTACATTCAAAGGAGCAGGGGTTGAATTATTAGATTACAAATCCTTAGAGAAATATGCTTCGCCTACCAGGAACTTCTAAATTTACATTTTAAAGCTAACTAAATCTTTAAATGTCTACTCTAACTGTGAAATTCAAATAGCAATTACAGAGCGTTGTGTGTCTTCTCTCCCCTATTATAAATGAATATGCAGTAACAGAACACTGATGCTGGAAGATCTAGTGGTGACACTAAATATAGGCAGATGTTTCCCATGTGAAACGACCGCTGGACCTGATCCAGAAAACATCACAACAGAGGATGGTCCATGTGTAAAATCCAAGAACAACAGTACCAATGCTCATCACCACGGCTATGGGCCACTTCAGGGAAAACTGAAGTGAGCAGGAAGACCAGGGACTTCGGTAATGACGCCTTAGGGCCCTGGGGTGCCAGCTGAGAGACCTCCATGGCTCTTCACCCTCACACCTGCCTCACACACATCTCTGCAAAGTGTGCTTCGAATTCCTCTTCACAAAGTAACCAAAGACCAACACGGGAATGACTGCAGTTCTCCACCTTCCCTCCTGCCTGATGGTGGAGAAATGGATGAGCTGAAATTCCAGGAAGATGGGTTTCAGTTGCACGAAGGAGGCCTGCCAGCTCCTGTGATATAGGGGCAGTGATGACAGGGCAAACAGGTCTCGGCAATTCCCCAGCGTTACTGCTGTGGAGGACAAAACTGCAGCTAACCTCCAGCAGCCTGGGAACTGTGGCCTGCCAAACATACATAAGTAAAAGACGAACAAGAACTGGAAGACACAGACAGACACTAAGACGATTACACAATCGCCCCGGCACCGTCGGCAGTTTAGTGCTGCAACCCATCAAAGGAAGTTTTTATTTTTTTTAATAAATTTATTTATTTTTGGCTGCATTGGGTTTTCATTGCCGTGTGCGGGCTTTTCTCTGGTTGCAGCGAGAGGGGGTTACTCTTGGTTGTGGTGCCCAGGCTTCTCACTGCGGTGGCTTCTCCTGTTGCGGAGCACAGGCTCCAGGCGCATGGGCTTCAGTAGTTGCAGCACCCGGGCTCAGTAGTTGTGGCGCACGGCTTAGTCTCTCCGCAGCGTGTGGGATCTTCCCTGACCAGGGCTTGAACCCATGTCCCCTGCACTGGCAGGCGGATTCTCAACCACTGCACCACCAGGGAAGCCCCGAGAAGTTCTTTTAGATTTTTGCCTTTTCTGGAAAAGTCGAGATTAGGAAGCAGCTACCTTGCCGGGATTACTTGAAAGATGATGATACATAGGCCAGAGGGTTTTCTGCAGAGGCTTTTCTAGCAGGACAAAGTGAAAACCACCACCAAACAGTTCCTGGGCATCTCGGTACCAAGTCCTATGCAGGGCACTGTAACTAAGTTAATACCCATCGCTTTCCCTCCAGGCCTCCAGCACGTGAGCGCACGGAGCAGACGGGGCCTAAGAGTCAGAATTCAGGGTGAACAGCAAGTGTGGTGCTTGCCTGCAGCCTTGCTTAAAATACAAGCACAGCCAGCTGACTTTTACAATTCCTCCCGCACTGTGCATGTAGCCTCGGAAAAGCCACAGCAATCCTTACACCACAGAGCATAAGCAAAGGACTTTTCTCTGGACTACGCCTCATTTTCTATTTGAGTAACGGAAATTCAACAACTTGCACAATAAATAAGGGAATCTTCTGAGTCCAATTAGTACTTATTCGAATTTACACAGCCCCATTTCTCCCTGCATTCCATTTAAACCTGATTTGTTTTTTAAATATTATGGGAAACTAGCATTATGCTGCAAAGTTCTATTATTTGAATGGTTCATAAATGGATTTACAGCTGCTGCTTACTGTATGCCTTCGCTCACCAAGAGCATTCATACAGATACTCTGACACCTGCATTCGCCCTCCTGCAGGGAGCTGGGTATGCGTACCTGGAAAACTTTCACTTCAATTGCTTTAATGGGTTCAAAATAAAACACTACTTGCAGTGATTCATTTTTCCATTTGATTGGCCAAGGATGTGAATTACAGCTCACAGGGTAATCTCATAAATAAATAGTACTAGCATCTTACCTGGGAGCTTTCGTGCAATATGGAATTGAGATTTCTATTTGCCCATTACGGACACGCTCCTACAGCAAGCACCCCGTGGTCCAGTTGGGCAGGCGTGTGGGGCACGGTAAGTCATAGACGGGCATCTCCTTCTCTTCCCCACCAAATCAGGGTCATCAGAGGGTACAAGTCTTAGTATTTAAAATGTGTAATATTAAACCGTGTCACAATGATTTCAATATACTCCGAACATAAGATTTCTCAGCAAGTGTCACTAGACTCCAGAAAAACCCAGTAGGTTCTTCTTGATACAACCATTTAAATTAAGTGCCACACTTTGCTGTACACCTGAAACTAACAACATTGTTAATCAACTATACTCCAATATAAAATAAAAAGTTAAAAATCACAGTGCCACAGCCTCAATGGCAGATCAAATCCTGAGTAAAGAAGCCAATTAACCCATAAATATGAATCAAAGGACCACTACGTACAGCAGGAGAAATCAAAACCACTGTTCCTACAGAGAACAGGACCATGATAGGCAGAAAGTGGGTTTCAAGTCGATGCAGGGGCCAGGGACATCGCTGATGATGAAAAGGTAAGTCATGCATGAAACTCATCACAAAAATTATCCTTCAAGCGTCCTCCTTTAGCACCAAGTCCATCTATATTTAGGGGCTCTCCTCTGATTTTGTACATTTTCCCTAAATGTCTTTCCCATATGATTAAACTTTGCATCTTTCATTTCTCTCTTCAAAAAGAAAAAAATACCGATTCCACAAAGATGGCAGCCCACCCTCTCCAGGGTCTTCTATATCCCAGCTCTATTATTAATTACTCCTTCTTTGCCCTACATCTTCAACTTCTCCCTCAACACCAGGAGACATTCTTACAGTGCTGCGGCCAAGAGTGAGATGCACACAGATAGGATGGGGCTTTCTCACTGCCTTTGCCACCTGGAGGCACTTAATCGTGTGCCTCAGTTTTCTCATCTGTAAAACTGGGAGTAATAACTCTCTCCCCATCTCCTACGGTTGTAGGAGGGACTGGGCAAGTTCATTCAGGTACAGCTACAGAACGTGGCCGACACAGGGCAAGCCCTCTATCATGTGAACTATTTTAATGATAACTGACCTCTTCCCTTCCACTAAAATACGCCCAAGTCTCTCCATCCTTTTAAAAAAGCTTCCACTGACCTCCTTTTTCCCACCTTTCCCGCTTCTCTTTCCATCTGAGCTTCTTCAAAGAATACTTTACATTCCTTCCTCACTAACCATTTAACTTGAGTGACTTTCTACAACCAGCAGCCACGAAAACCGAACCCAGATGACTCAGCAGCATTTCGAAGCCTCTTTTGCTGCATCTGAAGTAACTGACCACTCCTCCTGGGAGATGCCTACCTACTTTCTTCACCCCTCCTCTTGGTCTACCCCTAACTCTGAGGGTTCATCCTCCAGCTCCTTCAACAGTGTGGCCCAAGGCCCACTGTTCTGCCTTATATCCCGTTTGGAGACCACCTCACCCACGCTCACGGTTTTCAGCACTGTCTGCATCTAATGAGCCCTAGGAGCGCATCTCCACCACTGGCCTCTGCTAAGTGAGCCTCGGGCATCACCACGTGTTTGTCCTATAGACACGCCAACCTCAACACATCCAAGACAGAATCGGTGGTGTCTGCCCCCAGCTCCACTCCCAAAGTGATTTCAGACCACGGCCCGACAGCCAGAAACCTGGGAGCGGTCTTCAAGTTTCTCCCTCAGCAGCCACACAGAAATGGGCAAACGGCTGCTGGCCGTGCGAAGTGCTCTGAAAGCCGCCTCGTCTTCCCGCATCCCGCATCCCGACGACCACTGCCCTAGCCCAGCCCTGTCTCACCTGACACCCCACCAACACCAGCGACCTCATCTCCTCACGGCCGGCAGAGGTCCGCTCACCTGACCACGAAGCTTCACCGGCTCCCACCTCTCATCAGGTCGGAGCCAAGCTCCAGACACACCGCAGGCCGGCTTCACCTCCCCTCCCGCCGACCACCTGCCCCAGGCGGGGGCCGCCCTCCGCTCACGTGGGCCTGTGTGCACGGACTCCACGCACGCCCCCACTAGCAAGGGAACCACTTACCTTCCGAAGTCCAGCTCCGGCTTTATCCGCAAGGAGCCCTCTCTATCCTCCCGTTGCAAATGGCCCTGGTTAGTCTCTCCCCCCCCCCCACCTGGGCTCCTCCCTCTGTTGCTGTTCACCCTTCCCACACCCTCAGCCCCTTGAGGGTCCGTGTCCTGCTCATCTCTGTGTTCTCAACTGGTACTCAGCAGAACTCAGTATTTACAGGACTGGATACCTGCACCAAGTAAAGAAGTAGGGCTCCATTTAGTTATAACAGCTAAAGGGGAGCCATGTCTGGAATATCCTTGGGCAATCAGTACTCAGACACACAGACGTCTTAAACATTCTCCTTCCGAGTAGTATAGCAGCAAATGTACATGAATTTCAAATGATACTTGAAGATTTGTTCATAACTATGAGGAAAAGTTTGCTGTAATAGATAAGAAAGCAGAGACTGACCTCGCAGCCACTAGGATGGTCATCAAAAAAACCAACAAAACAAAAACAAAAAAACACAGCACCACAACTAGAAGTGTTAGGATACAGAGAAACTGCAACCCTTGTGCACTAGTGGTGGGACTGTAAAGCGGTGCGACTGCTATGGAAAGCAGTATAAAGGTTACTCAAAAAGTTGAAAATAGAACTACATAATAATCCAGCAGCCCCACTACCGGGTGTACATCCACAAGACCTGAAAGAGTCTCAGAGAAATATCTGCACACTTGTGTTCACAGTAACACTATTCACACTGGCCAAGGGATGAAAGTAACCCAGCTGTCCGTCCACAGATGAATGGGTCAAAATGTGGTATATACAGGCAAAGGAACAGCATTCAACCTTAAAAAAAAAGTTGTGATATATCTAACATGGATAAACCTTGAGGACATTATCCTAAATGAATTACACCAGTTGGAAAAAGAAAACACGCTATGATTCCACTTATGAGTATCTACAGCAGTCATATTCATAGAAACAATGTAGAACGGGGGTTTCCTGGGGCTGGGGTGGATGTGGATGTGAATATACTCAGCACTACTGAATGGTATACTTAACGTAAAATTTACCATCTTAACCATTTTTATGTTATCATAAAAAAGGAATTACAGATTGAAAATGTGACAAATTCAAAGGGAACACACAAAAATCTCATTTACAGCTTTAAAGAAATGATAGGGGTTTTTTTTTGATTTGTGATAAAAACTATCGTTTTCTTTCAAAAGCCATAAGAAAATTCCACTTGACCGTAGGAAAACGCTGCCCGACCAGAAGCTCATGCCCACAGCACTGGTCCTCTGTGCTTCCCAAAGCCAAGCTGCCTGGTATTTCATTTCTAAACCGAATCTGAATCTACATGAGAAAATGCAGAACCAGTACACACAAAAATTGAGCAAATCAAATTAAGTCTTTGGAAAGAGCACAAGTTTGATTTTTAAAGTAGACATAACAACTGTCTGCCTCGTGCAGTGAAATCTCTGGATGCTTTTAGCAGCAGCCAAGACATAAGCCTGTTGTAAATGGGAAGAAATTACGCTATAGTTTTACAGGTTAAAAAAACATCCCCGCAGCGTAAAGCCACCCCCTCCGCATCACCCATCTGCCTTTCCTCTTCATTAATTAGACACTCGCGATTCCTCCTTTCTGGTTTCCCTGAACACTCAGACGCATCCTCCAAAGGGTAGAATGTTCCCTGTCTTGCATCCTAATTGCAAGATTAAACACACTTCTAACGCTCTAGTCCCCGGCGGTTCCTGCAGTTCCTCACGGCACTTTCCCTCCCCCTCTGAGGTTTCTCCACACCCAAGTGCCTTCCTTACTCCATCCAGCTCTTACTCTTACCCACTTATTGTCATTTCATCTTCCAAATTAGCCCAACATCAACTCTGATATTTCTCCCAAGACATCTCAAAGGCACCCTGAGCCCCCGTTTACCTGACAAATACAACTGGGTCACAACACTGCTGTGGGACCAGCCACCGTGGGTCCTCAGTGGGTATAGACTGCCTGCGGGTGGCAGTTAGAGATCATCTGAGCTGGTGTCTCAGTGGCTTTGAGTGTCACCCTGGTTTTCTCTCTGCTTCATTCCCTCCCAGTTTAAGGATGCTGGGCCTGGACTCTGCAACTTGGGCTTTGGGGTCAATTCAATCCCCATTCATAGCTGTGTGATTCCAACGGAGTCACCTGACCACTTCGAGCTTCCACTGTGTCATCAATAAGCTGAAGAAAACAGTACTTGCCGTGTCGCTGCTGTAAGGCTGCATCACGGAAGTCAAGTGCTGAGGGTTCACGGCCTGGTACAGAGTAACTGAAAAAGATGCGACAGGGACCAGATCCTCTGGGGAAGGAAATACACCGGCTACAATCCTTTGGAGTTTAGACAATGTCACAGCATTTTTCTGAGCTCCTACATTCTGCAGACCATGGGAAACGTCACAAAACTCAGGAGCTGGACAACAGTGGTGTCTTCAGGATGCGGCCTTTGACTTCGCATCAGGAACAATCATCCCCCACGGGGGGGGGGAGTCCCAGTGTGACCCTATGACGTATTACCAACGACACGTGTTAACCTCATCACGAAGCTCTGGAGCACCTGGATGCACCAAGTCCTCGGTATGAGGCTTCATCGCAAGCGGCTCATGCAAGCAGACCCTGAGGACCATCTGCGGCCCACGCGCCGGCGCCCCTCAGCTACGCCCCGGAAAGACACCTGGCCCCTCCTCGGTCAAGGACACGGGCTCCAAAGAGGGGCTGGGAAAAAATAGAAAAAGTGTCTTTAAATGGATTTTCTTTCTTTAAAAATTTGCGTCAAAATGGTATGCCTACCGCCAACTTAATAAACTCCTTGAGAAGTATAAATCCCAGCGTGGGTTGGATTGTGGAAGGAAAGGCACACACGCTGTAGGTAAGAATGTGAATCTGTGCCGTGTTTCTGGAAGGTAATCTGGCAGCCCTAAAAGGCACTAAAAATGCCTATACTGTTTCACCTGATAGTTTCACTTTTAGCAACTTATGCTGTAATATTTAGATTTTCATATAAATATGTAGAGATGTTCATCTCCCAGCACTACTTATAACGAAAATGGTACATCAGTCATTTGTAGTTAAATTGATGACAGAAGAGCTGTAAGGTACATTACAGTCATTATACACTCTTTTTTTTTTTTTTTTTTTTTTTTTTTTTTGCGGTATGCGGGCGGGCCTCTCACTGTTGCGGCCTCTCCCGTTGCGGAGCACAGGCTCCGGACGCGCAGGCTCAGCGGCCACGGCTCACGGGCCCAGCCACTCCGCGGCATGCGGGATCTACCCAGACCGGGGCACGAACCCGTGTCCCCTGCATCGGCAGGCAGACTCTCAGCCACTGCGCCACCAGGGAAGCCCCATTATACACTCTTGACAAATATTTAAGAATGAGAAAATACACACTAAATATAAAAAAGAACTACATAAAATAACCCGGCAGAAGATAGGGGATTACAAATTATTCTTTTGTCTTTTTTCAAATTAGCTCCAAAGCTTATTTTTATACACAAAGGCAGGGAGGTGACTTGCTAAGACTGTTTGCCTTGCGTTTGCAAGCAGGTCCTACCACTCTCACCAACTCTAAACCGATGCCTTGATTCGCAGCTGAACCAGAAAAAACTCAGATGGAAATTATTTTAATTCCATTCAACAAGCAGGGTTTCATCCAGCCAAAAGGCTGAGTAGGTGGCACGAAAGCTATACTTAGCAATCATGTCCTTGCTTAAGTTTGAAATTAATAGCTGCAATATTCAATAAAGTAACAGTTTAAACCTGTACAAAAATGATGCTAAAAACAGTCACGCTGCCAGCGCCAGTGACTTGTCCCAGTGGGAGACTTTTTCAGGTTAGACGTGAACGTTGGTGGAATTCCTTATCATTAAGGAAAGCAGCGGAAAATACAGGACCTACAAGCTTTCTCACAAGAACGGCTGTGCTCTCTTCTCCACTGTCTCCTCCTAGAACATACAGGGATCTCTTACTGCCCGTCCTCAGGGCAACCCAGATGCCCAGGACAGGACCCCAGACAGGACTGCCTGAATAAACTAAGCTGTCTGAACCATCGGAAGTGAGATAAACAATCTACCACGATGTGTGGGTTATATCCGCAGCAAACAAAGCAGGTCCATTGTAGGAACCATTCCTCACCCTCAGCGGATGGGATGCTGTTTAAAAGGTGCCCACCCAACCTCAAGTGGGCCCATGCCACCGCCCCCAGCATGCCGCACCTGCCCCATCCATGCCGCGAACCCAGGTGTTGAATGAATACTTGACATGGGTCCCAGTCCAGAGATGTGCTCCAAGTGTGACATACATACCAGACCTAAGACGATGCAAAGTCTCTGTTTATATTGATATGTCAAAACGACAACATAGATATACTGGTTAAACACTGAAATCAGTGTCACTTATTTCTCCTCCCTCTTTCCTCTTTCTTTAACTGAAATATAGTTGATTCACAATGCTGTTCCAATCTCTGCTGTACAGCAAGGTGACTCTTCCCTCTTTCAGCGTGGCTACCAGGAAGCTGAAACCTGCATCGTATCTATTCAGCAGCACTGCTCTCGCCACCAAGTCGTTGACTTCCCTCAGAGCACAGCATCACCATCCGACCTCACCCTGCTCGCGGACGGAATGTGCTCATTTGTCACGGGCCCCCAGAAGACAGAAGCCCCAAGAGAACAGGGCTCCCTAGCCTGTCTGCTAACTCCTCAGCACCCAGAACCCAGTGGGTGAGCCCCATACCACAACCATGAACGGATCATGAAAGAATGTGAGTCGGGAACCAAGACCGGGGCTCGTCAGGCTCACCCACGGCAGGCCTGCCCCCTCCTAGTACTTCAGGTGAAAGTTCTTCCTTGAAAACTCACTCACTTTCCCCCTACCCACCCCATCCCCAGGTCCAAGGATGGGCCAGGGCTGGGTGTGGGCCAAGTGCTCAGCTCCAATCCTGACCCAGGATTTCTGAGCTTAGTCGTGTCATGGCTTCCGTAGACCTCTGCTTCCAGGCGGGAAAAAAACGCTTTCGTTCACAGTAAGATGTTCAACCAAGATCCTCCGTCTCCCACGGTACTCAACAACCTTGCCCTCCAGGGGCCGCATGCCCGGCACCACAAAGTCCTGCTCACACATCTTCCTGGGCTGCCCGGTCCTAAAAACCGGTGACATACAAAAATCAGGCCCAACTCCCCCTCCAGGGAGCGCCCCCCTCAAACCTGGACACACCCCTGCACCTGGAGGGGTCCCCGGGGCACCTTCACCAGCTGACCTTGGAAGGCTGCACTCCTGCCCCAGATCACCCGCCCAGGGCCGTGGAGGACAGCAGGCCACCAGCTCTGACCCACCCTCTACCCACACCCTGCATGAGCCTAGGCCCCGGGCCTCCAGCTCAAGCCGGGGTCAGGAGATGGTGGCCCCCTCCTGCCCATCAGAGCTCCTCTCGTGTAAGGCGGGTGGAGGGGGGAGTCACTTTTTTTTTGATCCTCTACTGAGTTGAGAGGATCACGAATTGGATTTGGATGATAACGGAGAGTGTGTGTCTGGGAGAAACACATCAATGAGGCACTGATGGTGCCTGAGACCTAGAGGGGGCTGGACACCCTGAAGGAATCGGAGAATCAGAAGCAAGGGTCGTACTAAGACGCCCTCTGCCATCAGCCCACGTTTTCCCAAGTCTTCAGACCTGCCATGTATCTTCCCTCAGTGGAGAGCCACCCACGAGGATGCTGGACAAAACCAAACAGAAGTTCATCTTACTTTATGGAGAAGGGGCTTAAGACCCCAGCTTGCCGAGGGTGACCACTGCCTCTCACGCTGCCCGTGTCCTAGAAGCCCACTGCTCTGTGCCTGCAGTTCTCCACTTCACACAAGCTGTCGTTTCTACTCCACGCCAATACTGAATTCACCTTCCGTAACTCCCTTCTATACAGCCAACAAGATGCCTACGAGGACTGAAGAGCCTCTCTCGCTGGTCTGGGGGGGGCTACTTGCCCACATCACATGCACCTCTAGATCTTACAAATGGTCACATCCCCCCAAACTGCTTCAGAGGCAGCCTTTCAGCTTCAAGGACACATGTAGATTTAGTGAAACCCTCTATTACAAGGCAGAAATAGCTGACGTTCTGACTCCTGGGAACTACATCTCCCTGCTACAGATGTGAAGAACCGTTGAGCACAACTGCAAAATTAAGCCATGGCTATTGTGGAAACGTTCATTGCTCGAAGTCACCAAGCTCTGAGAAGCATCTCACACAGCAAGGAGGTCCCAGCAGACCACACGGCTCACGGGTCGACACAGCCCCCTCTGCAAGCTGACACGCCTACTAGGAAAGGCAGCGAAATTCAAGGCACGTCAATGACAGCCCGAGAGGCTAAGGAAATAAGTGTGGTTATTACAGAACCTCGGAGGAATCGCAAAAGCTCCAAGTACGGTAAAGTTGAAGTTTGTCAAGATAGTAAAGCTTTGTGATAGATTGAACTTTTTCCCTGTTATAATTTTAGACAGATACCTGAACTTGTATCTCTGCACACAGTTCAGATCAGGTGTTACCTTTTCAATGAAACCAAATCTAATTGTTCCAGTTTAACAGTCATCTCCTTGCTCTGTACTCCCAAAGCGCAGTGTTCCTCTTGGTAAGGTCCTTTCTAACAGCCTCCAATTCCTTTCCTAAGACTGCACTGTGTAGGGCTGGGTCAGGTGCCTCTAGGTCTGCAGCCTGGTTGTAGGTGCTAGAGCTAAAGTGTGTGTGTGTGTGTGTGTGTGTGTGTGTGTGTGTGTGTGTGTGTGTGTGTGTGTGTGTGTGATGGATACAGCAAGTCGGCAGACCCCGATTAACAAAAATGTTCACTGTTCTCTCAAGTTCTCTAAGAGTTTTCAAAATAAAATTAAAAATTTAAAGTGAAGTAACAAAGCTCAGTCATTGCCGATTAAAGAACTATGGTGTTTTTTAATGAGTAAATGACCACTTAGTAATCGAGCCAAGAGGACTCTGGGAATTTTTTCATCCAGTAAGCATCGAAGCTCGCGCCAGCAGGCACCATGGCAGGTGCAGGGGACTGAACCATGAACCAGCCTGTCCCCGACCCCAGGACCACCTGGGAGGAAGAGGGAGCCGGGGGCACTGAAGGGTACATCGCAATCCATCAGTATTTATGGAACAAACCAGGGAATGGATCACAAAGCCGTAGGAAGTGGAACCGTGTCTTGAAGCACCCAGCAGAACTTGTCCACGTGTGGGGATGGGTGAGCCATTCTGACAGAGAGGCCACGGCAAAGCCAAAGGGACAGAGGACACTCTCCTCCCACCGGCTGCCCCGTCCCGGGACCCTACCACTCAGGAGACTGACGCAGCGCCAGGAGCAGCCCGGGTTACTGGCCCGTGGGGTGGAGGCGCTGGGACGCGCCTGAAGGCCCCCGCCAGCACTTTTCATTCCCTGCTGAAAGGCTGGCGGGAGATGGGCCCATCTGATCTGCCAAAGGGGGAATACTCCTCTCCCCCGGGGCACAGATTCCACCAGAGGTCCTCAGGAGGGTCTGATTCTCTCTGTGAAGCACCCAGACATTGCAGAGTGCCCCTCTGCCATGCAGATCTGGTTCTCTGGTTCCGAGTGCTAACGGTCCCGGAGTTGGTTCCTGGCTACGCGACTGATCCTCAGGACAGAGGCGAGGCCACCCTCCCTTCTGCTTGGAGGCTCGGGGCTGCGCTCATCCAAGAAAACAAGCTCCTGGAGGCTTTGCAAGTCATGCCGACAGTTCCTAACACCAGGGAAGCCCACGGGAAACTTTCTGGGGACCCCTACATGGGTCACCTGAACAAGCAGCAGCTAAGGTATAACCTCTGTGGGACCAAAGGTGGGACCAACCACCTACGGTGTCGAGATGACCCCACGGAAACTCTGGAACCAAGCTTCACAGCATTTCCCCTCCACAAAGTCTCTGCAGGCACAGTTGACCACTCAGGAACATCTGTGGAAACCGTTTAGCCTTTCTCTCTCTTTTGAGGATAAAAGCAGTGTTCCTTAAACAAAAAGCTGGGTGGGACTCGCTGCACGTTCTCCCTTTTCCTCCTATTTGCCCTCTGTTGTGTCAGGGCTCTTTCTTTTGAAAATTATTTCATAACCTGATTTCCGCTGTTGTAGTCCAAGGAGTCCAGGAATGCAAAACTATGAACGGGACCATCTGTCACGATTATGAGCACCCTAGAAGACGGGAAGTATCTCTCGCAAAATGGTCCACCCTCGTGACTTGGTACCGTTCCAAGCAACTCGCTGTCACTTGGATTATTGACAAATGGGTCAGGCATGGTTCGTGTGCATTTCACAGGAATCCAATCCTTACATCTCCGACTTCAAGACTGCATATAGAAATGAAATTTTGGGGTCGACTAGTGTCAAACAGAGGGCCACCTTCCAGCGAATCAGCCTGATCACAGAAGGTCGGGGTGCTGTACCACCTTTGCTCCTGGGCCAGGATCTACGAACTGGTCATGTTTCAAACAGGATCAGAGCATTGCAAAGCCCACGGGGGGTGCCAGACACACTCAGTTAACCATCCCTGCTCAGGATGACAATGACATCAGCAGTGGTGACGATAAAACATGATGCTGGCCACCTTTCTCCTGAGGACCCACTAGGACCCAGACACTACCCTGGTTTCTTCACATACACTCTCTCCAGTCCTTACAATAACCCTACGAAGGTGTCCTCCCACAGTGGGGCGAGACAGAGGTAGAGGCCATGCACACAGCTGGCGATGTGCCTGCAGGTGATCACAAAGTAAGGAGCAGCAAAGCCAGCACGGGTCCAGCCTGTGACTTCTGCCGTTCTCTGCTAGAAGCCACTTTCCCAATGACCCCACCACCCCCTTAGCCCTGCAGGAAGGTCAAAGTGAAGGGCCCCTTTGCTTGGACCGTCGGGAGTCGCTTACAAAAAAGAAGAGGGGGTGAGGGGGTATCACCCACTCTAGGAGATAGGAGCCGGGTGCTTCCCAGGCTTTGCCAAGAGCCCCTCGCTGCCCCTCTCTCTCCCCCTGCAGCGGGGATGGCCAGCTACCAGCCCTGCCCTGCCCCGCGACAGCTAACGAGGCTCCCGCCCAGGTACTGCACGCAGAAGCCTCCATTTCTCTGCCCACACGGCTGCTAAGCTCTTATCCATCAACGCCTCTAACTGCAGCCTGGCATCTCACTTGCATCTGCCCTGTAACCTGCCCAGTGAGAAGGAAAATTGATCCAGGGCTGTTCTCCTCTTTCACCACGAGTGGATGTCAGTCACCCAGGTGGGTCTCCACGCTGTGCATCAAGCAGGACGGACCCACTCACACACAAATGTCAGGGAACATTAAACACGCAGGAAGTAACCCTCACTCTCCCGGGCAAGCACGTTGTACTGAAACGAGGGAGAAAATTTTAACCCCAAGTCCGAAGACCACTGAGATTCTTCACCTTGTCATCAACTCTTCCACGGGAGAGCTGCACTCATTATCACACCAGCATTTCATAAGACACGCCATTACGTAATCAAAACGAGAGATAAGTAAAAGGAATTAACAAAGGAACTTACTTGCTCTCAAGCCTTATGTTTTAAAAAAAACTCTTCCTTTTAAAGAGCAGGTGAATCACTCGCAGGTGGAAGCGTAACTTGGTGCCACGTTTGCACAGACAACCGGGGACGCCCCTCAAAGTCAGGACTGCACGTTCCTATAACTAGCAATCCAGCAAGTCTGCTTTGAGGAATCTGCTCCACTGATCTCGTATGTACAGACACACAGCCACAGCCAGAGCAGTGGCTACTCAGGGGGCGCCCGCCAGGTCCCAGGCGCTGCGCTAAGGGCCTCACAGGCAACAGCTATTTCACTCTGCACCCTCTCACGAGGCAGTACTGTTACCACCCACCCCCGTTTTACAGAGGGGAACCCAAAGCCAAAGAGGCAAAGCAACGTGTTCAAAGTCAAAGAGCCAACAACCGGTGGGGCAGGATGCAAAGACAGTCTAAGGAGGTCGCTGAAGCTGTTTAAAAAGGCAACACACAGCGTATAACTTAGAAGCTCATTCATAGGAAGCTAAGTAAATTACGGCACATCCACGGAGCAGAACACTACTACAACTATTACCAAGGTTAGTTATGTCTACATGCTGATGTGGAAAGAGGTCCGGGATCTACACTGTTGGCGAAAAAAGCAAACTGTAGGACAGTTATAGAACCGTGTGAATTAAACAAAAAGGGGAGAGTAAGATCCGTATGTCAAAAGTGAAGTTCTGAAAGGACAAACCGGAGAACTCAACGGTGGTTCCACCTGTGAAACAGGCCTGGGTCACGGGAAAGGGAATTTTAACACTGTGCCCTTCCATCTGTTTTGTGTTTTGTTTGCTTGTTGTTTTCTCTAAATCAAGAGTACGTATGCATTTTAATTTTTAGAAGTGTTTTTACCAAAAGAATTGGAAATTTATCAACGATTGGGGAGGGAAGAACAGAACTTTGGGCTTCATGCTACAACTATTTTGAGCAGAGGAAAAAGGCAAAGCCTTATAAAATATCACGACCAAATCCCACGTGTATGTGCGTGTGATACAGAACCAGCTATAACCCCAGGTTCAAGATGAAGCTGGGCACCTGATTCCCACAAAAGTGGCATAAATGCTGCCTTCAGATGTCTATGGCAAATATGAAATGAATCGGAGCAATTTAAATCCCTGCTATGTTAAACTCTAGGTTGATGGGCTGAGGGACAGAGCAGCCAGTCAGAGAACAGCACAAAAGAACAGAAGGGAGTGACCCACAGCCGCTGGGGACAATGCTGGTCCACGCCTGTGTCCCACCTGGACGTCACCACACAGCTTTCATCCTAGGTGAGCCCACATAGTCCCGAATGAAGCAAAACTGCTACGTAATTCAGAAAGATACTGGACGAGAAGTAAGGTTTAAAAGTCAAAGAGGAAGGCAGTTCTCAAAACCCCAGGTCAGGCATTTAACACGTACCAGCCCTAAAATAATGTAAGATGTTGGAAGAACTGAAGAGAAACAGTCATTTCCAACTATTTAAAAATACTTTTAAAATCTGGAATGGTTCCCCTAAAGAGCCACCAAAGCTTAGGACACATATGGAAGTATGACAGATGTTTTATTCAAAAAAGGAATAAAACAAACCAGATTTTTTGTATAGCTGTTAGAAAACAGACGAGAACATCCTTGCTTTTGACACTGAGTTTCTGAACCTCTGTTCTAAGACAAATTACTATGTCATACAACAGGTTTACTACTGGAAAAGTAAATCAATTGGGAGTTTTAGTCCTAATATTTTAAAATCAAGTACTGTAAATCAAAACCAAGACCAAGAGCCCATCAAGAGGTAACACTCAGCTATAACCCTCTGTAATCATTACAGTAGAAAATTATACTCCAAGCCCTACAGTGGGCATAAATTTATTCACTCATGTTTAATTTGTATTTGGCTCTTCTATGCGCCAAGCAAACATACTCTATGAAATGCTGAGGGGCGCTAAGTGTCCCATGGAGCACACAAAACTCAAAAATAGGGAAGTAACAGAACCCTACTTATATCTAAGTAGTTTAACTAGAATCGTTTCATCAAAAATAATTTTTCTTTCTTAGAATTCAACAGGCTTTGCCATGATGCTTCAAATGATTCTGGTTCTTTTAAAAGTCTTCCAAGAAAGCTGGAACCACTGCAGTTTACTTTCTTAGTAAACTTCCTTGTAGTCAGCACTGGCATCGTTCTACCGATGTAAAAGTATTTTCACAATAATCATGTTGAGTAGACATCGATGGTCGTATAACAACTTCTAATGCTAGTGATGGCGATTCTAAGGATGTGCGTCTTCCACAAGGTTTGGGAGAAAGTTTCCCCCCCAGAACAGCACACTGTGAAGGACTACTCAAAGAAATACCACTTTTTGGCCTATAGAATTAGGAAAAAAATAAAGTTTTTTTCCCATAACATCAACACTTCATGCTGGCAAGAGCCCAGGCCAACAGGAAGCCATTTATTGCTGATGGCGCTGAAATTAGTACCATGCCTTTGAAAAGCAATTTGGAAATGTTTGCCGACAACCATTAAAAAATCCCCCTAGAAAATATAATATGAACACTTGTAAATCCTACCCTTAAGAAACGATTAGATCAGAAAAAGGCAAACGCACAAAGCTGTTCATTATAGGTCATTCACAAGAGCAGTAAATTAGAATATTTACAGTATAGACAGAAACCTGGGATGCAAAATTCCGAAGACTAAGGTGACCATTCTAATCAGGATACAGTGCTTGAAGACCATACCAACAACTATGTACAGCTGACCCTTGGCGGGGGGAGGGGGGAGAAGCAACCCCCTCTGGAGTCAAAAATCCACGTGTGACTTAGCCCTCCATACGTGAGGTTCCTTCGTATCCAAGGATGTAACCAGTCGCATGTTGTGCAGACTGTAGCATTTACTACTGGAAAAGTCCACGTGTGAGTGGACCCACGAAGTTCAAACCCGGCTTGTTCAAGCATCAAGTGCACACAATTATGTATGATGTGCACATAAAACAATGAAAGGAAATATACCAAGATGACACAATTAGAGGTGGATCATCGTGTATGGGCAGGATTACTGCAGAATTTCTTAACCTCAGCACTGCTGGCCTTTGGGGCTGGATCATCCTTTCCGGTGCCTGTAGGATGCAGAGCAGCACCCCGGGCTTCTCCCCCTAGACACCAGGAGCGGTCCCGCCCCTAGTTATGGCAATCAGAACCGTCTCGGGGCTTTGCCAAATATCCCCTGGGGGGCAAAATCACCCGACTGAGAACCACTGTGCTTAAGCCACTTCCTTCTCTACTTTCTAATTTTCCTATTATATATATATATTAATTGATCTTTTAAAGTAGGAATGGTAATAGGAGAAAGCAGTATTTAGTGACTCATTCCAGCTTTTTCTCCAGCAAAGCTCTCTCAGCACAGCCCTCCTTGCTTCGCACATGCCTCTTACAAAAAACCCACATCCACGAGTTCTCTGTAATGGAGATTAACTGCCCCATCTCTCTCTCTCAGCATTCACCGTGTTGCATCCACGCTCTTGGAGAACCTTATTCTGTACTGAGAACCCACAAAACTCATAATCACATCCCCAGCCTGCATTTCAAGAGGAGCTTCAAATTCTTCCTAATGACCACAGAGCTTGACCAAAGAGAAGGAAATAGTATTGGGGTCGGGTAAAGACACATGAACTTTTTGGCCAACCCAATATTTTTGGCCACAGGCTGTTGCTTTCAAGTCACCAGGTCAGAAAGAAATCAGACTTGCTTAAAAACGAGGGCAAAACGAGTTAAACCATGCCAGAATCCTGCAAGCCAAGCAGCAGAACTTCACAACTGCAGGACAGCGGAAACGGTCTATGGCGTGTTCTTCTCACTGCACACGCCAGCAAATCCGCGTCTACTTTGCTGACCCGCACTAATTACACCTAGTGGTGAACCCCTTGACGGCTTGCACCACGACGTCCAAACCGGCCTCAGGTTACTTTCGCCAAGTCATTCCCCAACCCTCTCCACCACCCCACACCCTCCCACCCCCAACTTAAACTTCGTGACCCTCCTCCCTCCTCAGGCAGCTTCCGTGGCGGTTCCCTCCTGGCGAGAAGAGGCCGGCTCTTCACCTACAAGCCTCCACCAGAACTCCCTCCCTCCACGGGGCGCCCACCCAAACCCACCTGCCTGCCCCTACTAGAGCAGGGACTCCCCGAGGACAGAGACGGAGCCCAAGCTGCACATGCTGCCCTGTAATGGCCTAAAGCCATCTCCAGAAGCCCTACGGTTCCTCTAAAAACGTCCCAACTTCTCACGTCTGGGCTGGGAGAAAAAGAACACGTCGGTAGAGAATTCTTTCCTGAGTGTTTTGTTTGTTTTGTTTAAATTACGGAACAAACATAAACTCCACATCAGAGACGTTGTTGCCTGTTTGGTTCCTTTTTTTTTTTTTAAACACCTATGGGGGCGGCTTCAGGAGCACTGAGTAGCCTAGCATCCCTTACGCTGATGTAAGGACAAGGGACTTGACGTCAATCAATCCTGCCACCTGGTTCTACAACTGCTGTTCTGAATCTAGGTTATTATAACTAAGTGAAAAACAGGTTGTAAAACAATGGAAACATTAGGCCTCCTCATTAAGTTATTCATAAGCACTGTTTACTATTCCTTTACTCTGGGCAGCAATAATTAACATACATTTACACAATAATTCAAAGATGTTATAGTATTCAACATTCAAGTGAGAAGTACAGGTTATATTGGTGGCCCAACTATACTGAAAATATTAAAAATAAATGGAAGATTTAAGAAGCACTTAATGAGCCTTTACTAACCATCAGGCTGTTCTAAGCCTTTTAATGTATCAACTCACCTAATCCTCACAACCACCCTATGAGGTATGTACCATTAATTTCCTCATTTAAAAATAGGCAATTATGAGGAAGCTGAGTAGATGTCACTTCCTCCCTGATTAAAACTATAGTCCAGGGCTTCCCTGGTGGCGCAGTGGTTGAGAGTCCGCCTGTCGATGCAGGGGACACGGGTTCGTGCCCCGGTCCGGGAAGATCCCACATGCCGCGGAGCGGCTGGGCCCGTGAGCCATGACCGCTGAGCCTGCGCATCCGGAGCCTGTGCTCCGCAACGGGAGAGGCCACAACAGTGAGAGGCCCGCGTATCGCAAAAAAAAAAACAAAAAAAAAAACTATAGTCCATTTACATGTCTAAATGTACGTAACTACGGGCAAACCACCAGGTCACATGCTTTCAAGTTTTTCCCCATAAAGTACAATTCTCTTCAATTCCCTAGGAAGAGCCCACAGGAGTGTTTATAATCTGATTTTTGTTGTATGTACTTCTTGAATTGCTCACTGGGGTCAATGTCAAAACACTTCCTAAAACGGACCTTGTCCTAGCCGTCAGCTCAATTTTAGGAAAAACTGATTTGAGACTGCAGCATTTATTTATTCCTCCAAAACACTAAACCTATAATTTTGGTTTTCTGACTTGTAATTTCAACAACAGGACGGCTGAGCATCAATCCTTTTTAGAAAAAAAGTTTTTAATCTCTTATAAGATCTCAATAACCCTAACCAAAGATTACTTTTAACAACAAAAATTAGAAAAGCCTCAAAACTTAACTCAAATGGAGCCTAAGGCCTAAGTATAGCTAATACTATAAAATTCTTAGAAGAAAACATAGGAATAAATCTTCCTGACCTTAAATTTGGCAATGGTTTGCTTAGATATAACACCAGAAAGCATAAGGAAAGAATGCATAAACTAGACTTCAAGTTATGTCTGTGCTTCAAAGGACACCACTAAGAAGGTGAAAAGACAACCCGTAAGTATTTGCAAGTCATACCTAATAAAGGACTTTTATCTAGATTATGTAAGAACTCTTACAAGTCAAAGGACAAATAAAGAATTTGAAGGGACATTTCTCCAAAGATGTAGCCAATAAACACAGGAAAAGATGCTCAACATCATTAGTCATCAGGAAAGTTAAAGTCAGATGAGCCACAATGAGACACCACCTAACAGCTACCAGGATGACTAAAGACAAACAAGCGTCTGCAAGGACGTGGAGCCCTCCTGCCGTGCTGGTGGGATTGTAAAATGGGACGTGGAGCCCTCCTGCCGTGCTGGTGGGACCGAAAAACGGGGCAGCTTCTCTGGAAGCTGTCTTGGCAGTTCCTTGAAATGGTAACCATAGAAGTACCATCACTCAGCAAATTCAGCCCCAGGCAAATCCCCAGGAGAAATGAAAAACACATCTCCAACAGACTTGTACACAAATGTTCTGAGCAGCGTCACTCAACAGTTAAAGTGGAAACCATCAAAAGTCTACCAGCTGACGCATGGTGAAGAAAATGGTGTACTTCACACAGTGGAATATTACTGAGCTGTAAAAAGGAATGAAGGGCGGATACATGTTACCAATAAGAGGATGGACCTTGAAAACATTATGCTCAGTGAAAGATGCCAGACACAGAAGGTCACATATTACATAATTCTGTTTATATCAAGTGTCCAGAACAGGCAGATCCAAAGAGAAAGATGAGTCCTGGTCACCAGGGACTGGAGGGAGTGGGGTGGGAAGGAACTGGTAAGGGCTACGGAGTTCCTTTCTGGAACGATGAAAATCTCCTAAGATTACGCGTGGATCGTTGCACACTTCTGTGAGTATACTAAGAACCACTAAACTGTATACTTTAAAGTGGTGAATTCTATGGCATACAAAGTATATCCCAATAAATCTGTTATTTAACAATGTCACGTGTGGCAGAGCAAAAGAAAAATCAGCACTTTTACATTCAAGTACGCTGGGTAAAAGTCAGTGAGTCCCTCAATGATTCTTAACTTCCCCTCTTACCCATGCACACTGAACAGTGACGATCAGCAACAACAGAAATAAGAACCTGTGTCCCTGGGTTCTACATCACACACCAGCTCACACGTTGTGGACCTGGCACAATTCCTGTTCCCCAGTCTGTTTCCTGAGAGTCCAAGAGAGCAAGAGGATTGACAGAACTGAAACCAAGGCTTTGGGACAGCAGAAGTCAAGACCTTTTACAGGATTCATAGTTGCCCACACCTGGAAGCAACCAAGACGCCCTGCCGGAGGTGAATGAGAAACTGTGGTACGTCCAGAGGATGGAAATTATCTAGAACTTAAAATGAGCCACCAAGCCATGAAGACACAGAGGAACCTTACACGCAGATTACAAAGGAAGAGAAGCCAGTCCGAAAAGGCTGCCTACTGCATGATTTCAATTCTACAACCTTCTGGAAACGGCAAAGCTACGGAGACAGTAAGTAGTTCAGTGATTTTCAGCGGGTGCAGAGGGTAGGGATGAAAGGGCAAAGATGATTTTTAGGATAGAGAAAATACTGTTATAATCATGGACACACATCATTATACATTTGTCCAAACCCGTAGACTACACAACCCCAAGAGAGAACCATAACGTAAACTACAGACTTCGGGGGGTTGTGGTCAATGTAGGTTCAATTTTAAGAAATGGACCACTCAGGGGGGGCGTGGTGACGGTGGAGGAGGTGGGCAGGGGGATATGGGAAATCTGTTCCTTCCTCTCGATTCTTGTGAGAGCCTAAAACTGCTCTTAAGAGATTAAGTGTTTAGGGAAGAACAACAGCCCTTTACAGGAGGTTGAACTCAAGCACCGAACTGGCTTGGTGCGTTTCCAGCAACTTCTGTCTCAGTCATGAAAGGCTTCTTTGCCTCCTGTGCCCTTCCCCCCGCCCCCCAGCGAGGAGCTTGTAGGAGCTACGACCGGGATGAGACTCTACAAGAGGCCTCCTCCCACCCCACCCAGGGCCACTCAGACTCATGTGTCTTAGGCTGGAGCATCGAGTCCACAGACCCACCCGCCCCCTCTACCACCAACCTCTGCTGGCTTTGCCCACGAGGTTCAGCTCCTCATTTGCTTCCCTCCTAACTGTGCCAGGGCTTTAAACGTGACTGTATGTTATCAGGAGGCTTTGCTAGAACAGATTCCCGGACCCCAGCCTGGAGATTCTGATTCAGCAAGTTCCGGTGGGGCCCGGGAACTGGCATTTCCATCAAGCTGAGGCTGCGTGTCCTGGGACTGCGCCGAGAGCTAGCATACTGTCCTGTGCCCAGCATGTCGGAAGCCGATGAATACACACGTGACCTAGGCAGATAGTCTGTTGTCTATATCATGTTTACCTGTCTCCCCACCTCATCATCCACGACCTCAGCTGACCTTCACGACACATGAGCAAGGTAGGTACCAGTATCCCACCCTTCAAAGCTGTCTGAGCGACCCAGGCTTAGGACTAAGCGACGCACCAGGTCCGCACGGTTCTGCTGGGCAGGCCCAGCCCGAAAAGCCAGGGATGCGGAGGTTTCCACAGGAGCTACCCCGAGGCTCCGCATCGTTACGCATCTCTTCACTGCCTGTTGTTCCCCAATTCAGCATCTCCCTGGTAGCTGACCTGAAGGGTAAAATAAGCCCAGAGAACACCAATCTCTTTTAAATATGATAGAAAAGACACCCAACCTCAGGAACTGACCACCCCACACCGAAGGCTTTAATAGCACACGACGCGCTAAAGCAACGTGTATGGCTTACACAGAAGCTTTAGGGTACTGTATGCACGGGATGCTCTTCCCAAACTCAAACCAGCTTCACCAAGAAGTCATCGGCTCACAGCACAACATACAGTAAAAGGAAGTAAGGAGACCGGCTCAGAAGCGCCACTGGCTCCGTTTCTGAAGAAGCAAACGGGGCGGGGCACAAACCACCCATGTCTGCACAGCCTCTGAATCACTAGCCCTCTTCAGCCAGCAAGCCTAGTGGAAACGCATCCCTCTGTGCGCAGCCAGTGCCCTGCAAGTCTGAGGACTTGGGTGTCTCCAGGTGACAGGTAATACTCATGAACCAGACTTAGGTCCTTTCTTTTCCTCATATGCTTATTACCTACAATGAATTTCACTTCAGCTCTGCTCCACCTCTTTCCCTCCATGCCCAACCCTCCCAGCACCGCAGCCCAGAGACACCCCCCTCCCCCAGCAGAGCACACAGGGGAGATGATCAACCCCTCCATCCGATGGTGAACGCTCCCCTGTGAAGCCATTACCCACCTAGGGGGCCATACCCATGCGAGGAAGGAAGGTTCAACAGAGAAAGAATAAAACTCATGGGCGCCGGGCACCTAGCCACTCAGTAAGACGGCAGCTGCCGTGCCGTCTTTACAGGAATCCCCACAGGCCCTGGAGCCCAGCTCTGACAAGGCCAACCAAGACTCTTTGCCGGATTAATTCGGGGGTCTGAGGCGCAGAGGGGGCTGGAGGATGAGGAGGAAATTAGATAAGTGGGGGACCCTCCAGGCTGCACTGGTACCATGGAAACAGTGGAGGAGATGCAGCCACCTCTGCATGACCTTGAGAACAAACCTAGAGAGAAGCAGGCCTTCAGTCTTAGGAGGACCAACCCTTCAGAGCTCCTCCAGACAGGATGCTGAGGCCACACGTCGCACTCTGTCACTCAGCACAGAACAGGCGACCAGGCAGACCCGCTGGACGAGGAAGCTGGGTCCAGCGGTGAGAGCTGGAGGGGCTGACGGCTGGGAAAGCCCCCAGACGAAGCAGAGCACGCAGGGATGCTCCCACCTGCCCATACCCCGACCCCAGAGACAGACCTGGCAGCACGGGCCAGGACCGCACCATCCCCGTGGCGATCCAGGGCACTCACCCAATGCAGAAGGGGGAAGCAGGAGAAAGGCTGGCCCCCCACTGCAGGAGCCCGGCTTCCACGCTTCAGCTCTGGAAGTAAAGCCGCTAACTAGTGACACACTGCTCTCCTTGACTGAGGGCTGCTAAAGGCCTAGGGTTTACTGATCAGATGCTAAAAACTTGAGGACGGTTTAATCCGGCTTCTTACCTACATTCAAGCCTTGCGTACTTGATGCTACACCCAAGAGATAATCCACCCCTGGCACAGGATGGAACCCGATCGTGAATACAGGAGGGAAGAGTTCAATGGCACCTTCTCTGCAGCAACTGGTTTAGCTTGTGATGGTCACCAGGTAAATCCCCGAATAGGAAACGCAATACACCAATCACCAACTTTACACACTTAGAAAGCCATCAGGATTTTGTCGGTTTACTTCACTATTGTTATTAAACTAGTGGCTAGGGGAAAAAAAAACGAGAGAATTAAGAGAAGCAGAAAAGGAATTCCCTGGCAGTCCAGTGGTTAGGACTCTGTACTTCCACTGCCGAGGGCAAGGGTTCGATCCCCGGTCGGGGAACCAAGATCCCACAAGACTCAAAGCACAGCCCAAAAAAATGAAAAGACGAACAGCAGAAAAAGTACAATCATCATACTCTCACCACTCAAATAGGTATCATGGACATTTTGGTGTATATCCTCATAGGCCTTGAGATCGACGTAGGGTCAGAATCGCATGCCAGTTAAAGCACAAGAGCTGCAGTGGCCGCTTAGAGGCTGTGTGACCTTGGTAAGTCAAGTTCCCTCTCTGGGCCACATGTCCTTCATCAGCAAATAGGGATAACACCGCAAACTCAGAGGTTTAGTGGAAGGGTGTAAGGAAACAGTCCATTTTAAGTGTCTGCCACGCAGTACTCAGTAAATGTCAGCTGCATCGTGTTTACAGCAACGTTCCTCCAGCTGCCTTCACCCATAAGATTATCTTCCCAGGACAGCAAACAGACTTCTACCATTTCAGAGTTAATAGCTTTGCATCTCTACTGGACGTGGGGACCAAAGCTGATCCACCTCCCTTTGCTGCCCTTCTCGATGGTTGCTAAGCTTGTCCCTCACAGATGACAGAAGCATCCTTACTGCTCACCCACCCAATTCATTTCTTAGGGAAACTCTCCAGATAATTGCTGAAAAAGAATATATTTACATAGTTACGTGGGCTTTGGCTTTTTCAGAGCAAAATTTAATGATTTCAGAATGTTTTGTTAGATATATTTATTATTTAGACAAAGTCGAAGATTCAGCTAAGAGTAAAAGTTTCTGAAGTTCCGCGTAACTGAAATTACCACCTCTCGACAAGGGGTCTGTAAATTTACGATCACTGCTTATGTTTCAGAGAATTCACCAGCGCCACTCAAACACCTGTGAACGTGGCTCCAAAACGTTCCCTCAATCAGCGGACTCGGACGGCCCCTCATTTGCATGTGCGCCGCATGCATATCTTTCAGGTGGTTTTGCGTTTTCTTCTTTTGCAGTTGCCAAGGGTCTATAAGGGCACATGTACGTAGGTGGACTTAAAACAGCATTTTTCCACGTCTGGTGCACAGAAGTAGATTCCCAAGTCCCACCCAGACCTGCCGAGTCAGAATCTCAGGCTGGGGATGCATTTTTAAATGAGGCTCCAGGAGATTCTAACACACAGTAAAGCGCAGCAGGTGCTACCTTCAAATGATGCATAAGCAATTCCAGATACCCACCCCCCAGCCTCTATCCACATCCTCATCTTTCCAACTTCAGCCTCTGAGTACCACACTTCTTTCTCTCCTACATTTACTTAGACACCAAGCATTTTAAAATTCAGTTGCACTTAACAAAAAGTATTAGATGCCTATTACGTGCCAGGCCTTGGGCAGGCACTTTCAAGAGACTGCCTTGTGCCCCAGGAAGCACTTTTAAGGAGAAAATCCATCATCTCATTTCTAGGCAGTACTGCTGTATGTCCCAAAGACACGGGCCACTAGATGGTAACTTTGTTCTACTGTATTACCTGCGACCTTTTAAAAGGCAACATATAAATTAGAGATAAAACAGAGTGTTGCTCTATTGCCAGGCCCTATTCTAAGAACTTCATATACTAATGCCTTTGACAATCCCAACATGGTTTGTGGTATTACCTGCACCTTACAAAGAAACAAAGGAAGAGGAAGGTACATGCCTTACCTGAGATCAAAGTTAGAAGTGGAAGAGCTCGAACCTGAACCAAGGCCGTCTGGGTTCAGGGCTGCACCCTTCGCCACCAGGCTAGTCTGCTTCTCTAAGGGTCAAAGCCCACCACCAGTCTCCACAGAGGAAGACTGCTTTCAAAACTGATCTCACGTGATCTGAACTTCAGGAGAGTCAATCTCTCTTCATTCTCAACTCCTAACCTCATTAGTGACTGCAGGGCAGGGCGTTTGATCAGTAGATGGGAATTCCCTCGGCATCAACAATGAAGCCAGATCAACTCTTTCGTGGCTTTAAAGCGTGACTATTTTCACCAAAGATGGGGCACTTGGAGAGAATAAAAATAAATGCATAACCGCACTTTTTATTTGCTACTTGTATTCTGTAGTACTATGATCAAATCCGTACTCCTCTGCTGGAGATAAACAGAAAATCTTTGAGATTCTGAGATTAAGGGAAATGTTTCAGATAACATATGCGATCCGCACTCTTATACTATTATTCTCCCCCTGCATCTGTATTAACTGGTGTAACAGTGGCTGTGAGCTTCAACTCTGGGTTTGAACCCCACCTTACTGCTTTCAGGCAAATACTTAGCTTCTCTATGCAGCCATATGCTCCCATACAGAACAGAAAAAGGTACCCAGAATTATCACGAGGATTAAGTGAGCCTCTGAAGCGCCGACCTCACAGCTGACACCCGGGAAGTGCCCAGTAACGGTTAACCACCCCCGCCCCACATGTATCCCAGTCATTGTTTCAGAAACGATTACACCTGTGTAGCTTCAGAGGCTGAGGTATAGGCTTCCTTACCATCCAGGTGGCTTTGATCAAGTACAGGTGACAAGCAGGGCACCGCTGTCCTGGTCTGTCTGGGCAGTCCCGGTTCACGCCTGTCGTGCTAGCTTAATTATTAATGGTGCTTCCCCTTCACTGTCACAAGCATCTTGGTTTGGATGATAAATTACACGTGCACACTAGTGATAAGACCAGAACAAAGCAGAAAAGAAAACCTGGCAGTGCTTAACGGGCCTCACAGCAGCGAGGCCACCAAGCTGCTTGGGCTCTTGGGGAGACGGGCAGCAGGAAGGGCACCAGGCGGCTCAGCGGGGCCTCCAGGTGAGATGCAGGATGCTCAGGACAGGGAGATGGCCAACTCGGCGGGACGGTGAAGACGACCAACACCTGGTGAGCTGTCGCCCCCTCTCCCGTCCTCCACGAGTGGACTGTACCACGTGTGCTAAAAAGTGCAGGTGAATGAGTCCATTAAATTATACTGGACTATCTGGGGGGAGGTGGAAAATAATCGGAGACTGAGTACTTCAAGGCCCCCAAGTTAAAAATCTCCCGGCTTATTCATCGTTCGTCTCAGCATACGTGGCTCTCATCTGATCGCCGTCCAGCTGCAGTCAGCCTCAGGGACGCTTACTAAGGGGAAAAGGAGCCACCCGAACGGTTTCAATTCCCCTCGCGGGTCCTCCCACCTCCCGCGTCCTCCCACCTCCCGCAAACACTATTTCCTGAGGGCATCTTGGGACCTGAGGCCGATCCTCACAGGACCTCCTCCATAAAGTACAAGGATATCCTGGACCTTGTTAGACGGGTCTAGTCGCAGAAGCTCTTTAAGAGGCAAAATCTTAGAGTCTCCGCGACAGCAAGTCTGGGGTGAAACCCCAGCACTTCACATGTTTACCTCAGCCTTCACTTAGGCAGAGTTTCTGATCAATGAAAGCTGAGTTAAACTATATTCTGAATTAAGATAAAATACAGCTCTGACCCGACGCCTACCAGCCACCCTTCCACAGCCTCTCAGGGAGAAGGTGCCAGTCAGTGACCAATGGGAGGGGCCAGAACGGGATGTTGGAGAACAAAGGGCCCAGAGTCAAGCTGCCCCAATCCCCTCAGCTGACAGATGAGGCACCTAAAACGTAGAGGTGGTGAGATTTGCCCTGGGTTAGATGGTCTGGGCCAGGCCAGGCCGCAGGACCCAGCCCCCACCTGCCCCCTTTACTCTAAAGCGCCCAGAAGCTCAACCCAATTGCAGTGTTTTGTATTTGTACGGAACCTGCTGTTTTAAAAGAGTTGTGTTCACATGTCTCCCCTTAAAGAAGCACCCCTTCCCTCCTGTTATTATGAATAAGAAACATGAAACATGCCAAGGGATTTGCTCCAGGCCAGAAGTCCCTGGAACAGTCAAAAACTGAACCTAGATTTTCATAGTGCCCCATCCCCTACGATAATTTAAATTAAGTCATGGAATTCAGTACAAGGTAATAATCAGCAAAACGAGCTTCACTACCTTAAACACAAACTGGACAGTTCGGACATCGTGGCTCGAGTTCAGAGTTCACAATGACCAGTCAGGACAACTTGCCGAGCATGTCAGTGCAGCACCCTAATTCCAGGTTCCCCCCAAGACAGGGAAACTCCTATAAACAGGGGCTCCTGTGAGCGTAGCTCTTAAGTGCTCATGCAGGGTGGGCAGGCAGTGAAGTTTTAAGCGCCTGTCCTGCACAAGGACCTTTTGCACCTCATTTCAACTCATCGTCTCGTGACTGAGTGACTATCATGTTACAAGTCGGCGTCACCTCCCATGAGGCGACAGGACGAGGCTGAGCCCTGAAAACCTGCCGAGCACCATGAGACCAGCAAGGACGCGGCTCAGGTCCCAGTCTGGTCTGAAGGAGCCGAGACCCAGTCATTCTGACTGCTCCGACTGCTTTCCCTTCACCCAAGTCTGTCACCTAGCCAGCAGAGCGCCTCACAAGCCCACTTCACCCTAACTCCCTGGCACGACTCTCAGAATAACGACAGCGAGAGCAGAAAGGTGTCAAAATAGCGAAGCCCCAAGTTCTCAGCCCTCGAATGTTCAGTTCGTTTTTCACTACTGTTGTAGGTATGGACGCCTTCGAGACCCCTGTTTCTATTTAACGGCCTCTGGCTTCCAGACTCATCTTCCACCTGTGCTCCAGGCCTTCATGAAGTCCTTTATCCGCCAGTGCGACCAGCAGCTTTTTTCTGACTCACGTTCCAGGCTGAGGAATTCCTGGCCAAGGGCCCGGGCACCTGTGAACAGTGGGTCTCTTTCATTTCTACTCCCCTAACATCGACTTGCACAAAAAACACCGGGACCCTTTTTGTTTCCTTTAAAGAAATCAGACGCCGTGAACTCAGTACGGTCCTGTGAAAACTGTAAAACTTCCTAATTGTCTGCAAATTGAGTCCCGTTATACAAGCTTTAACTTTTGGTACCCCTGAAAGCAATGTTTTCAAAAGATTTTAGTTTTGCCCTGAAAAAATAATTCTGAAGACAGGGGAGGAGCAGAGGTCAACCTGAACAGATCACTTTGACATGACAATTACCATTCTATAAAGGCCAACACAGGCAGGGAGGGAGGGAGACGCAAGAGGGAAGAGATATGGAGACATATGTATATGTTTAACTGACTCACTTTGTTATAGAGCAGAAACTAACACACCATTGTAAAGCAATTACACCCTAATAAAGATGTTAAAAAAATTTTTTTTAATTTAAAAAAAGGCCGACAAGGAATAAAAATCCCAAATGTGCCTCTTCAATCATTGAATAATTTAGATAAAGGTTTAATTTTTTGCTATGAAGTGCTTTTTCAAGACTGACTTTTGCTATTTTGTAGGTGTCTTTGGCATCGTTCTTCAATCACTGAGTCAACAGCAATTTCTTGAACTACAAGAGATGCACACGAGATTTACTGGAGTAAAGAGGGTCCCCTCCTTTCAAGGAAATGGGCCAGCGGAGCCGGCCAGCGCCGCGAGTGCATCTTCTCATTCATCAGTCTTCCTTTCTCTTCTGGTCCTGCTATTTCACACCTCTTCAAATTCATGGCTGTTACTTAACTCTGACAAACTCCCTACAACTAATTCATATTCTCACTGCAGTTATAATGGGTCAATTAGTGTCTCTTCCATAGTCACTATTGGTATTATCCCTGAAGAAAAGAAAGTTGCCCAATCAGCTTCTAACCTTAGTCCCAGGCCCTGAAAATGAGAACACAAAGGCAATTTATTTTTAATAAGCTAGTCAGGTACATGTCACTATGGAAAGCCTAGCTGGGAAGGTTACTCAGAAGGTAGAGTCATTAAGTTTTGCTTTAAAGTACATTTTCTACCAAGAGCAATCCACGTTTCAGGTATAAAACTTTTGGCTTCAGAAGGACTGTCTGTTTAAAGTACTACAGTTGCATCAACAAAAATGGTCCTCTGGGTTAACATCTAAAAGGTGATCTTCACGATAGCTGCCTTTAACACTATACATCAAGAAATGCAGAAACAGAGCTCTTTGTAGGTGGGAAGATTATGACAATCTGTGGAGGTCGTTTCAGTGGCAAATAAACAGCTACCACATCTAAACTATAAAGCCAGCTTAGAAAGCACAAAGTATCCCAGTCACGACATGGACACATCTCACAAATGTCTCCATATTTCTCTGACCACTCAGGAAAGATAAATTACCTGTTTCAAATGCATTCTGCATATAAACAAAAGTGACACGGATGCTGCGTTACTGTCAATGCTCAGTTCACAAAGAAAAGCCATGGCTCAGGTAATGTTAAACAGTGCATCATCTATCATTCATGTGAGCCTTTGGCACGAGTTTTATACTTCTGCTTAAATAGGTGTAAGATAATCGGGGCGTATTAACCATTCATAACTGTTCTGTGGACATACATTGAGTAAAACCGATTTTCTGTCAAGGAGAATCGTCTTCATTTTAGAATTTATTGAGCCTCTAGGATTACACGAGACTTATTCTAGGTACCATGAAGTATAGAAAGAGCTAATCCATTGGGGAAAGCAAGGAGCAGTAACCGTGAGGGCAGAGTAAAATCAGTAAGTGGAAGCGTTTTGTGTGGTTAAGAGCATGAACTCTCGAGTCAAATACATCCAGTTTCTCTGATGAAACAGGATTAAATGAGATCACGTATGTAAAGCGCTTAGCCCAGGGCCGGGTCACCTACACCCACCCGTTCCTGCTAGGCTTTAAGAAGCTGGCTCTTAAGCCCTCCTCCCCCTTCTGCCCTGTCGGGGCTATTTAATGCCACGACCTATAAGCCCGGCTGTCTCGCTCAACAGATACCTCAAATCCAACAGAATGCTGAATGTGGGGGTCCTTCCAGAAAGTCTGCCCTAACTCCCCAACAAAGCCTCAAGAAAACTGCTCTATGAAGGCAAGAACCTATTCTGGGAACATGCAGATGCGAAGATAAATACTGCTTTTATATAAAATGCTGAGCCCCCTCTTCACCTAGCGTGGGGATGTGTTTGTTTCTTACACAAGCTTTACAGACAGACCTTCACAGTCATGAACACACCCACACAATGGAAACTACCGCTTTTAGAACACGTGCTGCGATTAGATTTTCTATTCCTCAGTTCTGAAATAATCTGCAAGCGAAACATTTAAAGGGTTCACTGAGCCACCCATGCAGGAGAAAGAAAAAAAGTCACATCGATTGGTCTAAAATAAGACGAGGTCTGCAGAAGACCACGATGGATGGAAAAGCAGAAATAAGAGCACACAGGAAAAAGCACTGGCTGAGTACGTGAACGTGTGCGTCAAGAGTGACCAGCAGGGAAGGAGAAGCGGAAACTCCTCAAATCAGGGAGACACCACCCCCGGCCCCATCGCATGTCACAACACCCCTCTCCTTACAGGCCTGCTTGTTCAAGTGCTTCCGTTCTTTAAGACCAAATGCAAGTAACACCGCCTCAGTTCCTGTCCTTTGGCTCCAGGCCCCTTTGGTGTCAGCTCTCCACTGGCATTTATCAAGCTTCCCCTGTTGGGCTGGAGGCCGTTCCCTTGCTTGCTCCTCCCAGGAAACTCATCTTTTTAAAGCCCATCCCTGGCTTGGCCACCGCCGGTCACTCCCTGTGCCGGGCACGGTACAGAGCACATGGAAGACACCCCTTAATTGTTTATGAAACTGCATCGTCTTTATTCGAACACTGCTCCTTCTTAATGAATTTATTTGTAACAAACACTACGAATTCACTAAATTATAGACAGTTTGCCTCATTAAGGAATGAGTTATTACTTATGGAATTTAGGGAGATGTTTTACATTCAGACAGCTAGTTTTTTTTTCTTTAAACCAAGTATAAAGGGCAAGCCGGGGCTTCCCTGGTGGCGCAGGGGTTAAGAATCCACCTGCCAACACAGGGGACACGGGTTCGAGCCCTGGGCCGGGAAGATCCCACATGCCGCAGAGCAACTAAGCCCGTGCGCCACAACTACTGAGCCTGCACGCCACGATTATTGAAGCTGTGTGCCACAACTACTAAAGCCCGTGCACCTAGAGCTCGTGAGCCACAAGAGAAGCCACCGCAATGAGAAGCCCGCACACCACCGCTCACCGCAACTAGAGAAAGTCCGTGCACGGCAACGAAGACCCAACACAAAAACAAAATTTATTTAAAGAGTAAAAGCTGTCGCTCCATGTTTCTGTTTTCACGCCGTTATTCGTCACCATTTCTTCTAAGATTCGTTCCATGCAATTGCAATAGGAAAAGACTGCCCTAGGTAATGAAAACTGGTGAAATACCAGGGCTGAGCAAAAACAAAACACATGACAGTAGTCAGGCAATGTTTACCTCGCACCTTGGGCTGGCTGGTGCTCAATTTTGCAATGTCTTTTCATCTAAATGTACGTATCTGCAGAAGCAAAACAAGGTGAGTCTTAGTGTGACAAAGAACGCACAATTGCTGGGCACATCTAGACTGTCTCCAGAGATCGCGGTTCTAGGATGCTATCGTTACAAAACAAGACAACCTGCTTGAGGACCCTACAAACCTGTAAGGCACCACACTAGCTGCTGGGGCTAGAAAGATCTATTTCCCCATCAGCCTGGCAACAGACTTTACACCAGGCTCACGAGACACAAAGACTCACTCTCTGCCCTAAGGAGCGCGCGAGGATCCAGTGAAGGCAAACACGGGACAACTGTAACAGAGGCACAGCTGACACGCGGAAGGTCATGGGCCAAACTAGACAGAGGACAGAAGAAAACACCCAACCTGAGACCCAAGAGGTGCCAGCCAGGCTCAAGGGGGAGAGGAGATTCCATGCAGAAGAAGCAGCAGCAGAAGGCAAAGAGGCGAGAGCACCCGCCTCCTCGACTGTGCCAGCGGCTCAGCAGGGCAGGAGGTGGAGGCCGGCAGGAGATGAAGCCTCCACAGCAGGACCGTGGGGACACGTCTCACACCCTTCTGTGAGCCAGACTCCACGGGCTGTGGCGAGGACTCAGCGTCTGACGCAGAGAGCCGCCAAGCGCCCCGCTCTCCAGATCACCGTGTTCACCAGGGACAGCTGACTTACTCCATTTCTTAAGGGCAAACTAAGGTCACTCTACACGGCTGAATGCTGAAGAAGCAGGGACCACCTTTAATAAAATACAACCATCTAAAAAGCAGAACAAGGAAGACTAGGTAGATTCCATGCTGTTAGCCCAAAAAGGAAGAAAATCAACGTGCATATGTCTCCAGAAAGAACTACAAGGGAAAGGTAGAGGTTGTGTTCTGGCCTCTGAAGCCTCAAGATCCCAAACGGATGCTTCTTGCTAAACGTCGCTTGCTGGGCCCCGAAATGCAGTCGCCAACATACACAAGGACAAGTTCACTCAGACTGGGCCCCCTTGGGGCAGATTCTCCTGGCCCACAGCCCCGGCTGAGCCGCCGTCCAAGGCCTCGGAGTCTTGTAAATAACCTTCGATGAAAACAACAGTCACAGGCCATCGACAGCTTACTGTAACCGAACTTGGTCTTCTTCCCTACTTCTAATCACCTACCCAAAACAAAAAGGAACGCAAACCAAAGCATAAAGACTATACCCTGAACTACTTCAACCAGGAAAGGAAAATACTCCAGACAGTCCCTCATCTCCGTCAGCACTTCACCGAGACTCCCGCAGGTGCCACCCGGAACTGACCATCCGCCAGCTCAGCCGTTCGAGCCCTGGACTCAACTCAGCACACAAAGTCAAGAAACCGCATCATCCGGTTCAGATGACAGACTGTGGCTTTGAGACTTCCCATGAGGCGGCGCACAGGGAAGATGCTGCAAAAGCAGCCCATTTACCCCTCGGTCTGACCTGCCTGCGGGCTCCCGGCACCACCTGTATCAGCGCTGGGCCTCCACCACCTCCCCTGCTCCCTCGGCCGCCACAGGCCAATGTTTAATTGCTCCTCTCCCCCACCTTCAGGTTTCTTCCAATCGGCGCCCCACCTCCCAACTTCCGAGCAGAGCTGAGGAAGAGGACCCAGACCGGGCCACGCCTGCCAGAAACACACACAGAATATCCTGGCAAGCCTTGCAAGGAACCAGCGGGCATCTCTCGTTAGCAACCACCACTCAGGAGGAGGGATGATGCTCTCCAGTCTCTGCAGCCCAAGTACTGAAAGGGGCTCCCACTCAACCTAAGGGGGCCTCACTGGATCCACCCCGCTCCTAAGACTCAGCTTCAGCCCATGTGACAGGCTCTCAAAGTTTGAGAAACTAAAAAGCTTTTTCCCTCCAACCTCAAATACTATAAAGCAAAATACATTTAGGGTCTTGGTAACCATGCCCAGCAAGTTTTTTTTTTGGCAGCATGTGGGATCTTAGTTCCCCAATCAGGAATCAAATCCACCCCCCACCCCCTGCATTGGAAGCATAGAGTCTTAACCACTGGACCACCAGGGAAGTCCCTGGAAGAGTTATTTTGAAAGAAGGGCTTTGGGGCTGTTCCGACCGCTGCCACGGTGATAATGAAACAGTCCCAATTCTACAAAGAAATAGGAATTGTCCTCTCAAAATCGAATTGTCTCCAGAGACATCCAGGCCATGACTGCTAGAATTTTGGTCCAGGGAACATTAAATTTAAGGGGTGAAGAAACAGAGTTGAGACATTTAGACAATGTGCATGGTTTAGTAGAAGTCAGAGGCTACAAGAAATAATTACTTATTCCAGTTTCTCTAAAAAAATAATTGCAACATGCTTGCTTAAAGTACTTTATGTGCAAGTTTATGCCTACTATAAATATTTCTATAATCCTATTCTGTTCCCAACTCCCTGAGAGAAGCCTAAAAAATCTGAAATATTTTTGGTGTTGGCCTAGAATGAATTGTTATTAGTATTTGGGACACAATTTACTGAGTCGCCCGTCAGCATCCTTCAGCTCATCCCTTGGGCACTCTGCGCCCACACCCACACACCCCCCAGGTGTTCTGCTAAATAAAACCAAGGCTTCATTAGATGACAATGAGCCCAAGAATGAAAGCCCTCCAGACTTTCAGACCCACAGGGCCAGGCATGGCTTCTTCTGTAAATGAGATGAGGCCTTAATCCTGTCACTGCTACAGCTACTGAGAGGTTTATGCCATTACGTGGTGTGGCAAATTCCAAAGGAGGCCAGTTTTCTGTGTATCAAATCCAGTTCCATAATTAAGAAACCATAATTTTTTGAGAGACCTGTGGGGCAGGTTCAAAAAATCACTTACAAACTTATCATTTCTGATGAGTGCAGGTTTTCAAAGAATTAAACTGAGGCATGTCCGTGGGCTGTTAGTGATGAGTGTTGGTGCTGCTCAACAATCTGAGAAGTTCTCTTTATGGGGGGGGGGCACGTTAAGTTTCATAACATCTAAATTCACGTTTTGAAATGTGCTTGGCTCTTCCCAGATGCATTTTGGGAGTGGTAAATTTTGAAGAACTTTTTATACTAAATTTCCAAACAACTTTCAGTTTTAAGGTGAGCTCAGCTGGGACAAAAGGCAATCAACCAATGAAACATGAGGACAGAGACTGCTGAAAGCCAGTAACTCATGGCCAGTTTTTGGCTCATTATTCAAGGTGAAACATTTCCTTAGCAGAATTTGAGGTACTCTCACCCCAATGCCCTGTTCAATTTCTCTGCAACTCCCCAGACTAACGTAACAATACGCAACTATGGAAACCAAGCAGAAGAACACGACTGCTGGTATGGAAACAGGCGGCTTTTCTGTGTGAGCGGGCTGTTTGGACTGCATTCACCAAGTGAGCGGGCCAGGAGGCGCTGACACTGAGCAGAGCGAACGTGCCATCCCTGCGAGAGGGGAAAAAAGCTCAAGAAGAACAAGAAGGTGCTGGTGCATGTTTTGTTTGCCGGTGGGTGAAGAGCATTACTCATTCCCACAAATTATTAACTCTGCCACATTGTGAAGAGCAAAGCAGTTGTTTCTTTTATCATCAGGGTAGCTTTAGGCTCTGACTCTTTAAGGAATTGGGCAGATGAGTCATCTAACTCATTACTATATGCAAAGAACATTCTAGGTATCAGAAGGGTGCAGGTGAACAACTCTGGTCTCTCGCTCCAAGAAGCTTACACATCCTGCAGCCACCGACACAAAGCAACCATTAAGTCCCGCTAGCACCCAGGATGACACGGATTATCCAATTACAGTTAAACATTATTCCCAGGGAGGCAGAGGAACTCTTAAGTTCAGTCCTTAAATATAAGAACTCCACGGACACAAAGTACATTTTACCAAATTTCTTCTTTTCAAAATGCTCAAGAGATCAGATTGTAAAATAAGAGATGGAGAGCAAAACAAGGTAATTAGGTTCTAATTGTCATATTAATTTAAAATAATATCATTACACTCTAATCTGTTACCCTTTTCTCCGCTTCAAGCTCACCAGAAAAAAAACTTCTCCAAAGGAACTTACCTGCAATCATGCTACTGCTCACCTGCGCTTCCAAGGAACCATTTAGAACCCAGACCAAGTGTCTACTCCGAGCTACTGTAACAGACTATTCTCCGCAACCCAGCATCTGGCGGGTTTTTAAACACCACCACCTACTCACCTACCAACTACACACCATGAACTCACTACAGTGAGCTTGTGAGTACATTCTCTCATTTAATATGCACAAAATCCTATAAGAAAGGTCTTGTTTCCATTTTAGAGATGAGAAAACCGACAAGCAAGACCCGTGTTCAGCCTTACTCTGGTTCCAAAGCCCTGTAGCCATTCCACATTCCTTAATCAAATATTAATAAGGAATACACATTTTCTAGAAAGGCCATAATGCATTCTAAATCTAAGTCTTTATTATTATTTATTGGGATTTGTTTTTGCCTCTGCTGCCTTTACTATCAGGACAGACCTTACTATTCTAATCAAGGCTGACTGCATCCACAGCTCACAGCATTAAAAAATACTGTAGTAAATAAAAAACAAAGCTCAATGCAAGAGCACTGGTCCAAGACTGTGATTGAGACCACAGGTGGCTTTGGTGCCCTCCTACCTGTTCGAACACCCTCCTCCCCTCCCTCTTTCTACCAATTCCTTTACTCAGGAGCTATGACACAACTGGGGCCATTCACCAGGACCTCTTTCACCTCCTGGCAGCCCTGCCCCCAAACATACAGAAGAGACTTCTGCACCCGAGAGGATTCATTTTAAGAGTTACTTTTATTACCAAAGCACCCATTTCTAGCTATGTCTTGTTCACTTTGAAGTACCTACATGGTGTTTCTTTATACAAATGTGGTTCCTTTTAAAAAACTAAAAATACAGGGAAAAAAACAGAAAATGAAAAGTCAACTATCATCTGATCAGTTATCACAATTCAGGTTTTACCTGGAGATTTAACCACTAATCATTCTGCGAATATAATTTAATTTCTTGTAAGTGGCAGGGTCTATTTCCGTGAGCATTTTTCCTATTCATCCGAAACAGCATTTGAAAGAAACTTAGTCCTCTTGAATGTACGTACAGTACTGATCATCACTAAATCATCTCCCTTAAAACTGGGGATAGGGACTTCCCTGGTGGCACAGTAGTTAAGAGTCCACCTGCCAATGCAGGGGACATGGGTTCAAGCCCTGGTCCAGGAAGATCCCACATGCCACAGAGCAACTAAGCCCGTGCGCCACAAATACTGAGCCTGCACTCCAGAGCCCGCGAGCCACAACTACAGAGTCCGCGAGCCACAACTACTGAAGCCCACGCACCTAGAGCCCGTGCTCCGCAACAAGAGAAGCCACCCAATGAGAAGCCCGGCACCACAACCAAGAGTAGCCCCCACTCGCCGCAACTAGAGAAAACCCGTGCGCAGCAGCGAAGACCCAATGTAGCCAAAAACTAAATTAAAAAAAAAACTGGACATAAAGGATGCTTCCAATTTTGTGCTATTTTAAGTAAGCCAGCAATGGGCAAGCTTTCTGTGCAAAAATCTTCCATATTTAAGATTACTTCCTAAGGAATGATCCTCAGAAGCTGAACCAGAGGATAGAATGACTCAAAATGAAGATGGCCATGATAATGGTGATAAGATATTGTAGACATAAAAAAAAGTTCAGAGAATGATATAACATCTATGTACCCATCAGACTGAAGTTTAGTTGTAGGAATTCAAGACCCAGCAGCAAAAGTAGTCATGTATCAGGAACTCCATCACCACTGGAGCAGCAGTTACAACACTTCACTCCAAAATCCTAGAAATTTACTGTTTAAAACTAGAGGCAACAAGAGGCATCTCACCACCTCCCTTTCCACTGGCACTTTTCTCGGTTTTCATTAGCACATTCACAGCAGGGGTTTTTAAGGATCTGGGTTGGCTGCCTGCTTAAGACTGAATTAGGATGGTCTCAGTTTTAATGAAGCTTTCTCTGCATATATGAACTGGGGGGGAAAACCATATTCAATGAGAAAGTTTGACCTGTAGGAACTGAGAATATTGTTAGCAAATACCATAAAATGTGCTTATTTCAAATTAATCTTTCAGAAAATACCAAATGCCAAGGATCGTTTCAATTTTCAGTGTCTTCTCCCCACCGCCCCCGGCAACCAGAGTTCATAATGGGTTGGTGAAGTGCAAGCACGTAGGACCAAGAAAGCACCCTGTTAAGATACTGAAAATTACGTAATCAGCAATGACAATAAAAATTATGTTTCTCCCCTGACTACACTAGAAGATAAAGAAACATCACAAGAAAGGCAAATGCATAAATGAAAATTAAATTTCTGCTTAATCATCCTTTTGCAGAGAAAAAATAAGTACTTTATGGGCAAGGCAGTATCATCTCTTAATAGCCATGGGACACACTGCTATTACCCTGCTGCTTCTCGGCTGGAAAAATAGGATCAGTGGCCTAAGAGGGACAGTGTAAACTGATTAGTCAGGTAGGCAGTCCTAAGACAAGCAAGCAGGAAAAAGAAACAGCCCAGCCTTCTGTGGCTAAACGCCCTGCAGAGTAAGACACCAGAGTGGCCCAAGGTTGGTCCCGGACTTTAGGTTTACAATTAACGTAAGAGGGGTTTTAATCCTCCATTATTCAAAACAAACCCCCAGTGCCAGGTCAGACTCCGGCTGCCTCGACACTCAATTTTATCTTACGAGAGTTTCAGAATGGTCACCGTGCATCTATTCGTTTATTTTATTCGACAGTATTTATTATGCAACTACCATTTTAGGCATTGTGTTATGGAGTGACTCAGGACCCAGAGCCTGCATTGCAGGCAGCAGAGTTAATGCAACTCATTCTACCTATTAAGAACCCTAAATGACACAACTGAGTTTCTCAAACTTGGATCCTGATGCATTGGGTTGGAAGTCATCTTACAGATGACTGTGGACTCCTTCATTCCGCAAAAACCCTCCGGAGTCCAGAGATGTATATTAACTAACAATCTAGAAAGAGGCCACGTTCGTGTCTGTAATCCCAGCCACAAGCTCTTTCCACCAAGCAGACGACAGATTTTAAAGAACCTGACACCCAAAACACAGAAGTTTTCCGGATGGACTGCGTGCTACATTCGATGGTGATACATACTGGCAAAGTAAGAAGGGGCCTCTCTCTGCCGGGCACTGTAACTCAGGACGAAGACAAGCCAAGTCCTGTGGATAAAACAGTTCCCAGCGACGGAGGAGGAAAGGCCTGAAGTGAGATCCTAGCGTTTGCTTTGAGGGTCTGGAAACAGTCCACCGGGGCCACAACTACTCAGCCAGCCACACAACCTGACACCACTTTAAGTTCTTCATTTCCAAATATTTTCCACACTGTTTCTACTGGGGAATTCCTCAGTGCTTTCGTACAGAAGTCAGAAGGGAAAGCAAACTCCCTTTCTGACCCAAATGAGCCGATTATATCCATCGTGTAAAGGAAGGGACACCCGTCATAAAATTCAGCCAGCAGCCCAGAGAGATGTTTGCCAGGAGCAATTATAAAAATTAAAATAGAGATTAGGATCAAAGTGAGCCACCAAAAATGGTTAAGCTTCACCTAAACACGAAGATCTGCTTGTACTATACTTAATGGAAAGGATTGCAGATGTTAGATCTAGGACATACCCTTTTAACCAGGGGACTTTATCAGTTTAATGCAATCACAGGCACCCAGCTGTGAACTAGGTCTCTGGAGAGCATGGCCCGAAGAAAACGAAACTGTCTTCAGCACAGCCAGGTAAAGCTGGTTGACGGCAAACCATAATCTGACAGAGTAAAACGTCTAACCTGGCATCAAAACCACATTACTGAAGGGCTCTGGCTAAGAAACGTTTCTGGAATATGACGTGGATGGATAAAACGATTTCCTCTAAGAAAACAGAAGAGCATCCCTCACAGATCATCTCCACTGCCACCTCCATCCTCCCCGACAGCAGCGCAACTCAAAGACCCAACTCAAAACGTTCTTTTTCCTTTCGTGTGCTCTAGAGCTGTCGAGACACTCTTCTACTCGGACCAAATTACTATTTCAACAAGCCCGTGGCAGACATTGTCTGGGCTGTCTACATAACCCGTGCTCTGCTCTGAAAATCCCATCTCATGCACAAGGATGGGTCTCCAGGCCCCAGGAAGACATGAGGGGTCCCCGCCCCCTCAACAGGAAGTAGTGGAAAACAATTTGCAGATGAGGAACCAAGGTGGTATCAGACCCAATGGCTTCCTCTGGGTTTTGCAGCCTTGGTAGACCATTCCCAGAATCGGGAGACAGCTCCCAGATGCTGGGCTCTCAGGTCAGCCCCCTAAGCTGTTCATTCCCCAGACTCCTTCTCTGGGGTGGAATTCCCTGCATCAGGGTGGGCACTGACCAAGCTGGGCACTGACCAGGCTGGGCCAACCAAGTCCTCTCTGCTGGGAATTTACGCTGAGACTGTCTACTAGCACTTGAACTTGGGGGCTGGCACACTCAGGACCTGATAGGGCCATTTTAGAACCTGTAACCATGCAAGTGCAGAAAACCCGATTGCTACCACAGAGAAGAATGAGCCAATTCAGGGAGGGGAGGGGACGTGAGCCCTGAGGGACCTCGAGCCCCCAGGGACCTCAGGCTTGGCTCCTGGTGCAACTAGATCCTGGTTCCAAGATCCCTCATAGCCTGGCGATGTTTCCTATCCTTGCGCCCATAAAGCGCCCTGTGTATCCTTATATAAAAATTCTACTTTTATGGCTTCAACTACCTTTATGGTCTGAGTAGGCAATATGCTTCTTGGAATTAGTATGACGTAGTCATATGCTTAATCATTTAAAAGCTAGCGTTTAATGATTTATAACCCCCAGAAGAGCTGAGAAGACTCTTTAGCAGCATGTACTAGGATATATTTGTTTCCAATTTCAAAAATTTTGTAGTTCCCCATAGTCCTTTCTCAAATGCGGCCACATGCATAGGAGGAAGTTTAAATTAGCATCAGGAGAATCACTGTCCCTGCCCTAAGTGATGAGCTGTGAAAATCTAAAAGCCCTGGGTGAAAGGCTTTACTTTCAAGACTTCAGGAAGAGTCTCACAGGCTTAAAGCACAGAGCAAGGAACAGAGACGGCGGCTCAGGGCGGGAGTCCCGCAGTCCTCTCCGCCCCTGCACCGTGAGCTGGCCACACCTACCCCGCTCCACAGGTGATGCGGTGCCTGCCCCACCTCCTCCCAGGCTGGGTGCCGCGTGGTGGGGAGAACAGGGGCCATGAGCACACACACCGCCCACGCGGTTTCTTCCATCAAACATTTACACTTTAGTGAGAGAGCTGATCCACAATTACAAGGTACTGCAGTATACGATGAGGTAAGAAGAGAAGCAGGGTCTATTGTAGGACTGCAGAGAGCGAGCTGTCAGCACACTGGGGACAGAGGGAGGAAATCAGGACAAACCAGCCGCAGGACTCTCTGAACTTACGTGGGCTGCTCACGGCACTGCAGCGACCACCCAGCCCCAATAGGAATGCGTGGCCTTCAAAGGTGGAAAACAATTGTAACCATTTTCACCTCAGTTCATTTTCCTGTTTATTTCAGGAAGAGGAAGAAACCATCTCCCCTGTAACCACCCCTCCCCTGTCTCTTAAGAAGGTCCCCTGACACTCACCTGAGCGGGAGCCCAGCTCCCTGCCCGGGGTGCCCGGGGCTGGCTGGACCCCCAACTCCAGCACCCACGCCACCCTCTCCTGAGCCCTCCCCCTCTCCAATCAGACGCGCACGTCGCCTACAGGGCACACACGTTTTCCCCCCAGACCACGTCAACATGTGAAAAGCCAGTTCCCCACAGAGAAAGAAGTCCCGTTATCACCAAGTGTCCCCCCCACCCCGCCCGACTTGTGACCGGGCTGAGTTGTAAGCAGACTCCTGCCAGCACCCGAGAGGCCACTGCTCTCAGGACGCCGGCCGAGCTTTAGTTACAATATCTCTTTTCACTGCCCACCAGGCGCTGCCCCTCCTCTCCTTGCCCTGCCCCCACCCACCGGCTCCCAGGGTGGATTGTTTTGTAACCTCTGTAACTGAAGAACCCGACAGGGCCGTGTGACAAGAGAAGAGTGGCCTAAAAACCCTGAGTTTCCAATTCTAGCGGCTGTGGCTCACCTTTCATGTTTCACACACAGAAGACGTTAACCAAGGCCCTAAAAATAAGAGGGCTGGAGGCCGCCAAAGGGACACCCAACACCAATCAAAGCTGCGAGTGAGGGTGCTCGGGCAGGTTTTGGGAGCCAGGCCAAGCGTCCTCCTCCCGGGGGAGCGAGTTTAGTACCTGCGCACGGCCAGCAGCCTGGAGAAGGTGCAGAACACAGCAGCTGGACGACCACGAGGCCCGGGAAACCCTCCCTGGGCTGCCAGAGTCCACCACGTGGGCAGACGCTCCACAGCCCAGCCGGGAGCAGAGGGCGACTCATTCCTCCCAGCCACCAGGCCAGGGGAAAAGGAAAAGCAGGAGCGAGGGAACAAAGGATGTGACGACATATTTGCAAACCTCCGCGTGGCCCTGCACTCAGTAAGACAGGCCCACGCGGTGGGGATTCGCACCAGCTACTGGTTTCCCAGCCCTTTCCTGGGAAGCCCATAACCCTGCCAGACACAGAGGGGTAGTCAACCCCGAGGGAGCACAACAGAAACCCAGCATCTCTTTCCTCCTTTCTAAAATAAAGGTCTCATGAGAAAAACTATCGTCAAACTTTAAATGGGAGGCACCAGTAAAATACCTGCTCCACACCTGCTGCCACAGGTATGAAGTCGTTTATTAGACCATGCGCTAGGAGTTAAAAGGGCCTCTGGAATCACACACAGGAAGAGGAGAAACTGTCCTCCACTTGAAGGATGCTCCTTAGAGAAGCAACCTCAGCTCTTTTTTTAGATGCCTGGTGCACTTTCAACACTTCCAGAGAGAAATTACCGATGCTCTTAACGACGTTACATTCCAAAACACAAAGAATTTATGAAAATTCTCAACCTAACCCCAGATACATTCTCAGCTAAATGCTACATTAAAAGTTTGCACAAAGTATCTATTTTAGAGACCTGTAATTTTTAACTCTGTAGTTTGGCTTTTCAGCTAAGCCGCTGACTAAAGCGGAGAGTCACTTTACAACCCCATTATCCAGTGTGTGATTCACTCCTTAGATTATCCTAAATTCAGGCCGCCCACCCCCTCTGCTGTCCGATCTGCTCCAACGAGCTGTCAGCCGTCTGCTGTTAGAGGCTCAAGGATACAGACCAAGGTTAACACACCAGAAACAAAGTAAGGTGGTGATCTGTAGGCCTCGCATGCATTTCTAAAATGTGAATCCTCACTTACGGATTGTCTTGGACCACTGGTACAATCGTCTATTAAAGTAGGAATTTGAATGTGGCTTTCAAACCCTTAAAGTTGGCTTCCAAGTGTGAGCCACAGACATCCAAGGGTCCACATGAACCAAACTATTTTCCTGATAATAACGAAGTCATTATGCGCCTTCTTTCCTGCGTGGACATCTGCCCCAACGGTGTGAGAGCATTTGTGATAAGACTGCCGGAGCCTTACGACGAATCACTGTGCCAACAGGCGTGACACTCGTCCCGCCAACTCCCAGTGTCTCCAACACCAGTTTCATATTTAAGAAGGTCTCGATGACGCATTAAAAATCCCATGTTCGTATTCTACGTGATGCATAAAGCGCTTCGGCTGCACTCAGTATATGTGGTTGGCACATCCACTACTCCCATGGAATGCCACGTTTACCTGAAAGAACTACCAAACTATGGTTATTCGGACTTGGAGATCTGGCAGGTACTTTCTTGAAAATGAATGACCTGAGCCTGTCACTTCATGGAAAATAACTGACAATATTTATCACCAGTGATAAGTCAGGCTTTCAAGTGAAAGAATTCTCAGACTTGCATCTGTCACGAGCTTGACAGCTTCCTAAGACCTAAAGGTTTTTTTTGATGAGATGGATGGTGATGTTAACTCTAATTGATTTTTTATAATGAAATGTATCACTTAAAAGACCCACAGGACTAAGTGAAGTACTGTCTTCCAAACCAAAGGAGGAGGTCACGAGCATTTAAAAGAGCCATTCAACACCTGAGACCAATGGATGCAGATACGGTTTCATATTCTATATGGCTACCAACCTGAGAAACTCACCTGCCAACTACCAAAATCAAGGAAGAACTCCAATTATCTGAGAAGGCTAACACTCTGCCTTTTTACAATTACATGTATGTTCGACATGTACTTCCAACACGATGTAACAGACTAAAGGCAAAAGGAGCCGAGAGCCCAAATGTGTTTCAAGTCAGACAGATTTCCAGTATGTAACTCTTCTAAATCGTTTTGAAAAACATCTTTTCAGGGCTTCCCTGGTGGCGCAGTGGTTGGGAGTCTACCTGCCGATGCAGGGGACGCGGGTTCGTGCCCCGGTCCGGGAAGATCCCACATGCCGTGGAGCGGCTGGGCCCGTGAGCCATGGCCGCCGAGCCTGCGCGTCCGGAGCCTGTGCTCCGCAGCGGGAGAGGCCACAGCAGCCAGAGGCCCGCGTACCGCAAAAAAAAAAAAAAAATCTTTTCATAAAATTATGTAATTTATGTTAGCGTGTAAAGGGTTTATTTTCTCAAATGAAAATTTTCTCATTTTCAATTTCTAATAAAGGTGAATATTGGTAGATAAAATCCACATAAACAAAAGCCCTCGAGTCCCCAATAATTTTTTAGTATAAAGGGGTTCTGAGACCTAAGAGTTTAAGAAGTATGACCACAATATAATTTAAACTCAAAATGTTAGCTCTTATTTAATATTTCCAAATAAAAATGGGTTTCTGGTATCATAAGACATAAGTGATATTTCTTGAAAGCTAGACTTTCTAATATATACTTTGCTCTTATCTCTTAGGGTCTGTAGTTTTTGTATTAAAACCAATCCAACAACTCATCTTTTACTGGCATTCATTTAGGTATTCGTTCACCACGTACTGATAGTTATTGAGTCCTTTCTAGATGATGCTAGAAATATAGCAACTCTGCCCCCAAGGAGCTTACGTTCTGGTGGCATTCATCCACCTGTCTCCTTACGCATTCATTCAATAAAATTAAACATCTGTTATATGCCAAGCACTATACCTGGCCTTCCCAAATTAACAATATTGACATACTCAATTGCATTTTTTTTTTTTTTTTTTTGACCACAACATGCAGCATGCAGGATCTTAGTTCCCCAACCAGGGATCGAACCCATGCCCCCTGCAGTGGGAGCACAGAGTCTTAATCACTGGACCACCAAGGAAGTCCCTCAGTTGCATTTTTTTATGAGGGCTATGAATTCTTTTCTAATGTTCAATTTTTGCACATTTCCAAATTTGGAGAGATTTCTTCATCTTAAATCTGAAGGCTATTGTTATATTCATTTTTCCTATCCACAATTTCACGATAAAAATGTCGTAAGTGGAAGAGATCTGTTGACTATCAGAAGGACTACGGTACACTCAGACACCCCTCTGACACTTTCCCTTTTCCATGGTAGAGGAGTGGTCCCCCCCAGTAGCTCTGGGAAAGCCCGCCTCTAGTATTAGAAGGGGGACGTAGAAACCACCAATCTGTGCTAAGGGAAGCAGAGGCTCCCGCTGGCAGATGATCCGAGACTGCCTGAGTTTCCCCCTAAAGCTAATCAGGCAAGTGACGGCATAAACAAATACACTACTCTCAGTAAAGATTCCAGAGGAAACTGAAAGATAACTGTCCATCAGTCACACCAGCTGAACGTAAATGACCACTTCAAAAAGTCAACATCCTAACAAGGTTTAATTCAATCACAACCTAAAAAAACCAGCAGTACCACCACAAACCTAAGAACCGGCTAGAAGAACGGATGTGGGAGACGAGGATGGTCATGCAAACAGCCAATCTGACGTGGGTACAATAATTCTGTGAATCTGAGTATTCTGCCGCTTTCAAAGCAAGACAAGGTATGAGAGTTCCTAACCAGGTCCAGCTGTAGAGGATAAAAGGCATTCAGTTTACAGAAAAGACAGAAAACAAATTAGAAAAATAAAAGGGGGTAATCTTACTCTGGGCCTTTGCAGGGGCATTACATAAAAGAGACCGGATCAGACTGCAGTATGCTTATTGCTTCTTTCAGTAAAGACCTGAGGACAAAGCACTAAGATGCAAACAACAGGTGTCACTTCTGTCAACCAGCAGGAAATACAGTGGAAAGCAGCGACTGGAGTCAAATTCAAACCCCAGTTCTGCCACTTACTATCTACTATTAATTTACATTTTCTAAACCTCAGTTTCCCCATCTGTAAAATGGGAGCACTAATACCAATCTCACAGGGGGTAATCACCTAAGTTACCTAGCACAGGGAAACACTAGTGATTACTAGGTGTGACTATTAAAGACTAAGCAGTGTGTTAAAAAAAAACACACACACACACTTTTTTTAGACACAGGTCAGGGAAGATGTCCCAAAACAATGGCTCTTAGGAGCAGTTCAAATTCCCGGCTCCAAAGCTGAGAAGGAAACTTCCATTCATTGACATGATTCTTGTGCTTCATGAGTCCGTGACATGTACCTATTGAATGGTTATCATGATGAAACACACTTAGTCAGTGGTTCCTAACCTTTCTGAGTCATGGCCCTCCCCTGAGAGTCTAAGATACACAAGGAACCTCTCCCCAGAAAATGCTGACAATTTTTTAAGTTGGGGAGGGATGAGCCCCCCCCCTCAAAGTACATTCACAGGCCCTAGCTGGACATACAGTGCAGACATTCTGAGGCTACTGATTTTGAAATGAAGCCCAAGGTCACCTGGGCCAGCCTCAGCAATCAGATGTACAGTCCAGCTGCTCTCCCCCAACATGCCTTGTCTCGCGGAAGGGTACCACCAGCATCCTCTGTGCAAACTCAGAACCTGGCAGGCGCCCTGGACATCCCCTGCCCCCTCCCCCCTCCCTGTCTAAACCTCCACTAAGTCTCGTCCATTTTTCAAGTGTGGCCTCTTATTTCCACCCCTACCGCCACCTCCTCTATCCACGTGACCATCATCCTTTGGCAAGAGTGCCTCAGGGGCCTTTGTAACTGGTCTCCCTCCAGTCTCACCTCCGCACAGCAGGCTGAGTAACTCCTAAAACTGACCCTAACACCACCTTCTCCATCACACACCCACTTCTCTCGCTTCAATAGCTTTCCATAAAAACAAAGAGGGAAAGCTTCTTCACAGAAAGGAAGCTACAGCACTCTGTGATTGATAACAAAGAGTTGTATGGCCTCAGAATGGCTAGGGGGAAAAAGTCATGTGGAAAAAACGGAAATCATGGCAGGAAAGAGATGGATTAAGTACCGACCGTATCAACAGTCCCAATGTATGTTTTCAGTTACTTAGGAAACTTGTCCATGGGTATAACGTGACACACAACCAATGCTCAGTATGGCAGACAGTATCACCTCTCTACCCACCCCAATTTCGGAAATTAAAACTACAAAAAGTGTTCATATCCCTAACATCCAAAACTATCTACTTTTAAATATTTTATTTTAAAAAAATGCCAAAATCGGCTTCCCTGGTGGCGCAGTGGCTGAGAGTCCGCCTGCCGATGCAGGGTACAGGGGTTCATGCCCCGGTCCGGGAAGATCCCACATGCCGCGGAGCGGCTGAGCCCGTGAGCCATGGCCGCTGAGCCTGCGCGTCCGGAGCCTGTGCTCCGCAACGGAAGAGACCACGGCAGTGAGAGGCCCGAATACCGCAAAAAAAAAAAAAAAAAAAAAAAAAAGAAAAACCAAAATGTTAAGAATGTATGCAATGCAGAAACGGACAAATGCAAAAATAAATCAAACACCACAGATATATCATTAACATTAGGCAAAAAAACATTCTAGGTATCTTCCTGTGTACATGGACAGAGACAAATTTTATAAAAATGAGGTATTTGATATGCTAATTCATTCTTATTAAACTTAAATTTGCTTGCCTATTAGCAAAACAAAATTATGATTCTGAATTGGTGAAGCCTATTAAAAAAAACTCAGTTTAAGGATGTGCTTTGGTTTGGGGCAGAACTGTTTGACTCTACTTTGAAAGATGTGGATGCCAGCATGCTAGTACTTGCTCTCATTTTTATCTGCACTCCCAGATTTCCATTTGCTTACATCATTTTTATAGTATCTAGGTTTGTAACTTCCAGTCTGTCCTGCTCTCATAACTCTTAATTGCTCGGCACTAGTTCTACCTACACGTAAACGGGCTCAGATGCTCAACCACCTCCCCTAGCACCTCCATCTCTGAATTTGTTTTCATTCAGCTTTTAACTGGATGGATTTCAGCACTTCCTGAAAAGTAGGGCCACATCTGGGAATTCCCTGGTGGTCCCAGTGATTAGAACTCCGAGTTTCCACTGCAGGGGGCCGGGGTTCGATCCCTGGTGGGAGAACTAAGATGCTCAAAGCCATGTGGTGCAGCCAAAAATAAAAAATAAAAGTAGCTGGGGCTTCCCTGGTGGTGCAGTGGTTAAGAATCCACCTGCCAATGCAAGGGACACGGGTTCAAGCCCTGGTCCGGGAAGATCCCACATTCCGCAGAGCAACTAAGCCCGGGTGCCACAGCTACCGAGCCTGTGCTGCAACTAGAGAAAGCCCGCGCGCAGCAACAAAGACCCAACTCAGCCAAAAATAAATTAATTTTTAAAATATATAAAGATATAAAAGTAGGGCCACATCTGTTTTAGTCAGTGCTTCACGCATAGGATCCTGCATATAATGTGGTCCAGAAAACATTCGTTGGATGGAATTTATGACTGCAACAGTGACAATAGCTTACAGCCTATTAAACCACATATATTGTATCTGTGGCCCATATACCATAATCCAAGATCTTGAATTCCTTGTACAAGAGTTGTAAAAAAGTAATTCACTAGAAATCTACCACAGTTTTACAAGCTGCCTTCCTGTTTGAAACATTTAATAAACTGCAGTAACATGCAAGGTGGCTTTTTAAAGCTATATAAATGTCTAGGGCAACATGCAAAAAAAGGTGTTCATTCACACAAACTAATACTCAGAAGAGAACCAGGTCAAGTTCAATTTCAAATTCCAAGCTACTATCACACTGTGCTAGGATCATACTGGCACGGTCAAGTATCTAAGTTAATTATTTATGACTGATTACCCTTGTTAACTCATCTCACCAAAATAGTTCCTTCCTTCTGAGTACTTTTCAAAAATCCATAAGTTTAAATCGTTTAGATTTTTATCCTTCAGTAAACTTCTCTCAAGAAGAGAGATTCAGAATTAAGCACTCCCAGCGCAAAGCACACCTCTCCACCTTGCAAGAATCACAAAGCACGTATTTCAAAATATGCCTCTAAATTTTGCACCTCTAAAAGGATAATTCACACGAAACAGAAGTTCCTAAAAGTTGCTTAATACCCATCAGATTTGCACCTTCGAGAGTAAATGAAGAAAATGTGACGGATCCGATAAACTGAAACCGAATTTGAAGAGCTTAACATCTGTCTGCTGCCAGCGAGCAGCAGTAACGTGAAGAAACTGAGGCCCGCCAGATCCCAAAACTTGTCAAAGAGCAGGAAGTGAGGAGCCTTCTGGACAGAGATCCAGGACCACTGGCAAAAAAAAATAAAATAAAATGCAGCAAGGCGCCGTGAGGTTTGTAGTTTGTCTCTCTCCAAAAAAAAAGAAAAAAGAAAAAAAAAAAGAACTACGACCATCCATGCCAGTGCTTTTTCAGATGAATCATGTATCCATCCTTCCTGCAGGCTGACTTCCCTGCCCCCCCCCCTCCCCGGACTCTCACAGAACCGGCCTCGGGCTTCCCTGACTCTGGGTGCTGGACCTTGTAACAGGAACTGTCTCCTCCTGCACCCTCAGGACGAGGACTGGCTCCCACACCTTAACTGCCAGATAATTGTACCATAATTATGGCTTCTGGCCTAACAGCACACAGTGGCTTTCTCAGTGATGAATACTAACGACTTCTAAATAAAGGATTTCTGAGGTACCCAAATTCAGATGGTCTATTCAAAGCAGGCAAAGCCTAACTGACATTTTCTCTTTGCCCTCCACTGAACATTCTAAATAGTCTGATGTTAATATTTATGCTCTCATTTTTCTCCCCCTGAAGGTAGTTTATGTGCTCCCATCCTAAAGAAACTAAGAAGCTGGTTATACTTAGGCCAAACTCATCTTTCGGACAAACTCTGTGCAGCAGAAGCAGCAAGTCTCTGCTGACCCATCCGCTACAAGAGCTTCCGGAACGTTCACAACCTAACAACCTAAACCGAACTGGGGCCTCATTCTGACAAACTATCCGCCACTGCTGAGACCAGGACTCCCCCAGCCAAAGGCCAAATCCCCACCCAACTCCAGTTCCCTGAGGCCCTGGTGGGGGTTTTCCATTACTGAGATTATCTTTAAGCAAAAGCCCACGGCTTTTGCCCGATACAAACAAATTATGGTGCACAGCTTGTCTGTAAGGCTTACATGTCCTTTTTCCATTCCCCCAAAGAGTTTAATGCAATTCAGAAACAAGAGGAAAGTATGTATGTTTAGCACATAACTAATCCACACCATTTTTACCCAAAAACAGTCCCTCCTGTTAAGCCTAGAATTAAAATGACGCGCACATCAAATGCTACGGCTTACACTTTTAGCTCGTGCAACGAAGTTATAAATTCAGACCTCTCACCTTCACCTATTATACAATTTTATACAAGCATTTGAAAATCTAAGCATGCATTCATAGAGTAATGGGCAGGTTTCAAGATGGACTCTTAATCTGGGGTTATTTTGTTGCTCTGGGGGGATTTGCTAAGTTGGAGGCCCTAAGGTACCATCAGGCTATTTCCCATAAAGTATTTCTGTCCTTTCTGGTAGCCTTCAAAGGCCAGCTGCCACTGCTTACTCGGCGACCAGAAGTCATCAGATAGATAGGGTTTGGTGTTTAAGGCAGCAGAGGAAACAGCTTCTATTTAAAGGTCTTTGGGGGAAGAGAACGGAGTCAAGGAAAAACAAGATTCGGGAGTACAGTTCTTTAAATGTACTCCAAGCAGCTGTTATACGTCTTTCTGAGCTCCCCTCAAGTAATAATGACAAAACAATATTAGGTTTTTGAACCAACAGAAGAGAAACTAAACTTCCTTTTACAGGATGTTTTTCCAATAACTCTAGGAAAACACCTAAGAAAAAATTTAAGCATAAGCTAGACTTTACGTTAGCTTCAAAGTGGTTTTTGCAAAGAAAACAAATCCTTGAATTAATGAAAGGGATCTTAGTCCAAGTGGGAACTTAAGAAATTTGGGCTTTTCAAAAAAATCCATTTTCCTTTACAGCCACTGTTTTCAGGAGGCCCAATTTTAAAAGATGAATTAAATACTGGGGTAAATAAACAGCAGGACCACACTGCTACCTCACTGAGGCAGTGGTGTAGGAAAGTCAACAGAGACTTCGTAACACTCTGGAAGGTGAGGACTACCAATACAGGTGCTGCAAAATCAGCTTCCAAAACTGCAGCCATCCCCTCTCTCAGCGGATACTACAACCGTTTGAATTCTGTACCTATTCCATTCCTTTTAGCAGAAGAGTTATCAGAACCAAAATGATCAGCTACCCGCCCCCGAACCTATCTACTTTCTTTCCAACGCACAGGCAGAAACTCTTCAGTAAATGTCTACGGAATACCAGCAAGATAGATTCAAGCCTCATCTAGCACTGCAGCAATTAACATTTCAGAAAGTGAAGACTAGAACATGGCTAGACAAGTGGGCTCAGGATGGTGGCCGCAAGTATGTCCTTTTCATTTCCTTCTATTACCTCTAGATCAGCAAACACACATTTCCAAATGCAGTGACACAATGGCCTGGTGCATTCTACTGCTATCTAAATGCTCTATCCAGTCCCACTATTCAGCCTAGACCATCTCATCCTTGAACATGCATCAGAAAACAGCTCAACAATCCATCCTACAATAGGAGTAAAGACTGGGCGCTTTGAGGAATACAAAACTTTCAGCATTTAGGGGAATCCATCTGTATTTAAAAATCATTTGTCATCGTTTGTTAGATTCGCTATTAGGCAACTTAGTACATTTAGTTATTTGTAATGCAGACCTCTTTCCTCCACACTGGTTTCTCTTGGAGGGCTATTTCCATGCAGGGCACATGGGACAGAAGTACTGGTCGAGTAGGTCTGGAGGAGGAAAATGTAGTTTTTACTTTACCTAAACTAAGAAGTCTCCTTAAAAGGACCAGACTCTTAAATCAGATCTTTCAAAAAATGCCAGGAACCTATTTTAGACCTCATAGAAAATGGAAGAGATCCAGCCTGGGTGTCAGTGTTCGATGCTAATGTCGCCCCTTCCCCCAGTTTCCCCACATGCCCCGCCAAACCCTACAGCAGAGGCTATGAAACTATTCAGATGCCCTGGGAACCACCAGAATCCTGATAGTCTACTCCGAGATGGATCAGACTTATACATCCTCCCGTAAATGGAGCAAAAGTTCCCTTGTTCTAGTAACTCTGAGTAAAAGTTAACTGATTTGCTACATTGGATTCAAAACGAAAATACTGCTCAAATAAAAGGAAAAATCTGTAAAAATAAGTGCTTTAACAAAACTGATTGGGTGTACCTCCTATTGCCGTTAAGATAGCTTCCATGAAGGACAGGCTATAAGCAACACATCTCCCACCTGAGGTTCTATTCGAACAGTTTTATTTCTGTGAAGGAAATCGGACAATACAGATGTGGCAGAAACGCCCGAACATTCCCATTCTTCCCTGTGTGTGGCCATCTCCCCATCCCCACTGGAAGGTCACATGACTTGCTCTGGCCAATGAGCAGTGGGCAAGAGTCCTTTCTGAGCTGACGCACTGAAAGGTCAGTCCCTGTGTGATGCTGTCTCTTCCTGGCAAAGGAGGTGGCCTTGGGTTCTAGATGGCAAGATCCTACAAGACTGTGGAGAGGAGCCCCTCCATTGAGGTGCAGTGAAGGAGATACAAACCTCCATCAAGCCACAGGTATGGGGATGAACGTGTTGCTGTGGCAGAAAACCTTGCCTATCCTGACCGATACGATGATTGAGTAGAGGATGCGGCACCATCCACGTGGGAGAGCAAAATAAATGTACGTGGGAGTCTTCGGGGTGACAGAGGGGAGACGCAAAGGGGTCCAGCCAAAACCACTGAGACTCGGCTGTCAAGATACAGCTAAGAGAGTCACACACCCGAACTCTCTTCTCTGATGAGCCAAGTCCACGAAGCAGTGAGCTCCAACTGCACACTACTCTGACAGCTCTGCCTATCAACGCAGAGCACTCAGTCACAACTTATCTTCAGGGCCATCTGCATCCGCAGAACCGCAGGCATGCCCCCTTGGTAGTTTATGGAGCTGCTGCTCCAGGGATACAACAGGGCAAGCAGTTACTAACACAGATTTCTTAGGAAGAGAACAGCAGTCAATGGTCCAAGAGCAGAAAGAGTGAAGCACAAGCAGTGTGTGCCCCCTTCATTCTGACCAGGAGCACACACACCCCCAAGTCAGAGGCCCTTAATCCCCATTCGACTCTCACCCACACGCACAGATGAGCCCAAAATCCTTTTTCCTGTTGTTGTTTTAAAGTCCGTCTTAACGTATTTATGAAATTCCATAATCTAGTCAATGCCAGAGCACGTGACCCTCCAAATACCCTTTTTCCTGCCATCACGTTAATACCCATTTAACCAAATACATGGAAATGGAGTTCAGTCTCTAACAGAATATTCTAGCTTAATAAAAATCTCTCAAACACCAAATGCTCGCTTGCCTACTGATCCGTTTTATCTCTTTGATAGGATGAGTAGATATTACAGCTGTATGACTAAGAAAACACAAAACCTTCTACTGACAAATACAGACATCCTGCGTAAATAAAGGCAGAGGGGTGACAGCTGGGGTGCGTGCCTCCCCAAGTCATGCACAAGCTGGTTATCTCTGCAAACAGCTCATCCTCCCAGATGTTCCCTTCTGCAGGAACACCCGTGAGCGAGGTGGAGAGAAGGGGTCTGATAAGACCCAGCTCAATGAAGACTGGGTGCTGCATGAGTACAAATTTAAGAGTTAAAAAACCCAATTTCACCCGTCTTTCTAAAGACTGAAAGCAGGGTCACTGTTTTGTTTTTTTTTTAAACCCTGATGGGTTGAAACAAACATTTCTAGGGAGCCATAACCTCAGACAATGCACGGAAAGACCAAGGGGAAGCGTTTCACTGAACGACCCTCAGGACCTGTCCGGGGGTCACTGCTCAGATAGCTGTAGTCTCCCCCTCTCCTCTATTCTCTGCCCCAGGACAACAGAAGCTCCAAGCCCGGCAGCCCATCAACCCAGCCCCCCCCGTAAGCCTCACCCCAACCCTCTAAGCTCCTGGTCCCGACCCTCCTCCCCCGGCAGGGCTGCTCCCATCTGCACAGCCCATCATGGGCAGAGGGCTCCCCTCTGCTGGCTGCTCGCCCTCCTGCCCTTCATCCAAGTCCACCTGCGAGCAGGTGACGCGCATCCGCTCCCCGCTCTGGCCGACCCTCAGTCCCAGTCCCGGGATCCAGCTGCCATCCTTTCCTCTCTCCCCTCTGAAAACCCTGAAGGGACTACATATTCCACAGGTTCAAAGCCACGTGCCATTCCCTGAAGCCTGGTCTCCTGGCCTGTCACACGACAGATGTCACCACTGCCCTTGTCGCCACCTGCTCATCCCCCTACACCCAATCCATCATCTCCTAAACAGACCCTGGGTCTGCAGACATCTCTGCAGCCGCAGGAACCCGATCGCTCACCAGGGTGAGGCGGGGCCTCCCCACGGGCTGCCCCATCCAGTCTTGCCCACTTTGAACTGGTTCTCCAGCTAACAGCAGGCACGATCCTTTCCCAGGCAATTCTGACCAGGCCACCTCCTTCCTGAGAGCCCTGTGATGGATTCCCACCATGGCTCTCAGGCTCAAGGACTGAAGTCTTTAACTTGGTCCGAGACCGGCAAGGTGGCCCCACCTCCCTCTCCAGCCTTCTCACTCCGCGTTCAAACACTCCAGTAACCAAGGGCTGCTTCTGGTTCCTAGAGCACACATGGCTCCCTCCCCTTAGGGCCTCTGTAGCTGGCTGCTTCACCCAGAAGGCTTCCCCTTTTTTCTTCACCTAGATAGCTCTTCACACCCATTAGAGCTCAAATGTTTCCTCAGGGGAGATTTTCCTGACCCCCAGACTCAGTCCCCACCCTTTGTCATCCACTGCCAGAGTCCCATGGCCTTTCCATAAGCGTCTGCATGACTACTGGGCCCATTACTAGAGGGCTTAGAGCAGAGTCTCAGTCTCGCTTATTTTTATCTCCAGCGTTAGAGACAGTTCCTGGCAGATGTATCCGTGGAGCAAACGGTCACCTCAATTTTTGTACCTCATTTTAAGAGAACTCTCCCCAAACTTGTCACACTAATATTCAAATAACCATCTGATGACTTCAAATTTTAAAAACACGAAGTGAGAGAAGGCGTAAGGATAGAGTGGAGAGGAACTAAAATAGAGACTAAGACACACGGGTGGAGGACACACAAGTTCAGAGCTGATTTCAAGTATTTGGAAGTTAAGGAGATGACACTACTACAGGAGTATTTTCCAATAAACTGATTATCAAAAGTAAAACAAAGGTACCATCTGATATCACTTTCAGTGGATCTCCCCTTCAAACTTTATCAAGAATCTACAAATACTGAAATTAGTGGCCCACCAAAATAGAAACCCAAAATTCGAGTCTGGTGAACAGATACAAGGACACACCGCCAATTCTAAGAGAAGCCGAGTTTGTGCGGGGCAGACACCGCCCAACTCTAGGGCAGGTCAACAGAATTGATCCAGCAGCTCAGAAGGATGGACAGACAGGCAGAACAGCCAACAGACCATGACAAATTGGTCTCCCAACCTCAGGTTAGGACAGAGAAAAGGACGCTCCTAGAAAGTAAAATGACTGGATTACTATTTTAAACGTAAATCTATTCCATGTATCTTTAAAACCTCAGCTGAATGTTTGCTAGGTTTGACTGCATTTGTTTCATAGCATCGTATAACACCAGGATATAAGATAGGAAGTTAAAGAGCATGTTCTTACAGATTTTTCTATGTTTTATTATGAAAGACTGGGTGGGAGGGTAGTGGGGAGGGAAAACAACATCTGGATCCAAGTTGTAAAAATGGGGGATTTTTTTTTTTTAAACATACAAATCCATGAAGAATGTAACTTTCAAAAACTTTCTGGATGAAATCTCAGAAAAATCCATGTGAAAGAATAAAGTGGGGACTTCCGTGGTGGCACAGTGGTTAAGAATCCGCCTGCCAATGCAGGGGACACGAGTTCGAGCCCTGGTCTGGGAGGATCCCACATGCTGTGGAGTAGCTAAGCCCGCGTGCCACAACTACTGAGGCCCGCGTGCCACAACTACTGAGGCCCGCGTGCCTACAGCCTGTGCTCTGCAACAAAAGAAGCCACCACAATGAGAAGCCCTCGTACAGCAACGAAGACCCAATGCAGCCAAAAACTATTAAAAAAAAAAAAAAGTGAATCGCTGATCAAGATCTACATTCAAATATAAACCTAACCCCAGTTACTTAGTTGTAAGATTCAGGCAATACTTAACCTGCTAAAAACAACCTGCCCTCAGTGGTTATGAAGGTTAAATAGTAAAAATTACGTATAAAGTGCTTAGCACTGGGCCACACAAAGGCCATGTTCAATAAATTTAGGTACTATGATTCCCAGCAATAGCTCAGTGCCTGGTAGAGAATACTCACTGACTACATGATTAGATGAGTAGGTGGATGGTAGCCAACCATAGATGTAGGTCTCAGAGCCTTCTCAGCCATAAAACCTAAAAGTTCAAAGGTCAGCTTTATTTAAGGGGATGGGGGGACAGTAATGGAAACCTTAAAAGGTCAAATTTGCACAAATAGGATTTGTGCATGCAAAAGCATGCGGTCCTATAAACTCAACAGTAATCCTAGGGCTCTATCTAGCTCAAAGGATTGTAAGCAAGCTTCCCCCCAAAAAATCATAACCACCCACCCTTTAGGGCTCTTCTCCTCTCCCTCAACTGTGCTCAAACTGTTTTAGGAACACTGCATCCTGATCTGCGTCCACCGTGATTTCCTCTCCTATGCATGTCTGAATCCCACTATCATCAAGCATCACTGGGGTCAGGGTACCATTATTTCAGCCTTATGGCTCCTACAAGGTGAAACAAAGTTCTACTCCCACTGTTTATTTCCTCTCCAGATCAGGAAGGGGCTCCAGAGCGATTATTTGGGTCACGGAGCTCTGTAAAAGGCCACAAATACCAGATTTCAACCGTAAAAAGTTCACATAATTTAGTAAAAAAAAAAAACACACTGGCTTGGACCCAACAGAAGTCAGAAAATTTTAACATTTTACACGCTGCCAATGAAGAAAAACATCAAGGGAGGATCGGGTTTTTCCATCCAAAACCAACTCAATTCCTGGCTGAAGGCCAATTCCCAGCAATCACATGAAATTTTCAGCATTTCAATGATAATATTTTTAGAAAAAATTCACTACTATAGATTTTTCTGAGATATTGTGCTTCAATGGAATAATTAAGAGAAGGGGGATATACAAACACCCAGTAGCAAGGTGAGGTAGTGCTTCCTGTCTCCAGCATCAGAAGATCAACGGCTGACAGGATGCTTAGAAAGCAGGTGGCCCAGGAATGAGGTTTGGCCTCCCTCGTCAATGCCCACCAACTGCTAGGTAACAGCCACTTGGAGCCCTGACTTGAGGATGAAGTTGAAAGAGGACCACGAAAGAGACCCATGGTACCTGCCACAGCAGCCGGCAAAAGAATGTTACATACTTGCTACCCCGGATAGAACCCAACTCCCCCACTGCAACGAGGGAAGAGGCCTGAACTGGATTTAAAAGCAAGATTACCTATCTTCCAGTCTAGTGCTCGTTTACCACTGGAAGGTCTCTTAACTTTTAGACTTTAACTTACACATGTTGACTTTTTTTGAAGTACTCTTTAGTGCTCTATGTGTCTAAGTCATCCTTACCCAGTTATATTTTAAACTCCCTGATAAGACTCAGTCTGTTCACTGTTACGAAAGCCCTCCTCCACATCAACAGCTAGTACATGGTTCTGTCCACAGCAGATCCAGGGAGGTGACAATCTTCCCCAAAGAGGACGACACCGAATTCGCCTCACACGCTTCTCTTTGCGCCCACATGTCCCAGTGCAGAAGAAGAACTATAAGACCCGATTTTGATCTTAGGTTGGACGTCAAGACCAGGAGCAAGACGACCATACGGACATGTAGGTGAGGTTTAGACAAGCAACGGCTATGTAAGTTCAATCAGTAATTATTTCCACCACCCACAGAAAAGACACATCCACACACACACTTCCTGCCCACAGAAGTACTGGGTAACAGTAAAGTTCGCACAGAGGTGCCATGAACACTGCACACTTCGAGAACCTCCGACAACCAAGTCTTCCCACAAGTAGCATGCAGCACATGTGCCCAGGTGGCTTACCATACTCCGTAAAACTTAACTAGTTCAATTGGTTTATATTCACTTCTCAGTTTTGGATACTTTGATAGGAAAACTCCATTCATGGTCTTTCCGCATTAATATACGTGTAACTAACATGCATGTGACCTTATAAAGGCATCTTAAACTATATAACCCAAATTAAATTCTAATCCAATCAAACCTCTGGATCCAGCTGCCAATTTGCAGGAAATACAGGGGGAAATGATGTACTATGAGCATCTAGTTACCAAGATTCTGACTGTGGGAAACTCTACAGGTCCAAAAACCCAGGGACGCCTCCAGGTAAGTTATAAGGAAATGGGGAAGTTATAGAGACTTAAGGACATTTCCAATCATTTTTAAACGTGCATGATTAAACTACAGTATCTGGGGATAACCCCATGATAGAACTAAACGAAACACACAGAAGTGATGGATCTAAAAGTCACAGAAGCAGTCACTTTGGGGGAAGAAACGAAGCAAATGCGGACGAGCCAGGCTCTCCTGCTTGAGCTGGGCAGCAGTTACAAGCAACGGTGGCGTTATGGCCATTCATAACACCATACATTTTCTGTGTGGTTTTATACATTTGCATTTTATTTTACAATGAAAGGTTTAAAAGGTATGATCCAATTTCCCTCCCTAAGGATGCGCTAAAGCTAAACTCTCCAATACCATATAGCCACCCCCTGCATGTAGCTATTTAACTTTAAAAATAAATGCAAAAAAAACTCAGTTCTACATTTCAAGGGCTTAACAGCCAGACGGCACCAGTGGCTACCTTACAAGACAGGGCGGATTATGGGGCATTCCCGCCATCACACAAAATTCTATCGGACAACAGTCTAGAGAACAAGCTGGCTTTCCAGATCAAGCTCTGAACTTCTAGTTCGTCTCTCCAGAAAAAACCTGGCAGATGCATGAGATCCGTAACCTTCAGTGGCTTCCATTCCTATTTTTCTGCTTGCAAATAAGACGCCTGGCAGTGACAAGCAATATAAACTCATTGACAACCACCCAGCAACCAGTGACCACAGGCAGACCCCACCCAGACTGGCATTACTCCAGGGCAACTAACAGTAATAAAAAACAGGAGTGGTCTCATTTTTTTGTTTTAAATCAAGGAAGGCATCTGATTGCACCAATGCATGATTAGACATACCATACCGATACAACAAAACATGATTTACCTCCAAGACTAAAAAATTAGATGCACTCTGGGATCCTATACAGGACCCCACAACAGAAGGAGGACATTAGTGGAAAAACTGGTGCAAATTCAAATGAGATCTATAGTTTAGTTAATACTGTACCAATGTTAATTTCCTGTTCTTCCTAATTATACTACAGTTATGAGAGATGTTAATATTGGGGGAAGCTGGCTGCAACAGAAATTCATTGTATCATTTTTCAACTTTCCAGTGAAACAGAATTAGTTCAAAATAAAAGTGTGAAGGAAAGCTTTCTTCCAAAGATTTAAGGAGCTGGATGAGAAACTCCAGTTAGAGCCAAGGATGGTTCAATCACTTGAGGATGAAATGAGATTGGTGTAAGTTTCAGTTCATAAAACTGAAAGTCCCCACTCACTGCCTCACCCCAGAATCAAAGATTTTCCCAGGAAAGCTGACTTTGAAAAGGAAGGCTATTATTCAAAGCAAGTTATGACTTCCATACAGCAGCAGGTGCAAAGGAGCAAAAAACAAAAGTGGCCTAGAAACTTCCCACTCCTTGCTGGTTACACAGGAGGCCCTGGTGTAAAATTTATCAAGCTATACACTTATGATCAATGCCTGTTTCTGTATATAAAAAGTTTTTAAAAAGAAAAAACTTCCTACTTTTTTTTTTTTTTTTTTTTTTTTGCAGTACACGGGCCTCTCACTGCTGTGGCCTCTCCCGTTGCAGAGCACAGGCTCCGGACGTGCAGGCTCAACGGCCATGGCTCACGGGCCCAGCCGCTCTGCAGCACGTGGGATCCTCCCGGACCGGGGCACGAACCCATGTCCCCCGCATCAGCAGGCGGACCCTCAACCACTGCACCACCAGGGAAGCCCCAAAAACTTCCTACTCTTAACACAAGTCCTATCAAATCTTCAAAATTATTCATATATATCAAATCAGCAGTAATAATTTACCTTGAGTTTCCTAACTTTGAATCTGATTCAAAGTCTCTTGGAGCAATAAAGATGTCCAAGAGTATGGGAGGGAAACTCACCAAGGAAAAAAAATAGGAACCATCACTTCTGGCTCATTTTTAAAGCAACTGAGAAATCTAGGACAGGAAAGAAAATTCCCCAAGCAACACTTACAAGACTTATGTTGTGTTTGGATTTAAATAGAAAATACTGAAAAAGGTATGCATAAAGTGTCCACGTTTAACTTCAGTTCCATCATTTTGTATATTTTCTATATTTATGTATTTCTAAGATCAGAACCTCAAGTCAACACTGAAACTAAGGTTTGACGTCTATATTTGGCTGTACCACTGTTCAGAAATAATTTCAATTCTAAGAACAGGTCACTGTACTACAGCAGGCAAAGCCACATAAACTTTATGGTTATATTTAGTCACTCTTCAAATCTTGCTTGGGGGCCTCCAAAAATATGTACATTTGTAGATTAATACTAGTGGGTTTGTACTTTAGGTAACATATAAAATGCAAAATAAGCTGTTGTAATATCTCAGCGTAAGATTAATAGTAGACTAAGTAGCTCAGGGATGTAGCTTGCTCCCAAAGAATCATGAGGAGCTAAAATTAGACAAAAGTCAAATATGTAACTTCAAGCAGAGCCATTTTCCTTGCCCATGAATTCTCATCCAAATTCAAAGTCTCACACATCTTTAGTATTTTAAACAAGATGTTTGTTATTACCAGACTGGTAAGCCACGTTATGAAAGATGAACATACAATCCTTACTCAGTAAACCTCCTAGGCTTTAGAGCAAGATGCACATTTGTCTCTAAACGGCACTGCCATTTTTCAAAGGCAATAAAAGGAATCCAGTGCCTGCCCTAAGCTTCCAGATTTCCTCAGGCTTCAGTAGATTATGGGATGAGCACCTAGACTCACTGGCAATAGAACTTAAGATGTAAGACTAGAGAGTACACGTAAGTACAAAGGTTTATGAGCTACCAGGAAGCGGCAGTGGGCACAGCACCACTTTACAGGAGTTGGGGCATGAAGATCAGTTTTGCGGTTGGGTTTACAGCACATCACGGAACCCTCGTGGCCGGGTCCAAGGCTGTGAACTCAGGGCCTCAGTTATACAGCCTCCACAATCCCTTCCTGCTTTAAATCCCAAGACCACGGCGCTTCTTGATCCTGTGACTACAGACTTCACCAAGGAGGCCAAGGTTAGTACTTAAATGGACATGCATTCAGAGGACTAACCTGCACTTAAATAGAAGCATGTTTTTAATTACCTACAGATATAGTAAATATAATGGTTAAGAGAGCTATCCAGCTTCTTAGTGACTAAAATCTCGCCCATCTGACGTGACTATATTCTACTAGTTCCATTTTTTCTTTTTAATCCTAAGTCTCCACATAGTTTTAGGCTGCTCGGACAATATATACAGATCAAATAAAATCTGACATAAAAGGGACACAAAGGAAATGCAAACAAGAGCCAGAAGTCGACGATGTACTCTCAACTTTGGGATAAAACTTCATTAATTCTCCACCAATAGGCAAGTTAGCCAAGCACCTTGTTCACGAACGGGCCTATCAAAGTTAACGGCATGAATGCTGTATTCTCCCCAAGTTTATGCTTTAATCATGACAAGCATTAGTATCACACCTCTCACCGTATTAACTGAAGAACAAAAGCCCAGAGCCTCGCCCAATGAGTTATCATCTGATCTCCAATACCTTTACCGTTTACGTTAATTATTCTACAGCAGTGCATCAGATTCGTTTTAGACCACCCACGGCACATCTCAAGCATAAACTGTTCCAGCTCCCACCCAACAGCTAATCTTTAATAAACTGTGATTTTGCAAGTTAATTTGCATCACATGATCAGACTCCGCTCAACCAGCAGGTGCTGTGGTGCTTGACGGTTCTGATTAAGAAAGGGAAAGTAAGACAATGCGTCTCGACCCTTAACCCAAACTTGATTTTGAACCTAAAGAATAAATAAGAATCAGTCCTGCATGTTTCTGAACTGTTAGAAACTGAAATTAAAACAGCATGATCAAGTTTTCCATGTTGAGTCACTCATTGAAAAAATTAATGTAAAACTAAAGTGATAAAAATCACTTTAGTGATCAAACTCACCATGTGAAAACATCAGATATACTGAAGATTTCAAAATTAGGCCTATGACTAACAGGATCATTCTGTAATCCACCTATTAATGTTAACTTACAACTTTTCATGATTACAACTGCATTAAGCACCTTTTAGAAAAAAAGAAAAAAGTATGATTTAAACTACTCCCTACACTGTAAAACAGTTAAGAATCAAGTTGCAATTTCCGAAGTTTTAAAAGTGAGCCATCTCCCATTTTCACATTTTAAGATAATTACGTATAGTTGTATGCATTAATTCAAAAGGGGGAAAATAATTTAAGCTCATTTACTGCCACTGAACTTCAAAACAAATCCAAATGGAAACTAACGCAAACCTTTACAAGCATGAGCTTAGCTTTCTTGAATCAAAGAGTTTTATGCCAATTACAAACAGCACTACAAATCATACTTTATTAGACAATCTGACAGAAGGAAAAACAAGTGAAAACGTGAGTCAAAGGGACTGGCTACTTATCAGTACAGCTTCAGATACCAACAAGAAACTACTGCGATACAACAGACACTCCATCACCCTGGTCTCAAAGCTGCAGGACAGTGGGCGAGTGCTTAGCCTCTGCCCCAGCGTCCATCCCTGGAGAGCGGGCACGGGAACGCCAGCTCCCGGTGGGGGGGGGGGCGCATATGCCGAGCACATACCAGCGCAGCAGTCTTCTGTGAGTTCCGATTTTGCAAAGCTGAAATCCAGATGAAAGCCCATCTTATGTTCCCACCTGAGGTGCTCTGCAGCATCCCTTTCCCTTCCAAGGATTCTGATTAGGGTTATAGCACTTTCCCCACAGTTTAGCCCCGTGGAGAAGGAAGAAATAACTGAGAATGAACCAGAAATTCTGGAAAAATAAACCAGTGTGCAGTTTTTAAAGAACAATGTGCTGCCAGTTTTAAATATGTGATGTTATTTCTTTCTTATTGTTTCCCTTATTGATGTGTATGAGCCTATTGGAACTCAGCCTTCGTTATCACCTCCAGTCCTAATCTCCAGGCTGGCCACCAATAGTACCAGCTTCAGAACAAAGACCCTCGGAATAGTGTCAGAGCAGCACCCTTACTAAAACACATTTTCCAAAAAATACAACATATCTGACATTGTGTGTAATACTGTTCTTTCCTGTAACTACAACATCTTTCCGAAAAGTGAGCATGACAGTTAAAAACTACAAGAGGGGGCTTCCCTGGTGGCGCAGTGGTTGAGAGTCCGCCTGCCGATGCAGGGGACACGGGTTCGTGCCCCGGTCCGGGAGGGTCCCACATGCCGCGGAGCGGCTGGGCCCGTGAGCCATGGCCGCTGAGCCTGCGCATCCGGAGCCTGTGCTCCGCAACGGGAGAGGCCACAGCAGTGAGAGGCCCTCGTAACGCAAAAAAACAAGAGAAAGTCACGGATTAGCAGAGAAGAGCCCACCTGTGGGGACAGGCAGGGGGTAGACCCTCGGGCATTTCTCCATCTGCCCTATCGGGGGGTCAGGGCTGGCAACACCGCCAGCACCACAGCCTCCCTGGACCCCCAAGTCGCTTTCAGGTTCTTTTACTCCATTATTTCCTCATATTAGAGCATCTCCCCCCAGCTCCCCAAATGAAGGAAATCCCACGCATCCTAGGAAGCCCAAATCGAAAGCCACCTCTTAAGGAGCCAAAAACACATCTTCATCCTCACGTCGGTCGACTCCTACTTGGTTCAGACTCATGACGGTGAGCTGTCTCCATCTACGCCGCCAGGCTGTCTGCCCTGCGGTGTCCAGCAGAACCTCCCGCTACAGGCAGCGAGCACAGAGGCGTCACCGAGTTGAACAACTTCATCCCTGCATACCTCCACCATCCAGTGAGGTGGCTGAGGTCTGACAAAGCAAGAGGAACCATGCGGCGGGGCACCTGGGGTAACAGCACGGAGTCTGGACCCACACTGCCTGGCACGAGCCCCAGCTCCACCATTTCCCAGCTATGTGACATTGGGCGAGCTACCAAACTTCTGTGCCTCAGTTTCCCTAGCTGTAAAATGGGGATGACACTGCGGACCTTTCCAGAAGTGTCATGAGGATCAAATGAGGACTGAAAAGTGCTCAGAACAGTATTTAAGAGTAAGCACGACATGGGCGCTTGTTATTGTGTTTCAAATACAGGAAAATCTCCCCATCGTAGACTACAGTGCATGAGGTAGACTAGACTCATCACTCCAAGCATCATGGTTTCACCAACAGGATCACTGGCACTTAGGAGTCAGATCATCTCTAAGAGAATTTTGCTCAGAATTCAGCTGTTGATTGGATCATGCTCTTATCCCATTTCTCATACAAGTCTGTCCAAGTTGGATCTAAGTTTGTTTATAGTACACACCATCAGGTCCCGGGCTTCCACTCTTATTTCTTACCTATTAAAGTCACCCCAGTTAATAAATGATCTTGTATTTCCCAAAATGCCCAAACTAGAGGTGTATAGATATTAGGGGGAAAACATAGCAAACGAAGGCAAAGATTAACTGTCCTCATGCTAATCTTACTTGGTGAACTTGCTCTTAAATAATTCTTATCTTGCGCTGACAATTAATCAAATCATTCCCCTCTATTCTATTTCCAGAAGCCATTTTCCCCTTTGTATAATTTAAGAGGGTTTCTTTTAATGTAGCTGTAGTAATTTCAACTAGATTTGACAGCTAAAACCATGCCAATCCTGAAATGTTCACGTCTCAGGTTAAAGTCTAACATGAGTTTTCAGTCTGAGGGGAGAGACCTGAAATAAAGGGTTTGTCGTGGAAATTCTGACAGACACATGAAGACAGCAAGGCCTTCATTCTATGTCACCAAGACATGTTTCAGTGTTTCCCTCAATGGCAGCATTCTTTCCTCCCTTAATATAAATTCAGGCTCTGTAAGTACCAAAAAAGTTTCCATTTGGCTCTGAAAAGTGCTTTGTGCAGAACGATTAGAATCTGAACCCGAGCTCCACCCCACCAGCCTGGCAGATTCTTCGGCACTCCTTTCTTTAAAAATGACCATATGCTGTGCTCAGCGGGGCGCTTTTGCAAAGAAGTATACGAAATGAGAAAGCTCCTGGATTGTCTGGCGTGAGGCAGCACTTAACACGACTTTCTTTCAATTGACTGAAGCCTGTCACGGGATTGCAACTGGGTGACAACCGTTCCACCCCTGCGCCCCCACTCCTCACGTGAAGATACAGAAACCTTTCAGGAACAAGAAGTTTAAAAACACCAGAATCAAGTCGAGCTACTACTCTGTCTGGAGCATCACAATCTGGTTTCAGCCATTAGCAATCTCCAAGCAAAGGACCATTTAAACGACTGTACCAGACACATCCTGGCTCTGGTTTTGACTTTTCACCCCTGTACCCCACCTAAGGCATCGCCCCTCCTGCTGTGGCAAAGATTCATTTCTGATGTCCAGATACTTCTCTAAAGTTAGAAGGCAGGCACACCAAGTGGTTTATTCCTATCGTACTAATTCATTAAGCTTAACATGACATAGAACTTATTACACACATGAATTAGAATTTTCTGTTCTATATTTTGACTAACGATGCTTAGCTTCAGAAATCACTTTTTCTTATGCCATCTCAAGATCTGCCCCTCGCTGACATAACTTTGGATTATAAACTAGACTTCCAAGTAGGCAGGGGCTTCCCTGGTGGTGCAGTGGTTAAGAATCCGCCTGCCAATGCAGGGGACATGCATTCGTGCCCTGGGCCGGGAAGATCCCAACGTGCCACGGAGCAACTGAGTCCGTGCACCACAACTACTGAGCCTGCGCTCTAGAACCGACGAACCACAACTACTGAAGCCCGTGCGCCTAGAGCCTGTGCTCCACGAGAAGTCACCGCTGTGAGAAGCCCGCGCACCGCAACGAAGAGCAGCCCCCGCTCGCTGCAACTAGAAAGCCCACGCGCAGCAACGAAGACCCAACACGGCCAAAAATAAATAAATTTATATAAAAAAACAGTAGGCAGGCAGAAGTGACTGTGATCCTTCCAGCTAGGAACATTCATACCATACCTCTAATATTTACACAATCTCACACCCAGCAAATATTTACGTAGTGTCAACCGATCACCAGGCACTGCACTAAACATGGAAGACAGAAATAAGCCTCAGTCCTTGCTCCCAGGGCTGGTAGAGGAAACAGACAGGAAATACTGTGGGGGGAGGGTCCTATGAGAGGGAGAGCACCCAGAATGGCAGGGAGGACGGAAAAGGTCCAGGCTAAACTTCAGGCTAAGACTCCAAGTGTACTCTCTGGGCAAAAACAGGTTGGAGAAAGCATGGCGAGAACACACTTTCTGGAAAAGTACAGCTTCCTTCAAGTGACAGGAGGATGGGAGGAAGGAGAGCAGCCTTAAGATGAGTCAGAAAAAGCAAGGCAGCGGGACTGAAGAGACTGAATGTCCTGGCAGGGAGCCGGGCTCCATCCGTACAGGGAAGCTCTGCAGACAGCTAATGGCACCTTGAAAACCCCTGTGAAGGAAAAGCCAGCATGTTAAGGGTTAATGTGACTAAAAACTCCTCCAGAGAGTGAAACACTCAGGACACTAAGACACATGGTAGAAGTAAAGGAAATTTGCATGTCAGATTCATCTGCGAAAATAAATAGAGATTTCTACCAGCACCAGCTTCGGGGGGTGGGGGGTGTGTGTGTAAATAAAAGCACTTTCACTTAATGTGCTGAGTGAAAGAAGAGCAATTCAAAACGCCATTAATCAGAAATCATTTCGTAACAGCTGGCACCAAAGGGGAATCCCCTATACTAAGTTGTCTTCATGTGTCTCTACTTCTGAGAGGAAAAGAAAGTTCTAGCTGCCCATCTCAATCACTTTCCTGCATTTTAGGGATTACAGACAATTTCATCTTCGAAGTTGAAATAACCCTTTAGTCTGACCTCAGTGCAAAACCTCCAGCGTTCCGAATTATACTCACTCTTACTTGGACCTGCCTTTTTGGAACTTACAGGTAACCAGACACTCACCTATAGTTCACATAGCTTCTAATCTGGGGGGAGGGTAACCAAGTGAGAAGCAGGGTCGTGAAATGCTGACCTGTTTTGAAGATGGAAAATCCTGGCATCAACTTCGGAAATCAACGGGCCGCCCCAGAGTCCAGGGGTGGCTGATCCAGTACACGGGAAGGACAGGTACTCCGTCGAAGGCGGCCAGCTTCACCACGCAGCCCCGCCCGGGTCCCAGCCCCCAACCCTCTCCTGGCGCTTGCTGGCCACACTGCTTGGCTCTCAGAACCCTGAGGCTTGTGGCGAGTAACTAGGCATCCTTTTCTGAAAGGCTGCCGACTCAACCCCCCGTTAAAGATCACCCTCCCTTAGATGGGCCCGGTTTTCTGGGATTCCTCAGCTCCTACAGCCAAAGGGGGAAACCATTCTTTTTTCTTCAAACATCAACTTTCATTCTCAGAGAAGGAGTATCAAGCACTGTCCTACTTGGGTAAGCCAAAATATCGACCCTGAAACAGGCCTTCAAGATGGAATGTCATCAGGAAAGGGGTGGAAAGCTGATTTCTTCACCCTCAACGATGGAAAAACACAGAGCTTCAGTTAGCCTCACAACGCACAGTATTTGATGTGTGCTCGGCAGGGAAACGGCTCAAGACTCAAACCTGGCTCAGCAGCGCTGTGCGAGCACATGAACGTGAATGAACTCCCTGCAGACGGCTTGCACATGCCAGGCGGACCACCCAGGACGAAGAGCCACAACAGCAGACCCCGGTCACCCGTGGGAATTCATACTGATGCTGTCTCCAGCGTGTATTCAGAGCGCCTGGGTGACAGTACATTTTAACTTGTGACATTCACCATGAAGGAATAGAAAAAGGGAAAACAGAAGCAGGTTAGCCAGATGTAACAGACTATTTGGCCCGTCAAGTAAGCAGGTCACTTTTTGAGAGGCTGTTTCTATCGCTGTAAGTAGAGAAGGGCATGGGTCTTGCTAACTGAGGGGGAAAGAAACGAGTTGGCTCACTCCCTTTCCCAGTAGCCAAAGTAGGAGATACGGCTGTTTGGGGCACCACGGCCCCCGAGGAAGAGCATCTGAGGCGGCCGGCACCCTCGGACAGCTGCTGGGAGCAGCCTGAGCAGGACAGAGACCCCAACTGGACCCAGGCCTTCCGGGCTTGAACCTCAACTTCCTCAATGCCCAGGGCCAGACAAGCTTGCTTCTATCCTTCCTTCAGAAGCAGGCAAGGCCAAGCTCTCCAGCAGCCTCACGGAGATGAAGTGAGCACGGAACAGATCAAGCCAACCCACAGAACGATAAGCCAAACAAAAATACAGCAAATTCGAGTCCTGTCATTTCGGCTTGTCTTCATCTCCAAGAACCTGAAGAAGGTTCCACGGCTTCCAGATCTACCCTGTCCTCCCCCAACGTTTAAGGCCCTTGGTTCCAACCACGTCAGGCAGCAAATTCTCACCGCAGGATCGGCTTCTGTTACTTGCCCTAGTAACACATTTTCAGGGTTGCATCCCTGTACCACGTGTGCTGTAAGGACGGAATAGAGTCCAACAGGTAAAAGCGGGAATGACCCAACAGATCTCTTCAGAAAAGCTTTCTGCGTCCATTTATGTTATATCTTGGGGGAAGGGAAGAAGTGGGAAATCACCTCACATGTTTCTTTTGGAAACACCCTTATAAAATATGCTTTCTAGATGGTACAGATTACAAACCCAGTTTTAAGGACTAAAACTTGCTTATTTCTTTAGTCTTCCAATTCTGACTTAACACTAAACAATAGTGAATATTTTAGGTTTAAAGCTAAACGAGTCCATTATGTGTGACTCGGAGCATCTGCCCGCTTTGAGCTGAAGTAAACTCAGCTGCAGGTATTTTATCTTCTGACCAAAGCAACACGCCACACACTTAGAGCTGGAACACTACACCCCCTCCATCAGGTGACAAGTACGGGTACTAAAAGCAGCCTCAGCCTCCAGCTGTCATCCCTAGAGGGTGGGCTGCAAAGGGCACACGTGAGGACGAGTCATTCTGCTAAGAACGAGCCTATCAAACCAAACCAACAGGAAAGTTGAGTTAGAGATCAGGAGAAAACTTAACATCTGACCATTTAAGAATATACTGAAGACAGACAAGTACCAACATAGGAAGCACTGGGTAGCCGTTATGTGACTAAGAGCACTGCCCTGAGCTAACGTTACCTAAGCTACAAACAGATAATGGGTTAGCACAGGCCTGCTCAGAAGTCAAAAACTACAGATGACACACAACTACACAACTGTAACAAGCAGCTCCCCAAATAGACTTATAACTTGCAATGGTTTCTGTGAATTAAACATCTGTAAATACAATAGGGGAACTCATTCAAGCGATCAGGTTTAATTCTTCAAAGCAAAGAATACTGCATAGAGCACACGTTCACTGCTATAGTTCGGTTTGTAAACCCTGAATTTCAAATATAAGGAAATTCACAGGACAGATACAAGGGGCTAAAACATGTTGGAAGTGCTCAAACTTACACGAGAGATGGAATTTGAAAGAGGCCCTTTTCACCTACCAGAGCAAAAATATAGGTAAGAATGAAGAGAAAGGGGTACTCTATTGATACTGAAATACAAATTGGACCCTTTTTGGAGAGCAACTTAAAGCTGGGCTCATTGCAGTTTAAAATGTATCCACACACACTTCTATGTATCTACTGCAGAAATACCTAGAGCCCAAGGATATTGACAGCTGTATTTGTACTACAATAGTACAGAGAACTTAGAAACATTTAAAATGTCTCAGAGACCGGTGAATCAATTTGTTATTTCCACACATGCAAATAAGGAAGAACTGATGTTTTGATATGGAAGGACATCTACCACCTACTGCTAAAAAAAAGCTGCAGAATGACTGAAAATTTTGATTTTTAAAAAGTATGTGTAAATAAGTGAATGAATGGATGTCTTAAATAGAAGTTATTCCTGAGGGTGGGAAAGGAAACAAGATTTCATTTTTATATACAGTGTTTGCGCAATTTATGAGTAGCACTTCTATAATTAAGGTAAGAGGGAGTGATTGGATGTGAGATTATTAACCTGCTAATCCACTGGAAGTTCAAAAGATGCCGAAAAAACCATTCAGGTCCTGCTGTAGCCTAGTATGGCCAACAAAACCGGCAGGTCTCAAAGGGACAAACCTTAACCTGGGGTTCTTTGTATTTAAAAAGCTCATTTTCTACATAACATACCCCCTTTCTCTTGTGCATTATCTAGACCATTTAGTAAATATTTTTCTTATGAGTTTCCCTAGGCCTCCACATTCAAACACATTACCAAAAATAACAGGAGATATAGGTATCACATTAGCCCCGAATCACAAGGTTACATCTTTAAACTTCCTAAAATCCTGTTCAAAGACTTCAAACGTTGCCTATAAAGTTCAGGTCCACAACTTTGCGAAGTGGAAAGAGTCACATCTTCCTTTCGTTTTAGACTGGCAACACGCCTTTCATTCTTTTGCAAAGGACTCAACTTGATTTCTCAATGTGACTCTCCAAATAAATTTATTCAATAGGGGTGTTAATCACAACGTAAAGGAAAGTAGAACACTGATTATACATAAAATCCCCGCATCCAAAAATCTTTAGAAAATGCATATAAGAAACAACTTCACAAGCGTGCAGGTTTTAAACGGTAACCAACTTACGAGCACAATTTTAAAGTTACAGGAAGTACACCCTGTGTGTCTCTAACGCACTTAACGTTAAACACTGTTAGTATAATATTTTCCAGGCTAGAATGCACTTTCCACTTGCCCTAATAAACCGAAGCCCAGATGGGAAATGTAACCAGAACTAAGTAAACATGATATAGACAGGAGAGCCAGAAGGTGGGCTAATGAACTGGGATGACTTCACAAGCAATAAGGCATTCTAAAAAAATGTTTCAACAAACAGAAGGGTATGAAGAGTTAGATATTTGGAGGGTGTAAAATGAAACTACAGATCAGAGGAGGAAAGGGATTTCTTTGTGGATGCAACGGAGAGCGTAAGATGAGACAACGCGCCTCACGCTGCAGCCGCCTTAAAACGTGCAAACTTTGTTCTGGATGACAATCGACCATCAAAAACCAGAAACTCACTAGCGTGCTGCATAGCCCAAGATTAGGGGTCCAACCCAATGCCTAGGTAAAAAATGGCCAAAAACAGGAAGAGCCACACACGCCGTGATTTCATTTTTTTCTCAACACCCACACAAAACAGCAGTTTCTGACAAGAATGTTCTTGGCAAAAAAAATAAGTTCCAGGAAGGTTTTTCCCCTTGAAGAAAAAGGCAGCTCTATATGCAGATTACGAGGCAAAATACCAAACAATTTTTTTAAGGCCCAAATTTACAGCCCTCATATTTTGAGAACATCTAAACAACGTTTTTTTTGGGGGGGGGGGGAGATCAAAGAAAAGATGACTGGAAACACTGTTCCTGTCTGGAATGCTTATTTCATGCTGTACCTGAAAATAAAATCCAACGTGGGCAGCTTACCTTGGCACTGGAAGCCTTGTTTCCCAAACCCCCTGAAAAACAAACAAGAAGATTTCTTAACATATTTTGTGTTGGATACCATATCTTAAGCCAGTTATGTAACAAAGCTTTCTAGTTAAAGGTTTGTACATGAAACCCAATGATGACAGGAAAACATGCCTAAACAGCTCAGAGCACTGAGTCAATGCAACTTTAAGAAGATCTGACCTCCAAAGGCTCCCTAAACTGTCTCAATGTATTCAAGTTTTTTTTTTTTTTACACTGTTATCAATACTTAAATTTCAAGGCAAGAACATGACTATAAAGTTGTCGGCTACAATATTCAGGGAACAAGGAGAACCTGACCTTACGGTTAAAAAAAAAAGCTGAATTTGGTCCCTAAAGACCAACTGAAAATTGTTTCTCCCTAAAGACAACAAGCTGCTTCATCATTTGTTGTGAATGTAAGTATTTGTCTAGATATCGCCAAGCAGCGCCACTCTTAACATTAAACTTTGGCTTAAAGGAGCCACATTTTACAAACTATCATCTCTATTTTTCGCATGTGAGATTATGATCTAATTTTACCTAGAACCAAGGGCATTCAAAGCACATTCAGGAACTATTTTGTTCTTGTAAATTACTTTAGAGAATTTACTTTCTAAGCAGAAAACCCTGATGTGGATGTTAAATTGCAAACACCATTCCAACTAGGATGAACTACATTAAAATTCTCAGAAGGTTATGAGTCATAATCTCTCACTTTACATAGCATTTTAAGTTTACAAAGCACTTCACATATCTTTATAGTTAACTCAGTCATCCCCACCCAGAAAATAATTAAACGCACTTAGTTTTAAAATATCAGTGCTTTAATATTTAAATGACTTGCAAATCAAGGACCCAGAAAAGAAAACTGAAAAATTAAAACCACTGCTCAACAAAGCTGGGGAATATTTTCCTGGAACTTCCAAGGGGCTGCTTTACAGCTAAGCAGAGAACTGTTTCAGGGATTACTCCGGGAGAAAGAGGCCGGGGAGATCTTTATTTTCCACTCACATTACACCTGGTGACCTGACATGCCACGTCAGTTCACCAGGGGCTAGCAATTGATAGTGGAAAGTCTTCAGCGAGCCTGGATATACATGTTGCAAGTCCCTTTTCTACCTTACCTACTTCCTGCAAAAGCGATCAGTAGTCTAGCTGTTCCCTCTTAATGGAATTTCACAGCTGATACACGAGGCTGAAGACCTCCCCTTAACTAAATGCAATCTCCTCTCTGCCCTAATACTCCAAGAACTTAAATAGTCTTATCTACAACTACCTATGTGCTCCCTGGAGCACAACTGCTTCATACGCTGACTACACGTTGGAAACCATTCACGGAGGTAGCTGTGCTTTTCGTAAGTGTACTGTTGAGCTGATTTCTAAGACAATTAAGCACCTCATTAGCACCACGTGGGTGGGGCTCTCCTGGCGATGACCTTCTCAGGTGTGATGGATTCAGATAACGCCAAAGTTAAACACCTATTGATTAGCGCCATGTTTGTGGGCCTCGCCCTTAGAGACGATTTTCCCAGGTGTGATGCATCCAGGTAGCGTTCTCCAGAGGGCCTCAACAAGATCCACATGCCAGCTAGCTAGTGGCAGGGCGCGCTCTGTGCTATGAACCTGGTGCCATTCCCCAGCCTGGCGGGGCGGGGGGGGAGGGGCAGGAGTTACGGAACCCTAGACATGTCTGACTTGGGGCGGGTGTCCTACATCCAAGAACAAGAAGTAGAAGAGGCAGAGTGGCTAGCAACCTAATTGGAAAGAACCTACTGCTCCTCCAACTGGAGCATTTGGACTACCTTTAGTTTCAGCTTTCTCAAATAAAAGAATTGAGGAGGAATCACTGACCTTTATGAAAAGGTCAGTTAATAAAAGGCACAGCTCTCTCACGGGAAGAAAGCACATACACGATTTCCTCTAGTTTCACAGGGTTCAGAGAACCCGTCTCTAAAGCCCACCACTTACCCATTCCCCGTAAACCCCCGGGGACCCCCGAGTTAATTTCTGCGTTCATTGAAAGTTACCAGAACTCTGACACCTTCAGCCCTGCTAGCGTTTATTCTTACGGGCTCTGTCCTCACGCGCTGGGTTTTACCGGCCTGACCCCGTGCTGACGCGGGTTATTTTAAAGGACTCCATCTGCCCTTCTACCGTTTACCCGCTCCCTTTAGCTCCCCCCACCCTGCACGCTCTTAACAGTTGGTCGCCTGTCCGCTCTCCCCGGGCTCACGCAGGGAAGCCAGAGTCACTCCGTGGCCAACAGGTACGAGTTGCAGCGGGCAGGACCCAAGGCTGCAACGGAGCCGGAGCCCGAGCCCGAGCCCGAGGAAAAAGGCCGCGTCCACACCCGCGAGGCGCCCGGCCCCGCTCGCCCCCAACCCGGGCCGCGCCGCGCAGCCGCCGCCTGCCGCCTCCCAGACTCTTCCCTGGGGACCCGCCCTCCGACTCTCCGCGGCGCTCGGCCCTGACCCGCGGAGACTCCCGGTCTGTTCCTGGGACGCCGGGGAAGGCTGGGGGGCCTCTGTGTCGCCCCCTGCCGCGGCGGGGGGCGGCCGGCCGGCGACTCCCGGCAGTCCCGCCCGCGTGCGTCCTGCCCGGCGCGCGCGTAGCGTCCCAGGCGAGTTGGGACTCCCAGCGGCTCCCCAAGTTCCCCGGGAGAGGCGGCCAAGACTGGGGAGGAGCGGCCCCGCGCCCCGCCGCGCGCACCCACCAGATAAAGTCGGTGCAGTGGCTGCAGAAGGTGGGCTGCTTGAAGAAGCGGGCGATGAAGCGGTGGTCCTTCACCTCGTGCACGTTCTTCTGTCTTAGCGCCCCTTTGCGGGCGAAGCGGTTGGCCACGTCCTGAGGCGCCGCCGAGTCGTTGGCCGGGAAGACGTCAGCCATGGTCCCCCCACCGCCTGCTACCTCCGCCGGGAGCGGGGGGCGCGGGCGGCGGCCGAGGCGCGGCAGGAGTCGGGCCGGAGCGGAGCCGCGCCGGAGCGGAGCCGCGGGCGCGCTGCTGGCCCCTCGCGCACTGACAGCGGCGCCAGCGCTGGCGCTTCCGACTCGGGCGGCGGAGGCGGCCCGCCCACCGCGCATGCTCCGAGCGCGGCCCGGGCGGGCGGGGGTGCGCCGGCGCTGGAGGAGTCGACGCCCCCGCGTTTTCCGCGCCGCCGGGGAAACAGAGGGGGCGCCCGGGCCTGGGAGCTAAAGGACGCCGCGGAAGCGGGCCCGTTCTCCGCCGCCACCGCCTCCTCCTTCCCCCAGCCTTCCTCCCCCTGGGCCGCCCGCTCCGCTCCGTCCACCGCACACGCCGTCCAGCTTGTCGTCGTCGTAGTCGCCGTCTTCCTCCTCGCAGACTCCGCTCGCCGCGCTCAGACGCTCACTTACCTCTCCCGCTTCCAAGACCCACCGTGTTTCTGGCCCAAGAGCCCAGCTTTTATAAGCTTGCATCAATTTGAGGTTTCACCTGGCTCCAATATCCAACCCCCGCCCCTCCCGGGCCACCACGCTGTTCATTATACACGGCAGGAGAAAAGGAGCTACTTTCAATTAAGGAACACGGGCCCTTTCACATGCTTCCAATTGAATTGTGCTTCACCTGCGTCTTGTATAGACGTCTAATTTGGATGTTAGGACGGTTAAAGGACTCGTCCTGGTTGTTTATCCCGTTACTCACTGACTACCACAGTTAAATCATGGATGATCAGGCTTTCTTGATTTTACAAGTCCAGAACCTTAATTTAGAAATCATTTTGCATCCTAGGCTAACAACTGCCTTACTGGCAGGTGCAGAGCGCAGCCAGTACATTTGTAAATTACCAAGTAAAACTGCTTGTGAAAGGGTGGCTGGCGTGGGTCTTCGAGGACGCACGTGGGGTTGTACCAACTAATCACTTGCTGAATATTCATTAGTTCTGCCTGGAGGATGCTAAAATACATGAGGGAAACAACGTTTCATTATGGTTTAATTTCATCGTCAGATTCACTAAATTCACAAAACAACTTCATCTACTGAAGATAGCGAGAAAGGGAACATGTTTAATCCTTCGAGAGGTTTAAAAAAAGCAAGAAAGCTTTCCTAAGATCTATACTATCTTAGAGCATATCACATAGACCAAATAGGGCTACCATTTTTTAAGATTGCCCAGTTGAACGCATGATGATAGGAATGTCTTTTATGTTTTGACACGTGTTAGTTATTGACCCGCCCTTAATGGGGCATGCACTTTGCTGGCTCACTTGCAATCTCTCCCGCCAATGTACTTGGAGCTTAAAGAGATTGCACCTGCTTGCTATCCTGGTCAGAAATTTTGCCAGTAGTGGTGGCCCCCTCCAGTCCAAGGGGGCAAAATAAAAGGAATGAAAAGCAGGGGATGTTGGGAATATTGAGCAAATTCTCTGCAAAACACCATAAGCGTCTCACACCATGGTTGTTGATGGCTTAATACTTGTAAATCACATGGAACACGGTAGAAAGAAACAGATTCTTGCCTCACAGCCGTCTCTGCATCTAAGACCAAGGTCCTTTTACACCTTTTATGAAGACAAGCTTCCTTCTGTTTCCCTGAAACCTTGATATAAGGACAGAAGAAAAATATGGGAGAGCTGGAGGGAGGAGTTGCAGATGGGGTGATCTCTGAGCACAGTGACGGGCAAGATGAGCTAAGAATCAAGTGGACCTTGGCAGCAGCCTGGCCATCACCTGTGTGCGAGTGGAGCCACTGATCTCAGCAGTGGGGAGACCAGAGAGAGACAATATCTCTTTTCTTTCTGGTTGTGGCTTTGCTCTCTTGCCTCAGTGCTTACTGTCGTTCCTTATGGGCAAGGCGAGAACTCACTGGAAGTTTGTTGTTTGATGGCTGGGCTGAGCGTCAGTACTCTATTGCCTACAGATGGGCTCACTTGTGGCGCAGGGCGTGGGGTTACACCTGGGGCGGGGAATCCTCGCGCAGTGGAACACCACCCCCGGCAAGAACAGATGAGTGTGTGGGCCACAAGTGGCCCTGAAACCGAGCCAGACCCTGGGCACTCCTGGGCACAAAAGCCTTTCTGTGTCCCCCCACTTCTCAATTACAGGAAATAGGCTTCATTCAGCCTCCAGGACCTTCCCTGAGTTCCAACGGGCAGGTTCAAACAGTTACTAATCAGGGAGGGGAGGGGGATGCAGAGACCAGCGAGGAGCGGTCAGGAAACAATAGTGCAGCCTTGGCGCAGGGCGTTGGTCCCCCCCTCAAAGGATACACACATAATATCTCTGAGCTGTTTTGCAGATACTGAAACCCCCTCCAGGTGGGAGAAGTTAACTGCACGCTGCCCACAAGCACGGAGACCCCAGACCCGGTGGACCCAGAAGGCTGGTGATGCTGACTCCTGGTTACCTCGCCACCGACCAATCAGAAGAAGATCCACGAGCTGACCACGGCTCTTTGAACCATTACTAGAAAACTCCTCACTACCCCCTCCAGGTTGGGATACACAGTTTTGAGGGCATGAGCCCGCTGTGCCCCCCTTTGCCTGGGAAAATAAAACTATCCTTTTCTGCTTCACCCAAAACCCTGTCTCCGAGATTTAATTTGGCGTCCGAGTACAGAGGCCAGATTCAGCTTCAGCCCCGGCAGCCCACCTGAGAAGGATCTCCATGGTGACACTAAAATGGAGAGGATTCCAGAAAGGGGAACTCCTGGGGAGGTGGAGTGGTCAGTGAGACATGGATGTTAGCAATGATGTTAGAGTCTGCTGTTTCCTGGGGAAAGTGCAGGAGAGCAGATATGGTAGACTGAACACACCGTTTGTGAGAGTCCTCCTCTGTGACCCCTGACCTTGAGGAGGAAGCCCAACACTCTTTGCAGAGGTGCTGCCTGGAGCAGACTTTAGGAAAACCTCAAAGCAAAATACCATCGATCCCTAATTAGATACACTGTATTATAAGAAGCCCATAATTCCCTGGTAAGGGAAAGCAGGATGTAAAACGATATTCAGAGATGCCATTTTTTAAAATGTATGTACACCCACATCTATATGATATAAATATGCCTGTGCAGTTACACACAGGTGTATACAAAGATATACATGGCAAAATGTTCATTTAAGTGACTATCTCTGGATGGTGGGAATATAAACGCTTTTCTGTGCAGGAAGAGAAGCCTTTGGCCTAGGGTTTACATTTTGAAAGGGCATTGGAAACCGTAATTTTTAATGTTGTCACCAAAAGGAGGTATTTGTTATTTTTAACACAAAAGGTTTTATTGCCAGAAATTCACTGTTGTTGCATGGAGTAGGGATGGTACTAATTTGCATGTGAAATGCTTGGGAAGTGTTTTCAGCTGCTGACCCTCACCTCCTCCTTAGCCCCAATCCACAAGTAGAAGTTAAATTCCTGAGCGGACTGCCCAAGGAAGCTTCTAGGGGTCCAGAGGTGCTGCTTCCTCCACAAAGTGTTTTTCCTCCACTTTCTCCCAGCTTTTCTCTAGTAACCATGGCACACACCAGATGGAGGATCCAGAAAACCTGGGTTTGAGTCCGAGCTTCAGCACTAACTGATTTGTGTAATTTGGATAAATTAACTTCTCAATTCTCTCTCTCTCCACCTGAAAATGGAGATATTGATAACAACCCTAGGATTTTCTTAAGCATTTAACCCGACGATACATATATATAAATGTATATAAATATAAGTAAAGCCAGATGGTGGGTGGTAAATCCTAAAGCCTCCTACGAACGCAAGGTAGGACGGTGGGTCTCGGCTTTACCAAGCATGCATTTCGGAGAAAGTGAACGGTGAGACCCACCCCCCACCTTTGGGGCCCATGATTCCTCCAGAAGTGACAGATGCCGTGCCCTCCACTCCCAGTGGCTGTGACTTAGGAAGCAAAAGGTGACCCACGGAAGGAGTACCAAAAATGTAAGCTGGCGTTCATGTTTTAAACCCACTGCATTTCCCACCACCTTCACCCTTAAAGTGCTTTTTATGAAAGGCCTGGATTCTTTGAAAAACCTAGTTGCAAGAGGACCCAAGCAGCTCTCATAGTCTTCCATTCACCTAGAATTGAACGGGAATGGGAGCAGGTACTTAGTTGCTTCCCTGAACCTGCCTGGGGGACGTATCAGCCCATGGAAGTGACAAAACTACGAATCCCATGTACCTGTCCCCCAGTTCCAACAATTATCAATTCATGATGAATCATGTTTCATCTGTCCCCTGCCTTATCTCTCGATCTCTGGATAATATCAATAAAAGCTTAAAACAAGGCAAAACATGCCAAAGTATCAACCCCAGGAGGAGACTTGGGGGGGTAGTTCTGTTCAGTATTTGTTGGTTTCACAGATATTCACATATCAAACATGCCAAAATACCAACTCCAGGAGGAGACTTGGGGGGGGTAGTTCTGTTCAGTATTTGTTGGTTTCACAGATATTCACATAGCAAAACTCACCCAACTGTAGACTTTAAATATGCATGCAGGGACTTCCCTGGCGGTTCAGTGGTTAGGACTCCTCACTTCCACTGCAGGGGGCACAGGTTCGTTCCCTGGTCGGGGAACTAAGATCCCGCAAGCCATGTGGCACTCGGTCAAAAACTAAAATAAATCAATATGCGTACAGTTAACTTACATCAATCCTGTACTCAACAAAACTGTAAACATGTTTAAAGCTAAATAGCCAAGTCCACTAGTCCAAATAAACACGTGAACTGGAAGACGAGGGGAAGAACCCGCGGGCCCTCCCACAGGGCTTGCAGCTGCCTTTCGCCGGAGGCTAAGGCAAGCCTGCTCTGTCCAGTAGGTGTGAGGGGCAAGTTTAGTTCCAGCCCCAAAGCACTCAGGGGCTCCATGTGTGTGGGGGGTGCTTCCAACCAAACTGTTCAAGCCCTCTGTTTTCTGCTTCCCCCCGCCCGCCACATTCACTTGGAACCCTGCACGTTCAGAGTAGGCTCTCAGAAACCACCCGCCCCCAAAGGCATCCCCTCCTCTGCCCCCAGCTACAGGGACTTTTACTCCTCCTCTCCTGTACTATTGTTTTTGTACTCTTTATTATATATCACTTTCAACATAAACCTTCCTCTATCTTTCCCTTCAGGGTAAGGCCTTCCATCCTCCTTCTAGGATTTTGCATCAGAGAAAGTCTAGGAACCGCCTGTTTTAAAAAGGGTATTTTGGGGTAGAAGTGAGCATCCGGGTGGCTGAGCAGAGGGAGAGCGCTGGCAATTACGAGGCTCAATGCCTTTGTTTAACAATGAATGCTGGGTCCTGGAACGTTAATATCTTGCGTTTACTATATATATATACACATATATACATAGTATGCTATATATATATATATATCTGCCTTTGTGTAATTTACATTCTCTTTGGTGATTTGAGTGGGAGAGGGAAATTTGTGGACACTTCTACCCGGGAAAATTTAACTCATACACACTCTCACTTGTATTTTTTTTTTTTTTTTTTTTTTGCGTTACGCAGGCCTCTCACTGTTGTGGCCTCTCCCGCTGCGGAGCACAGGCTCCGGACGCGCAGGCTCAGCGGCCATGGCTCACGGGCCCAGCTGCTCCGCGGCATGTGGGATCTTCCCGGACCCGGGCACAAACCTGTATCCCCTGTATCGGCAGGCGGACTCCCAACCACTGCACCACCAGGGAAGCCCTCACTTCTATTTTGATGATAGCTCTCATTTAACGCCCAGGCATGACCACCTTCAAAACTTTGATCTTGTTTCAGTCTGGATGTTTCCTGCTGTACGCAGTCATGGAGTAAAAATAGCACATCTCCCACCAATCGACATAGGGCAAAGATTCCAGGAAAACCTGGAGAAGCTGCTCAGAAGGTATGTCCCTCGAGGTTTATCTAGGTAAATCAGTAAGCGGCGTGGCATCCCAACGTCCCCTTGGGAGGAGCTGTTTCCCAAGAGTCAGTGCAGCGATGACAGCCTGGTTCTTCTGAATGCACACTTAATTTTTCTGGCAAACTCTACAATCTGCAATTGTTTCTGTAGTTGGCGTGGCCTTAGAACTAGAATGGTGACACCTCCCAAAGCCTTGGAATCCTTTCAAATGTCATTCAAGTTTCTATGCGAGATATAACTCTAACGAGAAAGAATAGAAAAAGCATTCAGAAACACTGTTTATAAGTATGCATTGAGCACTTATGCTCAAGCACTGTTATAGGATATTGGGGATAAACAGTGAACGGAACAACAGTTTCAGTGGAGAGGTGGGAGTGTGTCAAAGCTTGCTTGGAGGCCCTTTAAAGAGGGGAGGGGACTTCCCTGGCGGTCCAGTGGTTAAGACTCTGTGCTTAATTGGTTAAGAGAGCAGGGGGCGTGGGTTCGATCCCTGGTGGGGCACTAACATCCCGCCAAAAAAAAAAAGTCTGGGGTGGGGGGGAAGAAACTGAAGTCAGAGATTAAGGGGTACTGTTGCAAGCAAACGTTTTCAAAGAATGGAGGGTGGTCACTGAAATCTAAATACATTTTTTTATAGGAAGATATAACCTCATGTTTTTATGATCATGGGAATGACCCTGGAGAGGGAATAGTAAACAGGTATGTCAAATAATTATGTTGACTAAATACGGCTGATAGGTATTGGGGAAAAAAACCTTTTCCTCTAACCTCTTAGGTTGAGTGATGGGGGCATGTGAATTAAACTGACAAAAGAAATTAAGAGGAGAAAAGACCAATTTTTTCCCCACGTACACAGAAGCAAAGAGAAAAATGTTACTTAAAGGGGTGGTTAGAATTTGAGGCTCATATTCCGTCTTAATAGGAGAAGAGAAGGGGACCAAAGGGCACTTATGTAAGGTCAAAGATAAATGGGGGGCTTCCCTGGTGGCGCAGTGGTTGAGAGTCCGCCTGCCGATGCAGGGGACACGGGTTCGTGCCCCGGTCCGGGAAGATCCCACATGCCGCGGAGCGGCTGGGCCCGTGAGCCATGGCTGCTGAGCCTGCGCGTCCGGAGCCTGTGCTCTGCAACGGGAGAGGCCACAACAGTGAGAGGCCCGCGTACCACAAAAAAAAAAAAAAAAAAAAGATAAATGGGCCCTTAGGAAAATAGATGGGAAATACGGTGTTTTTGTGACAAGGTCTGTTTAGGTGATCTCTTACCCCACTGATTCCATCTCCAGTGATAAAAGTTGTGAAACTCCCAGGGAGGGGATTTATGATAGTTGAGTCCTTTTGCAAGGATCTGCTTTTAGGTAGATAAGGAAGTTCAGAGAAAAAGCCTCTTCCTGCATCTGTGATTCTCAGATGACTTCAGCTCAAAATAATTTGAATGCCACAGTGGTGTGTTCTATATTTTGGACTCTGTGGCAGCGTGTCTATTAAAAACAGCCCAACTCCACAGGCATTCAGAGCAAAAGTCATTCTTGGTGTCACAGTTCCAGATTTCTTCTCTTTTGGAATGTCTGGCAATGACCTTGGCTAAGTGAAATGGTCACCTCAAATTGTAGGTCAGTTTCAATGTCTTCTCTTCAGTGGGTAAATGTCCTTCACTTCAGAGAGCTCTAGAATTAGCTCTATCAATGATAAATTAAACCTGCAGTATTTGTATTTTTGAGTTAAGTTTAGAAACTGTGTATACTCGTTCTCAAGAAAATTTGGCATATTAGAGGATTTAACAGATTCTAACTGAAAATGTGTAACTGAGTAAGGGATGTGGGCTGTGATTTTAAGTTGAAATCTCACAGACTTTGTAAGCAGCATGAAAACACTTAAGAGAATTTTAAGATTCACCAGGTTTTTTCCTTTCCAGTTTTATTGAGATATAATTGGCACACAGCACTGTATGAGTGTAAGGTGTACAGCATCATGATTTTACTTACACACATGATGAAACGATGACCCCGGTAAGTTCAGGGAACATCCATCATCTCATTTAGCACCATTTTTATGATTTGAATTCCCTAGATTTATAAGACTTACTTAAGTTTTAAGTCTTAATAAGGGGTCCTTTGTTTGCCAGAGAATTGACTGTTTATTATTGTTTATTATCCTCTTCCTCAAAGCATCTCTAAAGTGATTTGTAGGGACTTCCCTGGTGGCACAGTGGAAAAAACTCCATAATCCCCGTGCAGGGGGCCTGGGTTTGATCCCTGGTCAGGGAACTAGAGGCCACATGCCTGTCCCAACTAAGGAGTTTGCATGCCCCAACAAAGGAGCCCGCATGCTGCAACTAAGAAGCCCACATGCTGCAGCTTAGGAGCCCTAGAGCTGCAACTAAGGAGCCCACGAGCCACAATTAAGGAGCCCACCTGCTGCAACTAAGACCCGGCGCAACCAAATAAATAAATAAATATTTTTTTTTAAGAAGTGATTAGTAATAAAAGAGTACCATTTGTAAACTTAAAAGTTTAAGGAAGAACTATATTTTTAAATCTAACTTCAGTTAATTAAATATGAATGTTAAAAATATATCCTTCTGAATGTTTTTCTGGACAAAAGAATGATAAAAGTGACCCTCAGTGTCATAAAAACTCACATAAACAGCTTTCTGTGTTGATTTTATCTTTGCTGTACAATTTTATCTTATACCCACATTTATACAGGGATTTTTTTCTGTCCTTTTAACAAAGGTCTCAGAACCAGCAGGAAACCCAAGTTTCGTAGCTGGGGTACTGTGTGCACACACACTTCTAAGGGTGCTTGGGTTGCTTGCTTAAAAGTGTCAAACACATATTCAGAATGAATTGAACTAAAGTTGTCAAATCTTGATTTATTACCTTTGAAATTGGGTGCTTCTCTTACCGTCTGGGTGTCAGTGACTGAAAAATGGTTTGAGCTAAATATATATATATTTAATATCAATATATATTATTTAAATATATTAACTATATCAATATATTATTAATATAAATAATATAATATATTTAATATAAATATATGATTTAAATATCTATTAAATGTATTGTTAATATAAATACATATATTTAGCTCAAACCATTCATATATATATAGAGAGAGAGAGAAATGAAGGTTCAATATTGATAAAACTGGCTTACCAATTGTTCCATAGCCTTAGAAAAAAATTTTTTAGTGGAATTTCAAAGGCGTGAATGCAGAAAGCACACTGTTTGACGAGAGCTGGTCTGTCCCGGAGACAGCTCCAGAGGAGGTCTGCTGAGGTAAAGTCAGATGACGGTATTTCCTGGCTCATTTGGACCAATGAAATATAAATTTGAAATTTATAAACATTGTCTCTAATAAATACCTCTCGTTGACAGTAAGATAATTTAGCTCTCTATAGCTGACCTAAAATGATTTAATAACTTGTAAAGTTTAACGAGAGAAATGACAATAAAAAAGCATTTAACATTTACCAACATTCCTGACTATGTCCCAGGAATTATTTTAAGTTCTTTACAGGCAACTGTCAACTCCTTCAATCCCCACATCCTCTGAGGGGTATTATCCCCATTCAACTTATGAGGGACAAAGGGGTGCTGAGCTGAGAGGAGGTGAAGTTATGTATCTACTATTGCTCAGGTAGCAACCAGCAGAGTTGAGATGTGAACCCTGGCTGCCCGACCAGCAGCCCACGCCCTACACCCACCCACTAAATGGCTTGCAGTCCATGGCCAGCGCCATCATCATTTTTCATGTCAACTCTTATGGCTACACAAGAGGAATTCTCCCAGGTTGGTCCTCTCAACTGTAGAGTGGGATTTTTTATTTCATTTTTTCCAGTTTAGGAGATCTGGGTGAGGAACCAACGAACGCTGCTGCTGACAATGTAAATATTGAAAGAGTCAGAGAGAAGCCAGTCTTCCATCTAGTGGTGCAGGAATGGCTTTCGGTGACTAAACATGGAGCTTCCTCATGCAGCTCAGAGAAGGAATAAACAAGCAAAACAAATGTTTCAAGGCAGCTGAGTCACCATCTATTTGCTACGTTTTTTTTCTTTTGATAGAGTGTGTAATTTAGCTCAGAGCACTTGGACTACAGGAAGATGGTGTAAAGGAACACAAACTCCCATGCTTGATACTTCGTAATTCCACAGTGATATCAGTTTTAACTAAGGATCATCATTTCTTCTGTGCAAGTTAAGAACGGAGACACGCATAAGCTTCTGTGGCTGGGAACTATCCTGTGTTCCATCATTTTCTGTGCTCTCTAACATGGACCCGGGAGGGTGCTTCTCTTATTTGCAATAGTTTAACTTACGGACAGAACATGGTAAAGAAAGGTGATGTTATGGACTCTGACAAAGTTAGCAACAAATGGCAAGTTTGTTTTATGGTTTTTAATTGCTTTTCCTCTGCCATTTCTTAAACACAGACTAGCAAATTCAGTAGAACAGATAAGTCTTAAACTCAACAGTTAGAATCTCAAGTACTATTCATGAGACTGTAGAAAGACTTGAGCCAGATACACCTAGTTTTCTACCATAGATGTAACATGTTGCAAATGAAATCTGCTGTTATTCCTTCTAAGGAGTTAGATGTCTGACCATTAAGACAAAAATTCCTCTGCAACAGTTTCTGTCGGGCTTTGTCTGGATAAAGATAAACAGGCAGGCCTTGGGTAGAGACCACTGGGACGGCTGAGTTTGTCCCCACTTTCCTCTTCTCCAAATCGGTAGTGGCCGGCTCTCCCCTTAGCTAGCAAGTGCTTCCTGTTGCCCTGATCCCTAACTTTTCCGTTTTGCTTCCATATACTCTGGGGATTCACCTTTTCATATTTAGGCTCACCAACCGCAAGCTTCGTAAAATCCTTTCTTGGAAACTTCCTGCTTTGTAGCCTAGCACCTAGCACATTGCAGCTTTGTTCATTCCGCAGCCAATAAATACCCCTGGAGGTCCCACCATGCACAGGCACTGGGGATACAGTGGTTACGAAATAAAGTCCCTTCTCTTACGGGGCTTCCATTCGAGTGGGCTGGGCTGAACTCAACCATCAGAACCCAAAACGGAATCTGTTACCAGCCTTCCATACTTTGACGCAAATCTTTCATCTCTTGTTAACTTCCTCACTTGATCTTATTTGTGTTAAATAAGATCTATGTATTGTCTTTCTGGCTTTTTAGAGAAACCTGCCTGAGCAGGAAAGGGGGAGAAGATTCAGGAGGACAGGAGGCCTGCTTGCCCCTGGCATCATTTCAGTTTTGATGAGGGCCATGGAAGTAAGTCCCACTTTTGGGGCCTGTGAAATGGGAGATTGTCGGGGCGGGGGGGTCAGTCAGCCTCTCTCCTCTTCCCCCCACTTCCTTGTTCCTGCCTCTTCCGGGAGGCTGGTTCTCAGGGAGCACCGGTTTCTGAGGGATGCTGTCCAGCCTCTCCCTTTCTGTGCTCAAGGTTGCAGACTCTAGAACCTGCTCTGCCCATCCCCCATTCTGCTGCCTCCCTGCCCCCATGTCCCTGAGACCCCAAATGTGCCCCAATAGCCCCCAGGGAAGGCACCTTTGTGCCACATCATCTCAAGCATCGTGGCTGGAGTCCACAGCTCAGGGTCTTGATTCTATTTGGACATCTGGCCAGGTCTTTGGAATCAGAGATGAAAGCCAAGGTTCCTGTCTTCAAGGAGCTCAGGGTCGACCTGCTTTTGTCCAATGACTCATGATCTTTCGAAGATGCTCTAACTTTACTTCTGACTGATTTCCCATAAATGGTCTTCCACACTTGAGTTTTAAGTTCTTATGATTCCCAATTCAACCAATTAATCATCTTTAAACAAGTGCTAAGGTGAACTTGAAGAGCCATTACCTGAAGAAATTCTTTATGGAATTAAAAAAAGGATTTAGTAAAAACCATTCCCAACATTTTTAATGTTTCTAATTTATCCTCTTATGAAATTGAATTTTCAGATATAGGGTCTCTTTAAAAAGTATACCTAGGGAATTCCCTGATGGTGCAGTGGTTAGGACTCACATCTTCATTGCCAGTCCCTGGGTTTGATCCCTGGTTGGATCCCACAAGCTGCACGGTGCGGCCAAAAAAAATAAAACCAAATAAAAATAAAAAGTATAACTATATCCGTTTCTACCTACTCCAGTATCTAGAAAACATTGGATTATTGGGCTAAACTATCAAACACCAACCACTTTTTTTTTAAAGAGCCCTTTGGTGATAGAAAATAGCTTAACAATCACCAGTTTGCCTCGTGTCACTTCATATGAGAAATAAGTAAATATATGTACAGTTGACCCTTGAACAATACAGGCTTGAGCTGCACAGGTCCACTTACACAGATTTTTTTAATGATATTATTTATTTGTTTATTTTTGGCTGTGTTGGGTCTTCGTTGCTGCGCACGGGCTTTCTCTAGTTGCAGCGAGTGGGGGCTACTCTTCGTTGCGGTGCGCGGGCTTCTCATTGTGGTGGCTTCTCTTGTTGTGGAGCACGGGCTCTAGGCAAGCAGGCTTCAGTAGTTGCGGCACACGGGCTCAGTAGTTGTGGCTCGCAGGCTCTAGAGCGCAGGCAAAGTAGTTGTGGCTCAGGAGTTAGGTTGCTCCGTGGTATGTGGGGTCTTCCCAGACCAGGGCTCAAACCCGTGTCCCCTGCATTGGCAGGTGGATTCTTAACCACTGAGCCGCCAAGGAAGCCCTTACACATAGATTTTTAAAAATCTTTTTATTGAAGAATAGTTGATTTACAATGCTGTATTAGTTTCAGGTGTACAGCAAAGTGATTCATATATATATGTATTATACATATATATACGTGTGGGTATATATATATATTCTTTCTCAGATTCTTTCCCAATAAATATAGTACCTATATATCCACTTTACAGATCTTTACATGAACTAAGTGTGAGGAAAAGTTTGTGTTCGATTAGGGATCCCAGGATGTGTAATCAAAAGAACTAGGATCTGAGTCCTGACTCTATCCAAAGCGTTCCAGCTTCCCGCCCCTGGTGAGTCATCGACCCCTTCCTTTGTTCTTGCAGCAGAGATAGTGGTCTGCAGACTTTTGACTGTGTGGGAGGTAGGTTCCGCACCGCCCACGTTGTTCAAGCGTCAACTGTATTTTCAGGAAGGGCGTGCAGAAGATGGAGAGAGCATCTCTTGTTATTCTCTCTTCTCGCTGCAGCCAGATTGCCTGGAGGGACATGCAAAACGGATTCATAGTTATTGGGACAGATTCCACGTGGGCTCCAGCTGCAGCCTCCGAGGTGCTGGGATGCTTACCCATCCACGCAGAACCAGGCAGGGGCTCCGAATGAACCAGTCTCTGAGCTCGAAAATCTCCACTGACAGGTGGGGATGCTGGGGCCAGAGGTTTGCAAACAACACAAAGTAGAGTCGGTATGATTTCTCCTGGGGCACCCAGCTAATTACAACCAAAACTGTTTCCCCTCACATTTACAGGAGCAATGCCTCACCTTTCCCCTTCACGCTTGCCAGGTGCCTGTGACATCTAGAACCAAACAGAGCAACTCAGAAGTTAGGACCCACCCCCGAAACCCTGCCATCCGCATTTCCACTTGGTGCTCTTGCTGACAGAGGTGTTTGGGCGTTTACAATAGGTACATCAGCTTGAGGGAAACAGCAACGATATGTTTCCGGTGAATCTGGGCCAAGGGGGTGAGTTTTTCAAAAACACTCTCTGCTCTTGCCCCCTCTTTTGCAGGGGCTGTTTTTTGCTTTTATTGAACTAGTTTCTGTTTTTTAAAAGAAGGCTCGGTTAGATACGTGGTCAAAGACAAATAGTAGAGAAGTGTTTTCTCCCCGCTGCCCCCTCCCTTCCTGTTCCCCACGGGTAACCTCTGTATGTACTTGCCTTTTAAAGAAAAATATTCGTGTTGCACAACCCAGTGTCTGGATCCAGTTTTTAAAAAGTGAAAGACAAATGCTTCCGAGGAGCTGCCACCACTGCTATAGCCCACGCTCTTCTCTCTTTGAAAATATCAGCCATTGGTTCCACCAGACATTTGGAATGAAAAGATTAACCAGTATCGCAGCTTAGGATACCTTTTTCTAACTACATCAGATCGTGTCTTTTCACATTCACTCAGCCTTGGGAGAGATCAATATGTGTTTGTTGATCAAATAGGTTATTTTTGGTTCACTAAAGAGCCAATTAATGAGAAAATAAATAAGCATATAGCCATCACTCTTGGCTTCTTTCACCACCTAAAATGTGTTCTGGGGTAGGTTTCCACAAATGAAAGCATCTCACTGCATGATCAGAAATGTAACTGGTCCAGAGAGAGGGAGAGAGAGGAAGAGAGAGACAGAGCTGAGGCTTGTTCTTGGAAAGGCCGCCAGTGGATTCATTCCAGAATTTATTACTGTTTCATCACTGCTAATAATCCAAGTAAGGGCCAAAACCCTCTTTTACTTCTTAGGAAAAAGATTGGAGCAATAGCAGAAAATGCCCGTGTCTATTAGAAACTCCACCAATGTCAAGTTGCTCTGAAAGTTGCTACTCTTTTATCAGTTGTCTGAGAGATTCTATAAATGGAGCACGTGGCTGCTGGACCCCATCACTCTGCCTGCAGGCTGAGCACCCCGGCTGGTGGGGGGCTGGCTGAGCTCCCGGAAAACCGAGACAGACGGCAAAGCAGTGGGTTCCTCAAGCTCTTCCTTGTGAGGATTTCTACTAGTAGATCAGTGGTACTTGACAGAAAGACAGATCTGGACTTTGTAAAAAGCAAGCAGCAGTTCCATGTCTCTTTTGTGACCTTGGACCCAAGTGAGTAACTGACGTTTCTTTAGCCCCTTGATAGCACTTCACAAACCCTCCAGAAAATAATAGAGAGAAAAAGTGCTTTGGAATCCAACAGATCTAGTCATTCCCAGGGGCACTTCACTTAGCTGTGTGACCTTGACCGATTACTTAAACTCTGTGAGCCTCAATTTCCTCTTCTGTAAAATGAGTGTAATAATGTGTATCACTACAAAGGCTGCTGGGAGAACTGAGACAATGTAGTTGAGACCCCAAGTCCAGTACCTGGCACATAAGCAGGTGGCCAAGAAATATAAGCTCCCTACTTAAGACATGTATATTGGGAATGGAAGAAAGGAAGGATCATAAAGGAAGAATAAAAAGACAGGAAGGAGAAAGCAAGGACCGTCAGGAGAAAGAGTGAGAACTGAACAGCTTTGTGTCAAGGAGAAAATCCTCCGCGCTCAGCCTCAGCTGGTACGTATTTCTTGGGACCTGCTTACCCCTCCTGAGGTTCAGCCTTTGGCCATTCCGTTCCTCGTTAGCACTTTCCCCAGGAAGAAGGAGAGAGAGAGACCGAAGCTCAGATCCGTCAATTTAACAGTCATTGAGTCTTGTCAGGACGGAGCCGGGGGAAGAGAAGACACAGTGAAAATGAAGGCTGGAGCTGTGTGCGTATCTCCTCTCTCTCTCCTTCTCATTGCTCTTTACTCAGAGGGCTCTGTGGGGAAGTCTGGGTCCTACATCCCCACCTCCCCACTGTCCACTCATTGTTTAACCCTTGTCACCTGTCTTCAATCACACTCCGCTCCCAATCCAGTGGCTGCTGAGCTTTTGCCCCTGCAGAGCTCACTAGGAACCTCCTGGTTGCAAAATCATACAGCATTTTCTTAGTCCGTGAGTGGTACCGGCACGGCTCTTCCTGCAACTAACTACACTCCTAAGTTTCTGGGGAGACCGTAGTCCACCCAAGCCCACTTGCCTCTTCTTCTTCCTTGCCATCCTACTCTGGAGGCGATGCACCCAGCTGAGAGCACATCCCAGACTCCTCAGCAGCTAAAAGCGTCCAGTGAGATGTAAGCAAGATGATGCCCAGGGACGGGCAGCCTGGAAGGTTCTCAGCCAAGTCTTCGGGTAGCTTGAACCCTGACTGTAGCCTCCTTTTCCGCCCAAACTTGGGGGACCTGAGATCATTAAGGAAACATTTTCCTAGGACTTACATGGATTCAGCCCTGATGAAATTCTCCCTCGTCCCTAGCCCAGGTGTGGGGTGAGTAACCTGAGTGTGTGGGTGAGGGTGCAGCTCCACTCTGGAGGCACCCGACGAGGAAATGGAAAATCCATTTGGGAGAAGAGGGTTTCTGGGTGAAGCCTTGGGAATGACTCTTGGTGTCCTTCCTGGTGGCGGGTGACATATCCAGACCTGCCAGGAGCAGGGCGGGGGAGCAGCCGTGGGAGAACCCCACCCTCAAGCAGCAGAGGTCCGGCTGGAAGGATGGGGAGGACACGCCCAGGCTCCTGCCCTCACCTGGGGAGTCTGAGGAAGGCTGGGAGGGTGGGGAGGCAGCCAGCCAGCCTGAAAGCTCCGCCAGGGCCAGGGTGCTGGCTCTATCAGCGGGGCTGGACGAGGTGGGGGTGGGGGCGTGGCGATGAGCGGGCTGCGTGTACAGGAGCCAAGTAGGAAGGACGTGCAGAGGTCACCGGGGAGCTCTCGTCATCAGAGCAGGCCACCGGGCTTCCATGAGTCACTGTGGCATCGTGCGCAGCCCCCACTGGCTGGGTTTTCTCAGTGACACAGCTTCCTGATGTTGTGGTCACTCCACTGGCTGACCTGGAAGTTGGCACCAGCTGTTTAATCATCCACAGGAAAGACTGTCTCAACACCTCCACCAGATAATCCGCGGCAGGGCGGGGGCGTATATGTAGGAGCCGGTGAATTCCTGTGAACTGGGGCACATTCTGTTTCTCTTCCGAGCCTCAGTTTCCTCAGCTCTAAAGTGGAAATGGTAAAGCAGCTTTGTTGTAACGACCCACTGAGGTCACGTATGTAAAGCAGCAGGTCTCAAACTTCATCCCTCTCAAGGGCGTTCATCTTGTTAAATTTTTATTAAATTAAAAAACGTTTTAAATTAAAAATAATCTTTTCATATTGTTAAAATACAGGTGACAGGGCCCTACCTCCAGAGTTTCTCATTGAATCGGGCCAGGTGGGGCCTGAGAATCTGCATTTTGAACACATTCCCGGGTGATGCTTCTACTGCTGTTTGGGGGTCGCACTTCGAGGACCCCCCGCCGGAAAACTCACGGGCTTTTCTGGTGGTTTTAAATGTGGTTTTCACGCGTGCCTTTTCTTCCTCCCGTTCATGCAGTGGGCGTCTGTAACACAAGGCTTGGACTGATGAATCAGGTTCTGGTGCACATACTGTTCATAACTGCTCCATCCTTCTGATACCATCCTTCTGGTATCATCCTTCTGGTATCATCCTTCTGATACCATCCTAATGTTTGTGCAAAACTTTCACGAGTGTACTTTTACTAGATCTTCACCAAAACCTCATTTTGCAGATGAAGACACTGAGGTTGAGAGAGCTTCAGTAACTCGGTCAGACTCACGCAGCTGGCCGGTGGCAGAGCCTGGACTCAAACGCGTGTCTCCTGAGCCCAAAGCTGGGGTTCTTTCCACCAGATACGGCTGGCCTCATTTTTTGTTGTTATTATGACCTGATAGGAAGGCAGGTTCCCCCCCCCCCACCGTTGCCATACGTCTTTAATAGGTGACTGGCTCACTGCCAAGTCCCTAAGTTGAAAGGCTTTGTCACTTCCAGCCCGCGGAGCGCCAGGATCTGCAGGTGTGGCTGGGTTTTTAGTGTTTGTCTCCGAGGCACGCTTGGTTTTAACCAAGGAATAAGCTAAAGCAGCTCCTTACCTGAGAAAGGCTGTCCTGCGTGGACCTTCCTCTCTAACAAGGATGCCCCCTGTCCTGTAGGACCATGTTGGAGCCGATGTGTCAAGGATGAAAAAGTTTGGAACCATGGTCATTCAATAAAACTGCTGAAAAGCACGTGGAAATTACTTTCTATCCAGGGAAAAGGAGAGCCAGCCACTTCCCAGGGATGGGAAGTCCACAGGGCTGGAAGACACGCAGCTGGCTTCATCTGCAGGAGGCTTGGAGCCAAAAAGAAACTCTCACTTCAGTGTAATTAGGGAATCAGAGCTTGGCCAGGAACAGCAGGGAGGAACGGCTGGGGGAGGGGAAGAGGCCAGCCTCTGGACCGGACAAACCCGTCTGCCTGACTGGGCCGCTCTGCCTGCTGGGAGCCCCGGGCACATCCCCAGCCTCTGACTGCACTTGCCTCTGGGGTCTGTCGTGGAATTAACTAGGAAAGGGCGCACAGAGCCGGTTACTGCTCCAGGCACCGCTCGTGCTGGGATCACCTTGCAGTGGACGTTTGTATTTGTCTTAGTTTGGTGGCGCTGTTATTTTGGTTTTTTTCTGTCTTACATCAAAACACTGTCCTTATTTGGAAGTGATATCTCTCCATATAAAATACTGTGGTGGAGAGGGGTTATTCAAGGGGGTCGTGTTGCCAACCTCAGGGGCAGAGCGGGTGGTCTGCAAATGCCGTGGCTGGGCTTCCTGCTGCCTCCCCTCCTGGGCCTCTGTCTTCCTAAAGAATCCACGGGCTCCCTGGTATCCTTCCAGTACATTCCTGGGTGCTCGCATCCGCCAGAGTCACTTGTTACTTGCAGCCTGACCGATACACATCTAGACTAGAATCAGCACAGCAGCTGTCTCAGGGTACTCTAGACTGTAGCCATGTACTAACACAAATCCTAGGGCCAGACTTCGTAGTATGGATGTGACTGTTTTTAGGCAAGGTTCGGCCTTTGTTAACAGCAAAATTAAAGAGGTCCAGTTGGTGATTCAAGAAAACTGTGCTCTGAGCAATGCCTGTCCTTGGTGGAGGTGGGAGCGGGGGCGGGGGCCACCTCTTCTCCCTTTGCGTGTTGATAACGCAGTTACTCTGACTGCAGGGCTGCCTCACTGGCTGGCAAATCCGTGTGTTTCCCAAAGATGCTGAAAGTAATGAGAAGACAAGAGAGCCATCTTGGCCTCCTAAAATCAAGCCTGCACTTCACAGCAAGATCAGAGAGAGTTACCAGGAAAAACATAGGTCTTTAACTAGGGTTATTCTCACCACTCCTCACTTGCTCCCATCCCTGGGAAGGGCAGGGCAGCATGACACGTCCAGAAGCTCCTTGCTGGGGCAGCTGGAGAAATAACCAAATGGGAGCTGCTGGGAGGGAGTATGGCAGGCAGAAATGGCCAGAGGGGGGCGCTGTTCCCTCGGAGCATGCATTTGGGTGCCTGGCCTGCAGTACCTCTGGCTAGTGAGGGGTGCTCTGTGCAGGGTGCTTCTGAGACACCCCCACCCTGGCCCAGAGCAGTGGTGCCTGGGAGTCAAGGACCATCTCTTGGCGGTGACCAGGGCGTATCGACAGCATCTTGGAGCCCAAAGAACAACTTGAAAGATGGGGGCCATCCTGATCGCAGGCTGCAGCCCCAGCCCCTGCCCGGTTGTCTAACGCCGCAGAAGTTGGGGGCCTTTATAACCAAGAAGAGGAAGACTGGACCCTCCAGAATCTCTTGAGACTGGATTTTCTGCAGTCACTAGGTAGGGGCCCAAAGCAATTTAAACTTGATTTTGAGACATAAAGTAACAGGACCCCCAGTGCAGAATCCATGCTTGACATGTAACTTTTTCACTTCACTTTCCAGCCTTCGCCGTAGTCAGTCAATTACAGCCAAGTCAGGCGTGCACGATGATTTTCATCGCAGAAGCCATCTCTGTACGCAGACTCCACAGCAGAGCTGTGTTCCGTGTTTTTGAGCAAACGGAGCTCCATCTCGGCCCGACGCGGGTCTGCAGCCCTGGATTCCCTCCTCCACTCAATCTTTGCTGTCGTCTCTTTCTGGCTGCTTGAGATCCCTTCCTTGATTCTTCAACCGACATCACTCCCAGGTGAGGGTGGTCCTCTCTTTTTGGCTCCCTGGGGGCCTTCTGGGAACTCAGGACTGTGTCCCAGCCCTCAGATCAAAACGTGATCTACTTGGGCATCCGAAGGAGCTACAAGTCCCCAGGCCAGCGATCCACACTCCTGTAGTGCATCGCGATCACTTGGAGGAACGTAAAAATCCATCCAGGTCCTGAACGGATGCCCTCCTGACTCAGAGGCTCAGGCAGAGGGCCGGGCATCTGTGTGTGAAGTTCTGAAGTACAGCCAGGTTCAGGGACCATTGTCCTGGCCAGAGATTTTCAAGCTGCCCACTTCCTAACCACAGAAGAGAACCAGCCAGGAGCTCTGGGAAGAGTCTGCGTCCACAGCTCAACTGTCCACAAAGCTGAAATGCCTTTGAAGTCTGGTGTTTTGTCTTAAAACTCATTTGTATTCTGATTTCTTAAAGTTCATTTCTGCCCCCTGACCACTCAGGATTTTGGTTGGAAGTGGGGTGGGATTGGAATAGAAATAACTATTTTCAATTGCTACTCCTGAGATTATTCTATAATCACCTGAAAAGCTTTTTTTTAAAATTAAATACAGGTGATTTACAATATTGTGTTAGTTTCAGGTGTACAGCTTTCGATTCTTTTCCTTTATAGGTTATTACAGGCTATTGAATATAGATCCCTATGCGATACAGTAAATCCTTGTTGTTTATCTTATGTATAGTAGGGTATATCTATTAATCCCAAGCTCCTGACTTATCCCTCCCCGACCCATGTCCCCTTTGGTAACCATAAGTTTGTTTTCTACGTCTGTGAGTCTGTTTCTGTTTTGTAAATAAGTTCATTTGTATTACTTTTTAGATTCCACGTATATATGATATCATGTAATACTTGTCTTTCTCTGCCTGACTTAATTCACTTAGTATGATAATCTCTAGGTCCATCCAAGTAGCTGCAAATGGCATTATTTCATTCTTTTGTATGGCTGAGTAATATCCCATCGTATACATGTACCACATCTTCTTTATCCATTCATCTGTCATGGGACATTTAGGCTGTTTCCATGTCTTGGCTATTGTAAACAGTGCTGCAGTGAACACTGGGGTGCATGTATCTTTTCGAATTAGAGTTTTCGTCTTGAAAAGCTTTTGTAGAAGGGATTCCTGGACCTCCCTGCAGAGATTCCGATTTGCTGAATCTGGAGAGGACTCAGGGGGTAGGTCTCGGAAGAGCCTTTGGAGACCTGGGGTGTACACCAGGGTTAAGAACCACTGACTGACTGAGGGCACCTCCCAACCCCAGCACTAGATCCCCTTGATTCTAGGGCTGGATCATCGTTCTCAGCCGGAGGGTTTAAATTCCAGCTCATTTATGGAAGGGACCAGGTCTGCCCTGAAACAGGCTCTGAAGACTGTTGAAAGTCTCTGAGAAGCAGAGCTCCGTGGCGGGCGGTGGCATCTTGACGATGACTCAAGCACTGAGGAGAAACATTAGAATGGTGAATGCTGCAACCCCTCAACCTCAGGAATATTGCCAGGCTTGGGAAATGGTCATAATCCCGTTTCCGTGTCTACGGAAGTCATGGGACCCAGTTCAGCACCCCTTTGGACCCTATGGTGAGCTGGCCCTAGCCCCATCACCCCCTCCAGCATTGTCCAGCCCCTAACCTGTCCTCAGGGTGGGCGGGGGCGGGGGCGCTGGAGAGAAGTGTGGGCAGAGACACAGCAGTGGGAAGCCAGCGCCAGGCTCCCTCTCTACAGTTAATAAACCCACGGGTGACCTGGGGATCTTGTTAAAATGCAGATTCTCAGCTGGTGTCGGGCGTGGCAGAGATTCTGCACCCTGACCCCTCCCAGGTGACTACCGACACCCACCGCTGCTGCCACATCCACGCACGGGGGGCTGCACTTTGAGTAGCAAGGGTTAGGGGTTCAGAGGGGGGTTCTGGGGTCTGAATGCCTGGGTCTGAATCCCAGCTCTAGGTCATAACAGCTGCAAGACGCTTAACCTCTGAGAGCCTCAGTTTCTGCATCTGAGAAAGGGGGAAATAATCGTATATGTCATAGAATTGCGAGGGTTACACAAGGTGTGGAAAGCACAGTGCCTGGCACGTGCTGGGGACTGAGCACCCGTATTAAGAAGCAGATTGAAGAAGGGCAGTTGTGAGCGGAGCGAGCGCTGGGAGGAGGTGGAGAACCTTCCGGACTGGACTTGAGCTGGACTCTGGGTGCCGCTGTCTCTTCTGAGGTCTTTCCTCCCCACCCCACGCATTACCCCATTCCTCAGAGACTTCACCACTCGTGAGAGCTTGTGGAAACGGCTGCTGCTTTATCACGGGCACTTTCTACGAGGCTTGTCCGGATGGTACTGATTCAGACCCACATTGCTGGTAGAAGCCACTTATAGGGTTCCCTTGAATTCGGTGCCATTGCATCTGCCCAGCTGCCACGCCTCGATGCGCTTCAGATCAGCCATCCATAAACTGCTATCCTGTTGCTTTAGTCCAACTACAGAGAAGCCAGTAACGAGTCCAGACTGATGAGGGATTCAGGTAGAAATATTCTTTTTTTCCCCTAGTGAGATTTCATTGACTCCCCAGGCAAGACCCACTGGGAGCTGTGAATTATCCTGATCTTGTCAGCAGCTCTGGCTTACCATGGGCTGGCCCCGGCAGTGAGTACCAAAGGATGCTCATGGGGCAGAACCCTCACCTATACACCACTTTGTCCAATTTCTCCTGGAAATTCAAGACTCTGATAGGTGGGCTGCTAGCTCATCTTTTTTTTTTTCTTTTGTAACTATGAAAGCTTCGTGTAACTCAGTGAGCAAAAAATCCAGGCTAGGAATGTTGAAGCAAAAAACAAAAATCTTCCAACAAACAAAAGTCCAGGACCAGATGGCTTCACAGGTGAATTCTATCAAACATTTAGAGAAGAGCTAACACCTATCCTTCTCAAACTCTTCCAAAAAATGCAGAGGAAGGAAAACTCCCTAACTGATTCTATGAGACCACCATCACCTTGATACCAAAACCAGACAGAGATACTACAAAAAGAGAAAATTACAGACCAATATCACTGATGAATATAGAAGCAAAAATCTTCAACAAAATACTAGCAAACAGAATCCAACAATACATTAAAAGGATCATACACCATGATCCAGTGGGATTTATCCCAGGGATGCAGGGATTCTTCAGTATATGCAAATCAATCAATGTGATACACCATACTAACAAACTGAAGAATAAAAACCACATGATCATCTCAATAGATGCAGAAAAAGCTTCTGACAAAATTCAACACCCATTTATGATAAAAACTCTCCAGAAAGAGGGCATAGAGGGGAACCTACCTCAACATAATAAAGGCCATATACGACAAACCCACAGCAAACATCATTCTCAATGTTGAAAAACTGAAAGCATTTCCTCTAAGATCAGGAACGAGACAAGGATGTCCACTCTCGCTGCTATCATTCAACATAGTTTTGGAAGTCCTAGCCATGGCAATCAGAGAAGAAAAAGAAATAAAAGGAATCCAAATTGGAAAAGAAGAAGTAAAACTGTCACTGTTTGCAGATGACTTGATATTATACATAGATAATCCCAAAGATGCCACCAGAAAACTACTAGAGCTAATCAATGAATGTGGTAAAGTTGCAGGATACAAAATTAATGCACGGAAATCTCTTGCATTCCTATACACTAACAACAAAAGATCAGAAAGAGAAATTAAGTAAACAATCCCATTCACCATTTCAACAAAAAGTAAAATATCTAGGAATAAACCTACCTAAGGAGGTAAAAGACCTGTACTCACAAAACTATAAGACACTGATGAAAGAAATCAAAGATGATGCACACAGCTGGAGAGATATACCATGTTCTTGGATTGGAAGAATGAATATTGTGAAAATGACTATATTACCCAAAGCAATCTACAGCTTTAATGTAATCTCTATAAAATTACCAATGGCATTTTTTACAGAACTAGAACAAAATATCTTAAAATTTGTATGGAGACACAAAAGACCCCGAATAGCCAAAGCAATCTTGAGGGAAAAAAATAGAGCTGGAGGAATCAGACTCCCTGGCTTCAGACTATACTACAAAGCTACACTAATCAAGACAATATGGTACTGGCACAAAAACAGAAATATAGGTCAATGGAACAGGATAGAAAACCCAGAGATAAACCCATGTACCTATGGTCACCTTATCTTTGATAAAGGAGGCAAGAATATACAATGGAGAAAAGGCAGCCTCTTCAGTAAGTGGTGCTGGGAGAACTGGACAGCTACATATAAAAGAATGAAATTAGAACACTCCCTAACACCATACACAAAAATAAACTCAAAATGGATTAAAGATCTAAATGTAAGGCCAGACAGTATAAAACTCTTAGAGGAAAACATAAGAAGAACACCCTTTGACATAAATCACAGCAAGATCTTTTTTGATCCACCTCCTAGAGTAATGGAAATAAAAACAAAAATAAACAAATGGGACCTAATGAAGCTTTTGCACAGCAAAGGAAACCATAAACAAGACGAAAAGACAACCCTCAGAATGGGAGAAAATATTTGCAGAAGAATCAACAGACAAAGGATTAATCTCCAAAATATATAAATAGCTCATGCAGCTCAATATTAAAAAAACAAGCAACCCAATCCAAAAATGGGCAGAAGACCTAAATAGACATTTCTCCAAAGAAGACATACAGCTGGCCAAGAAGTACATGAAAAGCTGCTCAACATCACTAATTATTAGAGAAATGCAAATCAAAACTACAATGAGGTATCACCTCACACCAGTTAGAATGGGTATCATCAGAAAATCTACAAACAACAAATGTTGGAGAGGGTGTGGAGAAAAGGGAACCCACTTGCACTGTTGGTGGGAATGTAAATTGATACAGCCACTATGCAGAACAGTATGGAGGTTCCTTAAAAAACTAAAACTAGAATTAACATACAACCCAGCAATCCCACTACTGGTCATATACCCAGAGAAAACCATAATTCAAAAAGACACATGCACCCCAATGTTCATTGCAGCGCTATTTACAATAGCCAGGACATGGAAGCAACCTAAATGCCCATAGACAGATGAATGGATAAAGAAGATGTGGTACATATATACAACGGAATATTATTCAGCCATAAAAAGGAACGAAATTGAGTCATTTGTAGAGATGTTGATGGACCGAGAGACTGTCATACAGAGTGAAGTAAGTCAGAAAGAGAAAACCAAATGTTGTATATTAACGCATATATGTGGAATCTGGAAGAATGGTACTGATGAACCTATTTGCAAAGCAGCAATAGAGACACAGATGTAGAGAACAAACGTATGGACTCCAAGGGGGGAAAGCAGGGAGGGGGGCTGGGGGGGTGGGATGAACTGGGAGATTGGGGCTGACATATATGCATGGCTATGTATGGAATAGATAACTAATAAGAACCTGCTGTATAAGAAATAAATAACATTCAAAAAAAATTGAAAATGATAGGATAGATATAATATTCAATGTGTATCATTTATATTATATAAATTATATGTATTATATGTAATATGTATACACATGACTGTGCATATAATTATGATATATAAACTCATGTATTTGGGTTTCCTAGCTAGAACTGAATGTGCTTCCATAGAATAATTATCGTTTAAAAATTATCTGGATTGAATGTAGAGAGACACTGAAAATGAAAAGTTTTATGCTATAGTAGTAAACGCTAAAATTCATCCCCCCCCCCAAAAAAAGAACCTACTGTATAAAAAAATAAAAGAAAAGAAAATTCAAAAAAAGGTCTTTGAAGTGTCTTCAGTCTCATGGGGCCTTTCTTCCTGTGTCAGAAGGATGAAGGGATGGGTCAGCTCCTCCAGGATTCTTACCTGTTATTTCAGAGACTTAAGAACTTACATCTGAACTTTAGGTCTCCTCCATGTGATGGGATTCGCGGCAGGGCCTCGGTCTCTCTGGGTGGAAGTCTACGGCTGGGTGCAGCAAGGGGTCCTTTATTAATAAAAATGAGTCAACAGGAAAGGCAGGTGCAGGAGTCAAAGGCCAGCTTGGTTTGTGGTAATGGCGGACTTGATGATGGCAAGATTCCATTTGGAAGAATTGCACGGGTACCTGGTGCCTCAAGAGACAAAGCATTTCTCACTTGAGCTGTTTCTTATGCAGATTTGTCAGAAATGCACTTCACACATCGCTGTGTGGAAAACCTAACCTTACTTTTTAAAAAAATATTTATTTATTTATTTTTGGCTGCGTTAGGACTTTGTTGCTGCGCGCGGGTTTCCTCTAGTTGCGGCAAGTGGGGGCTACTCTTCGTTACGGTGCATGGGCCTCTCATTGCGGTGGCTTCTCATTGCGGAGCACAGGCTCTATGCGCGTGGGCTCAGCTGTTGTGACTCGCGGGCTCTAGAGCGCAGGCTCAGTAGTTGTGGTGCACAGGCTTAGTGGCTCCGCGACATGTGGGATCTTCCCAGACCAGGGCTTGAACCCGTGTCCCCTGCATTGGCAGGCGGATTCTTAACCCCTGCGCCACCAGGGAAGCCCCCCTAACCTACTTTCAATGGCAAACCCACCATTAGGATACTGATTATGATAGTGACAAGTTCAAGACGTTTGGAAGTGTTGACCCTTATACAAAAGAGCCCCAAACCTTCAATTTTTTATAACTAACTTGTATTGCTCTCTCTGATTATGGAGTGATAGAGTTAAAAAACATTTTTTTAAAGTTACTCACTTGGTAATAGTTTTACTGTCTCCTTCCAGACTATTCATCTGTCCGTTTGTTTCTCTTGGTCCCTTTTAATCTGCTTGTAGCAACATCCCTCTGACCTGTTATCTTTGATCTAGAGTTAGGCTGAGAAACCAGACAACCAAACTTATTACAGTCGCGTGTGAAGAGTGGCCTCAGGACAGATAAACGCTTAGCCGGTCAATGCTGCTCTTAGGCTAGAAGTTTCTAGAGTGGCCTCAGGACAGATAAACGCTTAGCCGGTCAATGCTGCTCTTAGGCTAGAAGTTTCTAGAGTGGCCTCAGGACAGATAAACGCTTAGCCGGTCAATGCTGCTCTTAGGCTAGAAGTTTCTAGAGTGGCCTCAGGACAGATAAACGCTTAGCCGGTCAATGCTGCTCTTAGGCTAGAAGTTTCTAGAGTGGCCTCAGGACAGATAAACGCTTAGCCGGTCAATGCTGCTCTTAGGCTAGAAGTTTCTAGAGTGGCCTCAGGACAGATAAACGCTTAGCCGGTCAGTGCTGCTCTTAGGCTAGAAGTTTCTAGTGGATAGTCGAAGAACCTTTAGGCTGTGGGATCAGATAGACCCTCGTATGAATTGCCTCTCTGACTCTTACTGGTATTGGGAGCTTCAACAAATGACCTTATCGTACTCAGCTTCAGTTTCCTCAATGTAAAATAAAAATAATAACACCTAACTTCCATGGCTGTCGTGAGGATTAAAAGAAATAAGACGCCACGTACCTGTCAGTGTTTGGCTCACGGCGGTGCCTTGGTGAACACTGGTTCCCCCCTTCCAGGCATCATGATGCTGTGGAAGGAGAACGCCTCTAGGACCGAGGTTCTCAAACTTGAACTTGCACCAGAATGCCCTAGAGGGCTTGTGAAAATACCGGTTGCTGGGCCCCACCCCCAGAGTTTCTGATTGCATCAGAGAGGTTGGGGCTCAAGAACTTGCATTCTGAAGAAATTTCTAGTTATGCTGGCGATGCTGATGCTGCTAGTCTGGGGCGGGGAGGGCACAGTGGGCACACGCTGAGAACCTAGAACTGGTCCAGGAGATCAGCAGACTTTGGTCCAAATTCTGTTTGGCCACTCGGTAGTTATGTGCATTTGAACAAGTCATTTTTCTTCTCTGGGCCATGACTTCCTAGCCCCTCATAGGTTTGAGATAGATACCTAGCATGTAATAGGTCTTCATCAATCTTAACTTTTCCTTATTTGAGGCAGGATCCCTTCCTGTTCAGCTTAAGGACTTTAGTGTCCCAAGGAACAACCACAACTAGACAATTTTGTCCCTAAAATTATGTACATCTCACCTTAGACACTTTACAAGGAAGACCTCTGTCATTCTCTCAGGAGGAGCAAAAGTCGACTCTGTAATAAGTAGTAAATATGGGTCCTGTCTAGGTGGCTCAGTTTTCCACCTGTTGACCTTTTAGGGGAATGATGGATTGATTACAAAATATTTCCCCCTACAGACTAGAAAATGTTTTGCAGGTGGGTACATATACATCAGTGAGTACTTGTTCTGTTGGATATATGTGTGAGGCAGGCTGTAGGTTGGGGACAGTTATCTAAACTCCCATCTTAAAGTGTACTCCTCAGTGGCCAAGCAGGTACAACTCTAACTGGATTGATTCTGTTCAAATGACACACTCTCCAGGAAAGAAAAAAGAAATGTTTTTCTGCTGTGAAATTGGTTTGCTGGTGACCTGCCAAATGGAAGTCTTATCGTAGTAAATACATCAACTTTAATTATTCATTTCTATTTGCTTGAAGAAATATTTTTATGTGACATACATATGTTCGTACACTCCCTTGTTGCAGCAATATGAACTAAATAAGTCACTTTCACACATCAATACAACTCCAAGAGTTATGATCGCTAACTTGTGTTCTCTGTACCATTCACACATTTTCCATTCGGCTGGAGAAAAGGTAGTGTCTGGGTAATGGGGAAGAATTATGGAGCAAAAGATGAGCATCTTTTCAGGGTGCTTTCAAGTAAAGGGAAAAAAAGCACAGGCTCCCATCTGCTATTACCGATGAACTGAAACATCTCTATCGACAGATTCAGTAATGTACAACTGGTTCTCCAAACTCATCTACTGAATCTACAGAACCAAGAGGAGATTTCAAGTCTTTGCAGCTGATCTGCAAGTCACCTGTGGCAGACACATCAGAGTCTGTTCCGCCATCTGGTGTTCATGCAAGGAAACGTTCAGCGAACCGAGTTAGACTGCCAACGTTTCATACATTATTGGCGGCTGTGAAATGGTTACGATCTCAGGGAAAGGCAGTTCCAGCCCCTCTGCCAAGCTCTGGTAGGAGGCTGTTCGAGAATATCTATTAAAATTTAAAATGCACACACCCTAAGTCTAGTGATTCCACTTTTAGGAATTCATCTTATGAATATGTTTATACATGTGCACAAGGAAATAGGTATAAAGGTGTCTCAGCAGCATTGAATGTAATAGCAGGAAACAGGAAGCAAGCTATATGTCCATCCCTAGGGTACTAGTTAAATAAATAATGATATACCCACACAATAGGTCTAGCATGTAGCTGTTTGAAAAATAAGGCTAACCCTCCTACACTGTTGGTGGAAATGTAAATTGGTTCAGCCACTCTGGAAAACAGTATGGAGGTTCCTTAGATAACTAAAAGTAGAGCTACCATGTGATCCAGCAATCTCACTCCTGGACATATATCTGGAGAAAAAACATAATTCGAAAATATACATGCCCCTCTATGTGCAATAGCAGCATTATTCACAGTAGCCAAGACATGGAAACAACCTAAATGTCCATCCACAGATGAATGGATAAAGATGTGGCATATGCATACAATGGAATATTACTCAGCCATAAAAAAGAATGAAATAACGCCACTTGCAGCAACGTGGATGGACCTAGAGGTTATCATATTAAGTGAAGTAAGTCAGACAGAGAAAGACAAGCATCATATGATATCACTTATATGTGGAATGTAAAAAATATGACACAAATGAACTCATACAAAACAGAAAGAGACCCACAGACGTAGAAAACAAACTTATGGTTATCGAAGGGGAAAGAGGGGGATATAAGTTAGAAGTTTGCAATTAACATATACACATTACTATATATAAAATAGATAACCAACAAGGACCTACTGTATAGCTCAGGGAACTATACTCAATATTTTGTAATAACCTCTAAGGGAAGAGAATATGGAAAAAAGATATATATGTATATGTATAACTGAATTGCTTTGCTGTACACCTGAAATTAGCACAAGATTGTAAGTCAACTATATCTCAATTAAAAAAAAACTTTGAAAAAATAAAATAAAATGGAAAAAAAAATAAGGCAAATCTATATTAACATAAGGCAGATTTATAAGCACTTGAAATTTCCAAAGAGATTTATTAGCAGAAGCGAACCTCAAGCTGGTGAGTGTCGCCGGGGAAATGGCTTTGAGCTGTCCTGTTACTTTACTCCTTTCTTCTCCCATCCCTCCGCCCCCAGCCATGTATGGAGCATGGACTGTGTGTCAGGCACTGTCCTAGGTGCTGAGGGTGCGACAGGTAAAGACAGAGTCAGTCCTGGCACGGTCTGCACCCTAGGTGGGAAGAGAGACAATGATAAACAGATTATCAAAGGTAATTTCAAGTGTCCATTAAAGTGGCAGAGGAGGTAAAGCAGGGCCGTGTGGTGCCGAGTGAATGGGGGACAGAGTGGTCTTTTAGCCGGGCTTGTAGAAGGCACGAACCCCAGGTGATGAGAGGGAAGACAGCACAGAAATTCAGGAGAAGGGTCTCCAAGCACGGAGAACAAGTGCAAAGACTCTGGTGAGTTTCAGAGAAAGAAAGAAGACTGTGTATATACTCCCAGCTTCATCCCTCCAGCCTACATGTGTCTCTTCGACTCCAGATTTTTCTACCCAACTTGGCTCTTGTAGGTACCCAAGTTTATCAGGTAAAAACCAACCTCGAAGTCAATCCTTTACGGGTCTCCCCGTCTCAATAAATGGCATCTTTATTCTTCAAGTGCTGAAGCCTAAAATTAGGGTCATTCTTGACTCTTTTTCTGGAATCTCACATCACATCCATCAGCAAACAACAATGGCTGTTTCTTTCTAATGGAACTGAATCTGATCACCGCATACCACTTCCATTACTACCACCTTGCTGCAAAGATGCATTGTTGCAATCGCCTCAGCAGTTGTTAGGGTGTTGGCTGTGGCGCGGTAACAGAAATATCATCCTGGCTAAGATGCTGAACTAAAAAGATGGCCCTTCCAATAAGATAGCCGTCTTTTTCTCTCTAGCCAAGAAGTAGAAGGCTCTATGTTGTGAGATCATCAGAGAACCAGATTCTTTCAATCGTGTGTCTCTGGTATTCCTTTAGGTATTGTTCTTTTCTTCACGGTTGAAGCAGGCTTACTACCACTCCTATTCCAGTCCACAGACAAGGAGGGATAGAAGTGAGAGAGAGACTGAGTGTGTAGGGAAAGGGCCGCTTCCTTTGTAAGGAAGCAGCCTTGAAGTTGACTGTATCCCTCCACTCACATCCCATTGGTCAGAACGTGGTCACATGGTCGAGCCTAGCTGTAAGGGAGTCTGAGAGATGTAGCATACAGGGGGACAGCCAAGGGCTCTGATTAAACTTGGGGGTGTTCTTAGACTAAAATGAATCGGGGAGAAACTCTAGCAGTCTCTGCATCCACAGAGATGCACCCCCAAAACCCTCCTTTAGGGAAGGACTTGTTGCCCACCTGAGGGGAGGGTGGCCAGCACAGGGTCTCCGCCGTCAGCTGCCCTGGGGCTGCCTCACTGCAGACTGCCTGACCTGAGGTCACACCCTGTCTGGGCAGCCTGCATCCCGTGATGGGCAAGTAGGGGACACACAGGCCCAGCCGTCTTAGGGCCGGCGATGCCTGCTCCAGAGCCCTCGCTGGGTAGCCCAAGGCTCGCTGGGCTTGAATTTCAGTTCTACTTCTTTCTCTGTGGAAGCATCTGGAATTTCTTCAAGCTGGAACGGCTCTTTCCCCTACTTAATCAACCTACAAGCTGAGATTTACAGAGATCTTGTGAACTTTATCCTGCGCTTTCTGGCCGATGTGTTGAGCTCTTTTTGAGATCAACTGTCCACATTCTCTCCTCTGTGCAAAAACTAACAATTTATGAAATTTTAAAAGTCTTCATCCAATTTGTTGAAAGTATTGAGTAGAATAGGACTGGGGACAAAATTCTATAGTTTTCTTCTGGAAAGTTTCTCTAACTTACCAGCTTTTCATAAAATGACCTGAGAGGATAGAAGAGTGTATTGTTATGTGTGTAGTGCAAGGACCCTTGGCTCTAGGGTTCTGGTAGATAAATGAAAGATTTTGGAGCAGCACAAATATAAGAAGGGGGACATTCTATGCTGAAAAATCTAACATGAGCACATGTAGAAACAAAGGGAAATCACAAATACTGTTGACAGGTTAATTAACCAGTTGGATTTATTTTTACCTAGGAGACCAGGGAAATCGTCTCTAAAGGTGCTTGATGTATTTGTATATATTCATATAATGAGATGCTTAAAGAATGTTTCTTAAAAATCCATGATCTTCTTAAGGGGTTCATCTAAATCAACATTGTTGAGTGTCCACACTCACTTTAAGTTTGAAGATTTAAATTTAAAATAAGCAGCAAGGGGCTTCCCTGGTGGTGCCGTGGTTAAGAATCCTCCTGCCAATGCAGGGGACACGGGTTCGAGCCCTGGTCTGGGAAGATCCCACGTGCCGCGGAGCAACACAGCCCGTGCGCCACAACTACTGAGCCTGCGAGCCACAACTACTGAAGCCTGTGCACCTAGAGCCCGTGTTCTGCAACAAGAGAAGCCACCGCAATGAGAAGCCCGCGCACCACAACGAAGAGTAGTCCCCGCTCACCGCAACTAGAGAAAGCCTGCGCGCAGCAACAGACCCAACGCAGCCAAAAATAAAATAAATAAACTTAAAATAAATAAATAAAATAAAATAAAATAAACAGCAATAGGTCGTATTGCTGGGGAACATTTATGCTTCTTATTCTCTTTAAAATAGTAAACCATTCCCCAAGCTTTCTTTTACTTTCATTTTATTTATTTATTTGTTTGTTTATTTATTTATGGCCGTGCCACATGGCATGTGGGATCTTAGTTCCCAGACCAGGGATGGAAACCCGTGCCCCCTGCAGTAGAAGTGAGGAGTCTTAACCACTTGGCCGCTAGGAAGTCCCTACTTTCATATAATTTAGACCTATCAGAGCTAATCAAACCTCCTGGGGTTTGGTTTCTTCATATTATAGCTATTGAGCAGAACTTGCCACATACAGTTTGTATAAGCTGCCGCTAAGCCAGCTAATAAGACTGTATCCCAATTCACATTTCAGCATCTCACTCCCAAGGGTACCATCAAGAGAGAAGTCTTCAAATGCTTTGCTAAAATGGAGACACGTTATTGCTAAAGCATTTCCCCTTATTTACTAACATAAAATGAAGTCAGAACGAGAATTAGGCTTAATTTGTTGTAACCTGTTGGAAGAGATCACACATTGTTTTCAGCGATCGCTTCCCGTTCACTGAACTGCACGTGAACCGTCTTGGTTAACAGTTCTTACCACCAGGCTGTGGATTTACGTCAAACCTACTGAAGCTTGGTCTTCACAGTCTCTCGGTTTTCCTCCTGTGTCTTCAGGCATCTCTCTTGTTTATCATTTCTAAAAATTCCTTTTTCTTCCACCATGAAGTGCTACAAACACACTACATAAAATTTGTAGATAGAGAAAACAAGAAAAAAATCTGTTCCTAAATGAATTACTCTTTATATTTTGGTGCATTGACTTCCAGCATTTTTCTATATATTTTCTTGACACAGATCACAATGTTGTACATATATGTCTTAAAATAAAATGTCCGTGGTACTAGATGGGCTTCCTTGACGTCCTATAATGTAAAGATTGATGACAGTGACACTGAGGTCACAATTACAAGTTCATGCAACCTGGGATATATTTTCCTGGGTTTATAGCCCCGAAATGCATTTGGGATGGCTGGTTACTTATATTACTTTCTAGCAAAGCTTCAATTCCTTCTTCATGATGTCCATTTTCCTTTTTTCGGTGTGAGTATAATTTTCTTTGCTGGATAAGCCAGAAGAAAACGAAAAATTAAATAATTCAGTTCCCTCTTTGTCAGTTAACATGACACTGTGTTTAGAACCTTCAAACATTGTCAAGTTGGAACATAAATTGGGCTAACCTTTCTGGAAGGCAGTCAAGCCATTTATGTATCAAGATCCTTAAAAATGTTTTGCCCTTTGTCCAGGTAATTCCACCTCTAGAAATAAGATCCTAAGGAAATAACTGATTCAAAGATTTTGCAAAAGAGCTTAACTGTGGTGTTAGTCATAATGGTGAAAGATGCCACCTAAATGTCCCAAAGCAGGAGATGGTTGAAGTATAGATGATGGAAGATTATGTAGTTACTTAAAAAAAAAGCGTGTCTTTAAAGCATAAAACAATGATCTAGGAAAGCACTTATGATATGAAAATCAAACACAAAATTGTATTCTGAATATGATACTGATTTTGACTTGGTTGTCTTTGCAGCGTTGACAAACTTCTCTCATCCCGCACTTAGTTACGTCAGCTGAGGTCCTGACATTTTGCAGACTTGCTTTATGCTGCACGTGGATTCATTCTGAGTAATATTTCCCTTCTTCCATCCTTTTTTATTTTTATTTTTTAACATGGTCTTTTTATATCTGAGCTCATCAGAGGACTTCTTGGAAGTCGTATTAGTTTTCGGGCTGCCTTTTCATTTCCTTCTACGTCAGTTCATTAGCGGATGCATTTTCAGCATTTTGTTCTCAGGCCCTCATCTGCTAACCCTCCTTCCCTTCTAGAATCTCTAGTGATGAGATCATACTGATCTTGTCTTTGGATCTCTTACAATATGTTTTTCTACATAGTGTATGACACTTGTGTGTAGGGTCCCAGGGTTCTCTTCTTTGTGTTCCAAAGTGTAATGAATGGCCTTTTGTCCTAACCTGGGACTTTGAGTGAAGCAGGAATAGGGAGGGAGCTGGGAGCTTTCCCTCAACCCACACGTCAGGGCTGGACGGAGGGCTGAGGAGACTGAGGTCTGGAGGGCCAGGCCAGGGTTTGTAATGACCACTAGACGTTACCTGGGTGAAAATTTGACTCCACTGAATCTCGGGGGGAACATCTGTAGTATTTTCTATACAAATGTGAGTTCCTGCAGCAGGGAGTCTGACGATTTGGTAAATAGCTCCCAGGAACGCTCATTTAACATATTGGAATTACATCCCTACTCCTGTGTTTGTGGATTTTCATACAGACATATCTTATTTTTTTATTTTTATTTTTGTTTTTTTTTTTGCCGTGCTGCACGGCTTGTGGGATCTTAGTTCCCTGACCGGGGATTGAACCCGGGCCTGGCAGTGAAAGCGCTGAGTCCTAACCACTGGACCACCAGGGAATTCCTGATACAGACATATCTTATTTTTTCCCCAAATGTGGAAATTGATTTTCTGTCTTATCTATTGACAAGATTTTAAAAATCAGTGAAAGCAAAATAAAACAAAAATCTGACATATTAAAAAAAAGGAAGAAAGTAAATGCCCGTACTCCTCTGCCTAGAGATAACTGCTACTCACACTTTGCAGTAGGGTACGGAATGTAGCTCTTTCTTTTTGTCTTTTGTTCTTTATGGTTTCTAGTAACGAGTACCAATTCACGGAGTCTCATTGAAATCTATTAGTTTTTTGGTGGCTTTGTGCACAAAAAATTATGCTTTTGTGCAGGAATTTCCAGAACTTTGGGGTAAGACATCTGAGGCATCGATATTACTGCTAAGAAGAATGTTAACGACAGCTAAATTTCATCAAGCACTCAGTATAAGCCAGGCACTTTGTAAGTACGCTGCATGCATTCTAATTTAATCCTGACCACAAGCGTGGGAAGTAGGTTTTATTTTCACCCCCATGTTAGAGATGAGAGCTTAACCGTAGAATGTGACTTGCCCAAGAGGCCACAGCTAGTAAGAGGAGGAGTCATGACGCAAACTCCAGTGTTCCCTGATTAAAGCCTCTGGCCCCAACCAGGACATCACACTTCCTCCAAGGTGGTGGGCTTGTCCTCTTTCCCTGATGGAGTCATCCTATGAAGAACCAAATAATGTGCTCCTTTTCTCTGTTTGTTTCCCATTCTACTCCACAGACTCTGTATCCCAACTATAGGCACTTTTCATATACAGCTTAAAACCTGAACATCTGGTTGATGAATCCTCCCAGCAAAACTCCCTCCAGTTTCTGAGTAATATCCTCAAGTCCTTTGCTAAAATTCCACTCTTCTGGCATCTCAGGCCATGATTTGGGAAATAAAAGCCTTCTCTGCAAAGCGCGCTCCAGGAGAGCAGCACGTCTCCTGTGTCATCACGGCCAGGTGTACACGTGGGCAATTGCATAAAAATGTCCCTCGCTCACTAACATGCAACATTGTGCAAGGTTGGTTTGGAAAGTGAGAATGGAAGATAGGATCAGTGTGAGACATACCAAGGGTTTTCTTTTTTCAACCCCTTTCTCTCCCCCTCTGCCCACTTACCCCAATCTGTCGTATATGCCACTGTTAATATTCTTTCCGAAATACACACTTGACTTTGGTCCTCCCTTTCACTGCAAACTCTTAAACATGGCATATAAAGAGCTTTTGTCATCCAGATCCTACCTCCTCCCAGCCTCACTTCCCACTCTTCCTCACCTGAAACGTTCTGCTCCAGCAACATTCAGCTGTACTGCTGCTGTTGGGGTTACATCCTGCTGTCTTACGCCTTCCTGCTTTGACAGCTGCCTGGAACACCTACATCCGTATCATCTCACCCCACTCCACCTCATGCCCTCTGAACCGCTAAACTCAAGGTTCTTTAAGACATAATCCGAGCGAAATATCCTCTGTGAAATGTCGGCAGATGCTTCTAAGGAAATTAAGAACCTTGGACTTTCATTTTTTCATTTGTAGCACCGTATCTCAGTCCTAGGAAACTGTGAACTCCTTACAGGCAACAGTCAAGTCTTGTGTATTTCTGAAATTCCAGTGTCAGCCACCAAGTACAGCTTAAGGAGGGCTTAGGAAATGTTTGCAAGAGAATGAATGAATATGTGGAACCTGGGAAGTAATTCACAAGCGATCAAGGAATCACACACTACAGAAAGTATAAAAAGTAATCTCACGTTGGCAAGAGAGAGAATTATGTGGTGGAACCTTATCAGTTGAACTTAGGTAAATACTGACATGCTGAATCCATGGGTCTTAAGCCCCCACTGCAATCATAATTACCTGGGGACTTTAAAGAAGCCCAATGCCTGGACCCTTACCTGTTGAATTTTTCTATTTTTTTAAAAAAACAGTCTGAGAGATTATACTGTGCATCCAAAGTTAAGAATAACTGCTCTAGATAAAAATAGAAATTGCAGTATATAAACGTATTAGTTTCTACCAGGTGAAGGCTATTTGCAAGTAGGGGATCCCAGAATTTGCACAAAGATGTCTCAGTGCAGACTTCGGCTGACTATGCATTTCTAGACGTGTATAATCGTGCCCATGAAGCCCTGGGACACGTTCCTTTATCCCCTCTGCAAATGTGCTCACAGCTCCTGACAGACTTTGCTGTCATAGGAGCAGAAAGGCATTTGCATCTTTCCACTGAGAGCTTTAGTGGTGGAGGTTAGCTGGAATCCCAATCCATAAAGAGACAACATTCAAAGCGTTTTTAAAAATCTAAACCGTTGCTAAATGTTTAACGTTACGGTCAAAGTCTCTGCTTGTCAAGTAAATAAGAACGTTTTTGAACCTGTGATGCAATGGGATTTCAGGACTATGAAACCTTGGACTCTGAGTCTAGGTCTCTCTAGTGAATTTACAAAGTAGAGTAGGAAAGGATATAAAGTCAGTAAGAATTTTTCCGCATTTTAAAAGATTGTGATAGAGTTGATGTATGATGTTATGCTAGTTTCAGGTGTATCACATATGATTTGATATTCGCACACATTGTGAAACGATCACCACAGTAAGTCTAGTAGCCGTCTGTCCCCATACAAAGTCATCACAATATTGTTGACCATATTTCTTACGCTGTATCCCCGGGGATCGTTTGTTTTATAAGTGGAGGTTTGTACCTCTTAATCCCCTTCACCTATTTTATCCCCCTCCCCAGTCATTAAGAATTTTAAGTACAAGGTCCCATGTCTCTTGTGAAACAAATGTTGTCATGTTTTCTTCAACCTAAGTGTCTATGTGGTTCTGTATCCTTGTTCATGGTTAATAAAACGTAATATCCTAAGTGCAACATTAAATCCAAGGGTTGGCTTCTCTTTAGTGCTGATTATAAACCCCAACAACACAAAGCAGGCACTTGATGCATCAGAATTCCTTGGATTTTTATCTTAATGCTTTTTCCATTTGCTCTGCCAAATCACACTTTAATGGCAAGTTTAAATGTGTCTTTACAACGTCATTTCACATTGATTCTCAGCCAGCTCTTCGGTCATTATATTATTGTTACTGGGGTGTGAGCTGCACCACGTGGAGAGGAAGATAGACCAGACTACACATCCACCAGCTGGTGCTGCAGTTATAGGTGAAAATGCATCACAATCTAGAAGATGAATGATTGCATCTCATCTTAAGGCTCATCACAAAGGTTTTTCGTTAGACCCATGTGTGTGTTTGTGAGGGTTCTGGGAACATTTTGTAATTCTCAGACATGTTCAAGTGGCAAAGCACGCAGGACTAATAATAATTTATAAATTGTGCAGATTACCATCCATTATGTTTGTATTTACTTTTACAAAGAAGGGAAAGTTTTACTAGCCAAAAAATTTAAAAAACGCAAACACTTGACTCTCCCTTAAAGCCGTCAAGCTAAGTTTGATTTAGTTGTTTCTTCGTTTTCCTGCTGCTACTATTTTTTGCATCATTTTCCAAAGTTCTGTAGTTGGCAAATAGGAGCTGGTTGTCGATGATTCAAAAAAAAAGTTTATATAATAATCTCATATATTATATATTAATATATATAGTATATATTTTATATTAATAGAATATAAACATAAACCTAAAACTGAGAAAGTTCTGCCCATTGCATTGATTTTTAGGCAGTGATGTAAATAAAAGTTGAGGCCTCATATGGTCCAGTTAACACCAGTATCTTTTTAAAAGTGGAAACCACCCAAAAGACATGCATTCTTTCCTGTTTTTAGTTATATTTTTAAACAATTTCAAACATACAGAAAAGTTCCAAGAATAGAACAAAAAACTTCCATATACTCTTAACCCAGAGACCCCCTTCGAGTTTCACCAAATGTCCCCTCAGGCTCTCATAGCAAGAGCGTCATGTGGTCCAGTCACTTCTCCTGACTCCCAGGCTTCCTCAGTCTTTCTTTCCTTTCATGGCCTTTGCCTTTTTGAAGATTACAAGGCAGTTGTTTTGCATGGTGTCCTTCAAGTTTCTCATGACACAGCCCGGGTTATTAGGTTTGGGGCAGGAATATCTCAGAAGAGATGCTGTGTTCTCCTCATTGCATCCTATTGTGGGGGAGCGGGGTGGGCACACAGTGTCAATTTGTCCCATTAATGGTGGTGTTAATTTTGATTATTTGATTCTAGTGGTATCTGCCAGGTTCCTCCACTATAAGTTGATTCCTTTCTCCTCTCTTTGTAATGAATTATTAATTTATGTGGTGACACTTTTAAGACTATACGAGCATCTCATTTCACATCCTACTAACACCCCTAGTTTTAACATCCATTGATTTTTTTTTGCCAGAATTAAATATTTCTATGATAAATTCCAAATTGTGATTTTCTAATTCCATATTCCTACTATATTAATTAGTTGGCATTCTACTGTCAGGAGGAACTTTCTTATCTTCCCATCTATTAATGTGTTTATTGCTATCAATGTAGACTTGTTGATTCCTGTTTTGGTCAATGGATTTAACTTGTTACTACGATTATTTATTTTACACTCAAGTTGTCCCATATTTGACTAATGAGAGTCCCTTCAAATGACTTCGGAGGTCTTTCTAACAGGTCCCTGCCATTCTCTGAGCATCACCTGAGTTGTTCCTCACCCCACGTCCCAGGCTTATCTCGCACTTACCCTGCCCCATTCCTAGAATCAGCCAATTTTCCGAGGAGCCCTGGCACCTTTCAGTGGAGAGCTGTATTTAGAAACCAAGATCTAGGCGCTAGGTGTGCTCGTTGCTACCGGCTATACTGCCATTCCCAGGCTATCTTAGTCGACAGAACTAGGAATTACATGTATACAGATGTACATATGTACACACATGCACACACCTTCTTATCTATATTTACTTCTGGATCTGTCTCTATGTAAGTAAAGTTTGTACTGATATATCCACTTGCAATACACCACCACAGGGTTTATTTGGGCTTCCGTTCTTTCCTTATTGCTACTTCTTTTCATCAGTAAGGAAACTGACTCCCATTAGCCTCAAGATATGTGCTTGTTCGCTCAATCCATTGTATATGCCACTCCCGTGACACCACTGGGCTGCCATTCTCACAAGGGCCACTCTGAATATCCCACTCAGGTCCACCCCATGAATTTGGAATGGAATTAGGAAGGAAGGAAGGAAGGAAAGAGGAAGGGAATAAGGGAGGAAGAATAAAAGGAAAGGAGGGAGGGAGGAAGAGAGACATGCATTTTTAAAATATATATATGTATATTTTTGATTTTTTTGGCTGTGTTGGGTCTTTTGTTGCTGTGCGCGAGCTTTCTCTAGTTGCCACGAGCAGGGGCTACTCTTTGTTGCGGAGCACGGGCTCTAGGTGCGGGGGCTTCAGTAGTTGTGGTGTGTGGGCTTCAGTAGTTGTGGCTTGAGGGCTCTAGACACAGGCTCAGTAGTTGTGGGGCACGGGCTTAGTTGCTCCGCGGCATGTGGGATCTTCCCGGACCAGGGCTCGAACCCGTGACCCCTGCATTGGCAGGCAGATTCTTAACCACTGCACCACCAGGGAAGTCGGTGCATTGTTTTTAAACTGAGGTATAATTAATATATAATGAAATGCACAGCTCTTAAATGTTTAGTGGAAGAGTTTTGATAATTTCATGTACCCAAGTAGCAACCACCTAAAATAAAATATAGACTGTTTCCACCCTCTCCAGAAAGTTTCCTCATGTGAGGAAGTACACCCATCAGCAAGCATCATTAAAACCCCCCTCCTCGGCTTCCCTGGTGGCGCAGTGGTTGAGAGTCCGCCTGCCTATGCAGGGTTCGTGCCCCGGTCCGGGTAGATCCCACATGCCGCGGAGCGGCTGGGTCCGTGAGCCATGGCCGCTGAACCTGCGCGTCCGGAGCCTCTGCTCCGCAACGGGAGAGGCCACAACAGTGAGAGGCCCGCGTACCGCAAAAAAACAAAACAAAACAAAACAAAAAAACCCTCCTCATCACTGGTCCTCCCAATGTCTATCGTTCAGTTTACAGCTGCTGCCGAAACTGCTCTCCTCTATTTCAAACTTCTCCAGGTTTTCTTTTCCTGCTGTGCAGCCCGTGGCTTTCTCTCTGTTCCTCCACCCACCTCACATCTTTATTATACAGGACACCTTGGCCCTTTTCATTCGTTTTCTCTCTTTTCCCCCATCAAGGGAATTCTCCACAATAACACAGAGCTTGCGAGCAATCAAACATAAATCCTTCTTCTTAGGAAAGGAAGGTGGAGTGTGCGTGTGTGTGTGTGTGTGTGTGTGTAGACTGTGATTTAACCACAAAGGGGAAGGATGCTTGTTTTATGTCAGTGGCAGTACACTGTTCTCCTCATCACAGAACATCATGTGTGTGTGTGTGAAGATTGTGATTTAGCCACAAAGGGGAAGGACGCTTGTTTTATGTCAGTGGCAGTACACTGTTCTCCTTAGCAAGGAACATCATGTTCGTTAGCAACATCATTAAGAATCGCTGTCTGACAAGAACATTTCTCAAACTGATGTGTCCCAAGGAGCTTTAGACCTGTGGATATAAAACACCATCACCCAAACGAGAACAAGCAAAGGCTATGTATTCAGAGCTTGCTACCGGAAGGCAGTTAGCCATCATCATTCGTGTTTGGCAGACACCCCAAATCTGTTAAAGGATGGGAAACCTTTACTGCAGATGAAAAGGGAAAGCCTCAAGCATGCCCTGATGGGAGGGTGTTGGTTTGGGGAAGCTGGATGTGGACTAACTGGAAGCCGGGCATCCTATGTGCTCGATTAGAGGAACACACTTGGTTTTCTCTGGTTGGTTCTAAGTTTGGCCCATTGCTAGAGATTGTGGGTCAGAGCTCTGTTTTTATACGTTGTCTAGCCATTGTCCATTTGTATACTCAGTCCCTCAGAGCGAGGGATACGTAGGAGAACTCTGGGGTCCTGGATGGTCTGCTCTGAGCCCTTTTAAACAGCATCATCAGCCTTGGCCCATCCTCTCCTACTCGACTTCTGTACCTCTTAGTGTCCATACCTGTAATTTCACATCGACTTCCCAATCCCTCAAACAGATCTAGAATCCGGCTCGACAGACCTAAGGAGTCTTCAGAACGGATGAGCGGGGCTTTGCGTTGGTTTGGTGTGGGAGGAGATTGAGAATGCAAGGGTAGTGCTGAGGCTGGAAACCGGCTACCAGGAGGGTCGTGTTACTCTCTGCAGGTAAGGGAGGAAGCAGTCAGTTTGTGAGAGAAGATGGTGACCTCAGTTTTTTAGGCTTTATAATCTTAGATGCTGCTGTGAAGATGTTCTTTGCTCATATATCTGGAACCTGGAACGTCATTTTAGAGGTGAAGAGACCTGAAAATAAGCGATGGTCCTCAGTTTGCATGCCAAGGCTGGGGGTGGAGCGGGTAATTCAGCCTTTGCGTTTTCTATCCACCGCTACACAAACCAAGGATGGAGAGCAAGACGTCTGGACCAGAGGCCGGGCAACCTGGAACTACCAGGATTGCATCAGAGGCGAGACCGAGCTGTTGTGTGTCATTAACATAAATGTCGTGAAGACAGAAGCCATCTACCAAAGATTTCACAACAGACCCGCCAAAGTGAAAAGTAAATGATTAAAGAATGTAGGTCTTGGAGCTCCTTTCAAACCATGATCCTTTATCTTCTATTTACAGAGATAAAAGTACACCCCAAAATGGTTAATATTTAAGCACTTTAATATTTACAGCTCTCTTTTTAGTAGAGGAAAGCCACTTTGGTAGTGCCAGCGTGAACCCTCCACGATGATTCCTCCCGTGCTCCTCTTGTTTTCAAGTTTTCTCTGCCACGTTGCTATTGCAGGACGAAGTAAGTTCTCTTTGCTTTTGAAAAAAATAATTCATATATCCGTCCCCCTTGTATAATACGCCAGGGATCCATAATGATTGGTTAAATTCCCTTTAGGGTGGATGCTTGAGAGAGCGGATTGGTGCTTGTTCTTTGATATAGCCCTGTCTAAAGTTCCCGCATGAGACATTTACCTTGTTTAAGCCTCAGTGTACAGACCTGTGAAATGGAGATGACAATAGCACCCTTCAAAAGTTGGTGAGATTAGACGAGGTATTGCATAAGTCAAGCATTTGGTACAGAACTCAGCGTGCATATTATTGGTAGCACGAAATACTTTTCATCTGTGTGTGCTATAGCTGAACTTAAACCTGCAAATACAGATTTCTCGGGCAACTGCTCTGTGCTCTGTTTCAGTTTGTCCCAAGCCAGATGACTTACCATTTGCCAGAGTTGTTCCGTTAAAAACATCCTATGCCCCCGGGGAGGAGATCGTATTCTCCTGCCAGCCAGGCTACGTGTCCCGGGGAGGGATCCGGAGGTTCACCTGCCCGCTCACAGGATTTTGGCCCATCAACACTCTGAGATGCACACGTAAGTCAGCCTCCATCTCATGCATTCTCCCCGTCATTCACATCCTGGACATGTTGGGGAGATGACCTACCTTGTCATGCTCGCGGTACAGAAAGCCAGCAGAACTGTGGAGTGGAGGGCTGTGAAGAAACAGCAGGGTCTGTGGGGAGTTCCACAGGAGAAGAGGCTAAGGACAGTAAGTGCTATTTGCAGCACAGCCTGGAACTAGGGGAGATTTTAAGAAGAGACTTGGTACGATAAAAGGGGAGGAAAACACTGCTGATGTGAAAAGAGAAGTGGAGATTATATTACAAATTATATTTATAATAAAATATAAATATATTAAATTAATAATGTACAGGAATATTATATATAATAATATATCATATGTAATATAACAGTTATATATGTATATATACATTCACAGATATCTGACTTTATGGTAGATGGTTGCTTTTTTATTTTTTGGCCACGTGGCTCAGCCTGTGGGATCTTAGTTCCCGGACGTGGGATTGAACCCTCGCCCTCAGCAGTGAAAGCGCAGAGTCCTAACCACTGGACCGCCAGGGAATTCCCGATGGTTGCTCTTACTTATTCCTCAGAGCGTGGTTCCGTGATGCTGGCGTTATTTTTTCACAGTCGGCTCTTGAACAAAATCCACCTGAGAGGATTTCTGGCAATTTTATGTAGAAGTCAAGCAGCAAAAATAACTGTATGGACCTATCCGAGCTCTGGTTACTTTGGTTGTATGGGTGATACCATTTGTGAAAACGATACGTGTTCATGCGGTGATTTTAATATGCTTTTTGATTAAAAAAGACAAAACGTAATTGTTAATGAAAAACCACTGTAACATCATTAGGGAAAAGTTTTCCGGAAATCAGCCTTAACTTTGGAACACTAACAACTTTCTTTTTCAAGTTATTTTCCACGTGTATACTTTCCTCATTGCAGTGAGTTGACACCATTTTGTGTTTTTCTATTTTCACTAGCATATCAGAAGCATGGACTATATCTCTGTAGTCTTCATAATCCATATTTTATTGGCCGTATCATATTTCAGGTGGATTTACCCTTTAATTACCATTAACTAAAATAATACCATGATAGTGAACATTTAGACTGTTTGGTTTTTGTCATTAGAAGTAACAATACAGGGAATTCCCTGGCGGTCCAGTGCTTAACACTCCGCACTTCCACTGCAGGGGGCGAGGGTTCGATCCCCGGTCGGTCGGGGAACTAAGATCCCGCATGCTGCATGGCAAACAATACAAGGGGTGCCTTGGTGCATATATCATTTGACTTATTTTGAGTTATCTTCTTAGAATAGTTACCAGTAGAGTTACTGGATCAAATAATAGAAATGAGTTGATACATTTTAATCTTAATAGTAAATTCTATAAATGGAAATTGACCTTTATATCTTTAAATCACAGCCAGAGTATGTCCTTTTGCTGGAATCTTAGAAAACGGAACTGTACGCTATACAACTTTTGAATATCCCAACACGATCAATTTTTCTTGCAATACCGGGTAAGGACTTCTGGCTCACAGATGCAGCCCATTCCTGCGCCCTCAAGCTAATCATCAAGGCTGGTCCTTTTCCAGTCTTTAGGCTGGACTTGCCCAGTACAGGTCACTGAATACAAATCCACAGTGGTGTTGAGGGCAGGGTAAGGGGTGGAGAATACAACAGCTAGTGAAATACGAGGTCGACGTTCTAAGTTTTCTGCTCCTGATTAGTTACTTATTTGAGGAGTACATTGAAATTACTGAAACTGGGTGCTAATTCTTTATGACCTCTGGGCCAAATCTTGGCATGAGAGTTAAAATACTTTAGTAATCGGACTTGGGCTTTAGTTATGAGGCTAATTTCATCGACTGTGACCTCGTGGAAGAGAATTTTATGGAGAAGCCTGAGTGTGATGATGTAAACCATAATCTTCATCCTCACAGCATCCCCAGAAGAAAGCACTTATGGTTGGTCATACGACTTCCCTGCCTCACGAGCAAATACACCATCAGTGACACTGGCGATGGCTCATCGGCTGTAGAGCAGGGCAAAGTTTCACTGAGGAGGCTTGTTTGTGATTAGAGATTAAGAAATACTGTGTGTGAAAGAGGCAGTCCTTTCATCTGAAGCACCAATTGACTGGTAGGCTTCATGATGAATGACCTTGAACAAACTGGCTTCAGGGACAATGGTACATTTGCAATGGAAATAGACTGCATTGTTTTTAAACATTTGGGTCAACAGGCTCTCAGAAAAGGAATATTAGGGATTATTCGGTTTGATTCACTTTTGTGATCCTGAAAAAGAGGTGGTTCTTTGCTTGGAAGCAGTTAACCTGACCAGCTGGTTGGAGACAAGGGGTTTGGGCACTGGGTAGGGCTGGCTTCCATACCCACTAGCGATGGGACCTTCCCATTCTTCAGCAGTTCCCTGCAGCCTTAGGCTGGGAGACTTGATGAGCCTCAGAGGAATGTTAAGCCTCTCAGGAAACAGTATTATAAGACGGAAAAGAAGCCAATAGTATTTTTTTGGGAGGGGGTCTTCGTTGCTGCGTGTGGACGAGCGGGGGCTACTCTTCGTTGCGGTGTGCGTGCTTCTCATTGTGGTGGCTTCTCTCGTTGTGGAGCACGGGCTCTAGGCGTGTGGGCTTCAGTAGTTGTGGCATGTGGGCTCAGTAGTTGTGGCTCGTGGGCTCTAGCGCACAGGCTCAGGTGTTGTGGTGCATGGGCTTAGTTGCTCCACGGCTTGTGGGATCTTCCCAGACCAGGGCTCAAACCCGTGTTCCCTGCATTGGCAGGCAGATTCTTAACCACTGTGCCACCAGAGACGTCCCGAGAAGCCAATAGTATTAATCTGCAGCAATGTTTAACAGAAAAGACATTTGAGATGCCATGGGTGGATTATTTTATAATTTAGTGGATTACATTTTCCCTTTGCAGGTTTTATCTGAAAGGAGCTAATTCTGTTCAATGCACTAAGGAGGGAGAATGGAGTCAGAAACTTCCTGTCTGTGCTCGTGAGTTTGTGGGTCCCAGTTACAGGGAGGTGACTAGCTGATTTGCCTGGGACTTCCCTGGTTTTACCACTATAAGATCTACACCCTGGAAACCCCTCAGTCCCAGCTCCATGAAATGGTTGGTTGCCTTTCTGGGGACTGTCCATCCTGACATCTTACTTTGGAAGATGAAACAACCGCTTTGGAATGATAAACTCTGACCCTGACCCTGACTCTAACACTGAAACTCCAGATTAGTTAGGTCAGGACGGCAACCCACTGAGTCTCTGTGTGAAGCTGCTTGTGTAAGCTCCGTACAGACAGAGTACAGAAGCAGGAGGTATTCCACAGGAACAAACAGACCTAAACTAGGACCACGATGTCGCTCAGGTGTCACAGATGACTTGTCGTCATCAGCAGCTATTGCAGGAGGTTCCCTCAGCAAAGTCCTTCGCCAATTCTGACTCTCAGGAACGTCTTCCAAGGTAGCATTTGGATCTAAGACGTATGGTATCATAAGCAAAGCGGTCTTGTAGCAGGCAAATCAGTGGTGGCAAGACCTAAATTTCCTTCATCTTTTAGATTTTTGTTTTTTGTTTTTTTTTTAACCAGTACGCGGGCCTCTCACTGTCGTGGCCTCTCCCGTTGCGGAGCACAGGCTCCGGACGCGCAGGCTCAGCGGCTGTGGCTCACGGGCCCAGCCGCTCCGCGGCATGTGGGATCTTCCCGGACCGGGGCACGAACCCGCATCCCCTGCATCGGCAGGTGGACTCTCAACCACTGCGCCACCAGGGAAGCCCCATCTTTTAGTTTTTTGACTGGTTCAGACATCTGATTTCCAGATCATATTTTCTTCTTTGGCGTCTCCAGCTGACTGTGTTTACCCTGGTATTTGATCAAAGTTTGCATTTTCCCAAGTTAATCTCTGGATTTTTGTTGTTGTTGTTCTGTAAAGAGTACTTTTAAAAGACTCAACTATTTTCATTAAAATGATAGTTCCTTCTTTTTTCAGCTATAACCTGCCCTCCACCACCAATACCGAAGTTTGCAAAACTTAGTGTTTACCAGCCATTGTCTGGGAACAACTCCCTGTATGGAGGCAAGGCCGTCTTTGAATGCTTGCCACAGCACGCAATGTTTGGAAATGACACCGTTACCTGCACAGAACATGGAAACTGGACAGAATTACCAGAATGTAAGGGTGAGTGCAATGATGAGACAGAATCATCATGGGAGTGTAGAATCTCTTTTTTGAAGAGGATTGAAAATTTCTCTGTCATGGAGGGTTTCTAATGACCTTGTGTAACGAATGTTTACCGGCATCTGCCAGGTACCCAGGATGCCAGATGAGCGAGACCTGACTCAGCTCAGGAAGACGAGCTGTGATGCAGGGGTCTGTCTGCGGCTTCCCAGAGGAAGGGCTCGCGGGAGCAGTGGAGAATGGGGGAACGGCATAGGCATACCACACAAGGGCGCGGGATGGCGAGAGCCTGGGGGTGTGAAGGAGCAGGGTGTGTGCACGGACAGCTGAGTATTACTGCGAGCCTGGATTAAACTGGGGAGTCCTAAGAAACAGGCGAAAAACTGGGTTGCAGTCAGATCGATATAAGCTTTTGTAGTCTTTGCCTAAACTTAAGAATCACAAGAATACTTGATTTAAAAATATATATGAAAATTCTTTCTCCTTTAATTTGACTCCTCATTACTATCTTTGAATTTGTCCACTGCATAACAAGTAGAATTTATCACGCACACCAGGAATTATACTAAGGACTGTTACCTTCTCCCGCGGTGGGTGTTACAGATATCTACTGAATGATTCAAACGTAAGTGCTTTTTAGCATAGGGAAACTACTACTACTACTAATACCTAGCACCTTTTGGGGGACTAAACTCTGGGCCAGGCACTGGTCTCCTCCTATATATGTGTCATCTCATTTAATTCTCCCAAGTCCTAAGCAGTGGGTTCTTTTTCTTTTCAGCCATTTACATAGATAGACCAGCCGTCAGCATGTTGTGACATTCTCTCTCTTTCCTTCTATAGACATACTATTTTCCCCCTGAATCATGTGAAAATAAGTTGTACACATCATGACACCCGTGAACACTTCAGCAGCATGAATGTCCGAAGAACAACATTGTCATATGTTATCACTGTACCCAAGACATTTAACATATTTGGAATTATTAACAATAATAATTTAAACAATTACATTATATACAATTAACAATATTTATTTCATATGCAAACTGCCCCAGCTGATCCAGAAGTATCCTTTATACGCGTGTTTTGTTCTCTGTGAAATCTAATCATGAATCATGTATTCTGTCTAGTTGTCACAGCTCTTTGGTTTCCTTTAGTTACGAGTTTTCCCCTGCCTTTTTGGTTGTCTTTCACTGACATTTTTGAAGAGTACATGCTAGTTGTCTTGGAGAAGTTTCCACAATGTGAATTTGGTCGATTATTTACTCATGATTGGATTTGAGTTAAATACTTTTTTTTTAAGAATACACTCCATCACATCAGAAGGCACATGGTGTCAGTCCATCGCTGTCATGCTTGATTTGATCCCTTGGTCAGGTGGGGTATGCCCCTCTTCTCTTGGTAAAGGCATCTCTTTCTCATTGAATTAGTAAGCAACCTGCGGGTGATAGTTTGAGACGGTGAGAATATTCATTCTCTAGCAGTCATTTTAGCATCCACTGATAATCCTTGAACTCAGTCAACTGAGACATTGGTGGTTACAAAATGGTGGCTTTCTAAGGTTATCTTTCTTTCTATATTTATTAGCTGGAATTTTTCTACAGGGAAGAGTCTTTCTTCCATGAACTATTTCTTTTTAGCGTTATTATAGACTCATAGATTCTTTTGCACTCAATTTGTGGAAGAGCCAAAACTGATCCGAGCAGCCCAGCACTGGATTTGGTCCCCTTGAACCACCTCCTTAGACCTCCTCCCTCCAGCCTGGCTGTCTCTCCCGGGGTAAATAGGGGTACGGGCTTGGGGCCGTACTGCTGAGGAGCTAACGGAAGCCGGGAAGCCCTCAGTTTTCTCCTTCTTATTTCATGCTGGTTTCTTGTACAGTCTGAAGACAGTCGTAAGAATTAGATTTAACATTTAAAATCCAAATAATGCTGTTCTAGTGTGCATAGAGGGAATCGCGGTGTTTTAATTTCACGGTCTGTTGGTTGAAAGAGACAGACTTTTTCCGTCTTTCAAACCCACCATCTTCGACTGCGTGCAGATGAAGTTTGCAATAAGTGCCGCCTCGTGATTACGTGAAAGCCCAAAGCACTTGGTAACTCATTAATTTATACTAATACGTCTTACTGCTTAAACTTTTTAGAAGTAAAATGCCCGTTCCCATCAAGACCAGACAATGGATTTGTGAACTATCCTGCAAAGCAAGTACTTTATTACAAGGATAAAGCCACTTATGGTTGCCATGATACATACGCCTTGGATGGACCAGAAGAAGTAGAATGTGGCAAATTCGGAAAATGGTCTGCACAGCCAAGTTGTAAAGGTAAGAAATAGGGGTAAGGTCTTGACCTGCCTCCCAATTCATGGAGTAGATCGCCTTTACTTGCCATCTTCTTGTTCCAGTCATCTTCCACTTTGTTTCTCAGACTTGATTCACAGCTACTGGGATTTATATGGGCATGGGGAAACTTCACGCTTAGCAATCCTGTTTGAGATGAAACTGCATGAAGTAGACATATTTTGTAAGCCTTGATAATATGGTGGAAGATCGTGTGGGCTTCCTATAATTGCTTTTAAGCCTTGGCCCATGAGCATCCTTTTTTGCTTTGTTCTAGTCAAGACCCTTCTCACTGTGGCAAAACCCAACCACACATTCCGGCTAGTTCCAGGAAATGGTGACGAATTATAAACAGGCAACAGGCAATTGTATGGACATTGACTATGAGGAAATGAAACACAACGGGTCCTCTTGAGGACTGCGACTGAAAGTCAGGAACTATTGCTACTCTTTCCACGTCTCATTGGCCTCACGGTCTCTCTCATATCTGTTTCTCTGCTTACTCACCTTGAACCTGGCTTGATGCTACACCAGGACCTCTCAACTAAAGGATGCATCACTCACTGGCGTCTTTTCCCTGAGATGCTGGTTGCTTCTGAGTTAGGTGTCTATCCTTGATCTGGTCCGTGTCATGCTTATGCAAAGAACACCGACTTTGCGCTGCATTTCTGCTCAAGTTGCTGTGGGCTGGACAGTTTTGTTTTTTTAAAATAATGTGTTTATTTTACTTTTGGCTGTGTTGGGTCTTTGTTGCTGAGCGCGGACTTTCTCTAGTTGCGTGAGTGAGGGTTACTCTTCGTTATGGTGCATGGGCTTCTCACTGCTGTGGCTTCTCTTGTTGCGGAGCACGGGCTCTAGGCATGTGGGCTTCAGCCATTGTGGCATGTGGCTTCAGTAGTTGTGGCACACGGGCTTCGTTGCTCCGCAGCATGTGGGATCTTCCCGGACCAGGGTTCGAACCCATGTCCCCTGCATTGGCAGGCGGATTCTTAACCACTGCACCACCAGGGAAGTCTGGGTTGGACAGTTTAAATAGAAAAGGCAATTAGGCACAACAGGCAAAATGACATATGACTAGGTTGGGGTCCCCTAGAAGCAGAGCCTGAGACAGGGATTCAAATACAGTTGGTTTATTAAGTGAGTCTCAGGAAAAAGAACGTGAGGCAGGTAGGATGGAGCTGGACACTGGTTCTCAAACCTCACTGTGCATCAGAATCTCCTAGAGGGTTTGTTTAAACAGAGTCTCTGATTTGCTGGAGCTGCAGTAGGACCTGAGAACTAGCATTTCTACTGGGTTCCCAGGTGATACTGACGCTGCCAAGCCAGGGACCACGTTTTGAACGAGGATGTGGGCTCAGCTGGAGTCTAACTTCAGTTTAATCCCCCGGGAGCTCTGGACCATGGGAGTCCATCCTATCGAGAGGCAAGGGGACCTGATTATTTTGATCCCCTTCTCAGCCCGTCATAGGCTGCGGGCTGCTCCCTTCCCTGACCCTGGGGTTGTGGACTGATGTGCATACTCTCCTTGGAGAGGTGGCTCTCTTATGGCTGAAGGGCATTTTTCAGAGAAAGGAGCATTTATGAGCTGTTATGAGCCAACACTCACAGTGGCTGGTGGGTGGTGCAGCAACTCAATAAATGGGAGCTGAGTGGGGCGGGGACGCTTACCTGAAAGGGCAGGTATCTGATAGGGGACGCTTACCTGAAACGGCAAGTATCTGATAGAAGTTCTTTTGCACAGAAGCCCAGTATCTGATGCTTCTGCTCTGACCTTTTTTTTTTTTTTTTTTTGTGATACGCGGGCCTCTCAGCGGCCAGGGCTCATGGGCCCAGCCGCTCCGCGGCATGTGGGATCTTCCCAGACTGGGGCACGAACCCGTGTCCCCTGCATCGGCAGGCGGCCTCTCAACCACCGCGCCACCAGGGAAGCCCTGCTCTGACCTTCTTATGTGGCTACTCCAGGGGAAGAAAAGGCGATCTTGGAAGCCACGATTAAAGGTTCTATTGATAAGGAGCAACAGTTAGCAATGATACTGATGTTACTTGCTGTCTTAGAACCTTCTCGTCTTGAGCACTTTGTTTCAGGTCTGAACATCTACTGGTTCAAATGCTACATTTTCTTTAAGAAAGAGTAAATGAAGTCCTGTCTTGACTACAAATATTGTCTCTTTCAGCGTCTTGTAAATTATCTGTTAAAAAAGCTACCGTGATATATGAAGGAGAGAGAGTAAATATCCAAGACAAATTTAAGAATGGGATGCTGCATGGCCAAAAAATTTCTTTCTTCTGCAAAAATAAGGAGAAGAAGTGTAGCTATACAGAGGATGCCCAGTGCATAGACGGCGTCATTCAAATCCCCAAATGCTTCAAGGGTGAGTCCGACCCTGGAACGTTTAGCTAGCACTTGCGCTTGTCCTTCGCCATAATCAGTACTTTCATTACCTGACGACTAGAAGAAGCCGTGTTAATGTGGCCACTGGATCTTTTAAAAGAGAGTGGGGCAGGAGGAAACACCAAGATGAAGCAGTAAGCTGTATTTAGTTTCCCCACATTTTCCTTTCCTTTTCTTTTCCTTAAAACTCAGGGTTGTGGTTTTATTTGATGAGTGTTGAATTATGCCATCATGTATAATTCCAGGTTGTGCTTGAATACTAATAATAATATTGAATGGAATACTGAATAATAATACTGATCACCTCTTGGTCCCAAATGATAAAGAACTCACCCCAAACTACAAAGTAACTCATGTCAATGGTCATTGGTTTATAGGTCTTCTAACATTTCTTTCCTTCCTTCGGCAATTCCTGGTGTTTGAAAAGTACCCATTAGCGCAAAGTGTTCGTTAGAGCTAAACATTTTAAGGAAGATGATATTGTGTTTGTGGGTGATAAAGAAGTGTATAATGGCCAGCATTAAAGCCATTAGTTTCAGGTTTTTTTTTTAAATTTATTTTTTAAAATAAATTCTGGATACAAAACTTTTTTTTTTTAACTACAAGCTATGAAAATATCTTCCCCAAGAATGTGATTTTCTTTTAACATTGCCTACAGTAACTTTTTTTTATTGGAGTAGAATTGTTTTACAATGTTGGGTTAGTTTCTGCTGTAGAACAAAGTGAATCAGCTATACGTATACATACATCCCCTCCCTCTTAAGCCTCCCTGCCACCCTCCCCCCACATCCCACCCCTCTAGGTCATCACAGAGCATTAGTTTCAGGTTTAAGGTCTACATATCTTTGTTTCTACAAAGGAGGAGCCAGCCAGAAGCTATTATTGCCTCCAGGTTTAGAAATGCTTCAAGAATGTTGACAGCCCTGTATCAGCTGGCAGAGGAGAGAGTTGGGAGCAGATTAGAGGAGAGAGGGGTCTGAGAAGTGGCCAGCTAGAGAGAGAGAAGGAAATGATAACTAGCAAATAATACCCACCTCATAGGTTTGATGATTAGAAATATTATGCGTGACATGGAGTAAGTACACAATGATAATAATGGTGGTTATTATCACTATCATTACAAATAGTTAGAAATGCACTGGATAAATTGTTATTGTTCAAAACACAGCAGAGCCCTAGTGAGACATTATATACTAAAGTTGACAAAGCACAGTAATCCTAGCACAGATCAGCAGAAAAAATATTAGCGGAAGATAATTTAAAAAACCAAACAGAGCTTTGTTAATGCACTTCCTCGTGCTGTTCTCTTTTACAGTCTTCAGACAGATGCAGCACTGTTGGTGCATTGGTGATTACAAAAAGGGCTGATACAGTTTTTTTCTTTTAATCTTGACTGTCAGAATTATACCTAATCTTTTATTTTCTCTCTTGGAAACGAGTGCCTTATCATTTCCCTGATTTTTCTCGCATCACTTAAAGCTCACACTGAATGCTTTCATTCACGTAATTCGATTTATTCTGCACGTTTATAAAATGTATTTGACTAGGCTTGGCTACTTAACAGATTTAAGAGATGACTGTTTCTCATCAAAAAAAAAAAAAAAAAAAAGAGATGACTGTTTCTCTTAAAATGTTTTTTTTTTTTCTCCCCAAACAGAGCACAGTTCTTTCGCTTTCTGGAAAACAGAAGCATCTGATGTAAAACCGTGCTAAGTTGGTTTCCTGATTCAAAATTAAGTGTCATCCTTGTATGTGTTTGTCCAAGGAACCTAATGGAAATGGAAAAATAAAGTGACTGAATGTATCGCGTCAGCCATTGCAGTGTTACTCCAGGGTAGCTTACTTTGAATTATCTGGTTAAGAAACCCAAATATTCGGAACATTGTCCTTGCATGGCTGTGAAATGGAAAGTGTAAATAATTACCTAGGTAACCCAGTTACCCTCTCCCTAATTCGACTCCTAAACGCTTTCACCTAAAACAACTGCGAGGCAAGAGTTTTCTTAGAATGGTCCACAGACCCCGGCATCAGTATCGCCTGGTAATTATTACAAAGGAAAAAAATGCTGTGTCCCGGAATTTCCGAGGATGGCCCCCAAATCTACATTTATAACAAAGTCCCCAGATAATTCTTCGCATTCTGAAGTTTGAGGAGCATCACCAAAAAGGAATGCATCGACTTTCAGGCCAATAGAAATGGATCTGAGCCCTTCAAGTTTGGTTTACATAATGCCTAAATAGCTTTCCTTACCCACCAGAATTCCGTGACCGGTCACTGACATTGCTCCTTTGTTTATGTCTAACGTCCTTGGCCTTTTCTCCTCCTGTAGTACGTGCTGGCAAAGCCCACCCCAGGCTCTAGCTGCCTTCCCTGTGCCTGCACCAGAGCAGCTGAACGTTGCTGGAAAAAAAGAAAACCTCACAATTATGCTAATAGGTCCCACTTCGATTCACGAACGTGGGCCTCACATACGCTCTCAACCGTGCCTGGCAATCCTACCGCATTTCACTAGTTTGTTCTCTCCCCAACTCCCCAACGTGGCTGTTTCTCTTCTCAGCCCTTCTCAAGCCATCGTCCCTGTCCTCTCTCTCGGCCGATGACCTTGCTCCTTTTTCGCAGAGAAAATAGAAAAGACCCTTTTCAGTCTTCCCATGACCAAGTCTACCATCTCAGCCATGTCTGTACCAGGGTCTCTGCCCTCCGCCTCGTTTCTCTGAGATCCCGTCTAAGGGCAAACCTCGTGTCCGGGATCCCGTCTTCTGTCTCCTACTTAAGGATTTTGTTCTTCTGATGAATGATCTTCCATGTTTATTTTTTTTCCCCTTTCCACTGGAGCATTTCTATCAGCATATAAATATGCAATAATATCACCACTGTTTTAAAAAGAAAACCTTACTGTTACCTCACATCTTTTTCTAGCTACTGCTCCGTCTCTGTATCCCTTTTTATAAAAGTCCCAGAAAGAGTTGTTTACTTTGCCATCTCCACGCTCTGTACTGCCCATCGCGACTGGTAAACTTTGTCTCCGCACAGGTGTTTCCTCCGGGATGCGTCTTCCTCAGGATTCACCTGCCTTCACGGGGTGTGGTCCGACATCTCCTCCAAGATGCTCTTCTCTTCCTCCTCCCTTTACAGAAATCAGTGTGCCCCCCACTTCCCAGGATGTCATTCAAAATCTCCAAGTGCCCGTTACTTAACTTTAAAAAACAGCTTTACTTTTTTTTTCAATCCTTTCCTTCGATATTCTTCCCTCTTCCTCTCTCTCAACCTCTCTTGCTTCCCCCCTCCCTCCCTGCCCCCTCCTTCCCCTTCTTCTTCTTCTCCGCCTTCTGCTTCCCCCCCCCTTATCTTTCTCCATGACGTGTATTGAGGGTCAGCTTTGAGAGTGGGCGGTTACTCCCCTTTCTAAACCAAAAGGCCCTATTTAGGCATTTTGCTGAACAAAAACCCATCCACCCTGGATTTCCTGTTTTAGCACTAAGTTTTAGAACCACTGTTTTCTTTAACTTGTCACCTATTCACTTAAAACTGGACCTCCCCCCATCTTACCTCACAGCTGTAGGAATGGAAAGAAAGCAGTAAAAATTTTAGAGCCTTTCCCCTGCCCCAGACTGGATCGCTGGGTTTGCTCCAGAAAAGGAGAGAATATGTTGTTCTATTATCCTCCCTTTTGTTGCAGATATTTTCCTAATTAAATTTATTGTTTCAAAAATGTTAAATATATAGACTTTTAAAACTGTAAACGAAGCTTTTTTTTTTTAATTGAAGTATAGTTGACTTACAGTATTGTATTACTCTCAGGTGTACAATATAGTGATTCAATATTTCTATAGACTATACTCCATTTAAAAAGATATTGTAAAATATTGGCTGTATTCCCTGTGCTGTACAATATGTCCCTGTGGCTCATTTATTTTATACATAGTAGCCTGTATCTCTAATTCCCTACCCCTATCTTGCCCTTCTCTCCTTCCCTCTCCCCACTGGCATTCATTACTTTGTTCTCTATATCTGTTAAGTCTGTTTCTGCTTTGTTATATTCATTCGTTTCATTGTTTAGATTCCACATATAAGGGATATCATACTCAGCATAATGCTCTCCAGGTCTATCCATGTTGTTGCGAATTGCAAAATTTTATTCTTTTTTATGGCTGATTATTGTATACAATTGTGTGTGTGTGTGTATATATATATACATATACATATATATATATACACACACACACTACATATTCTTTTTTTTTTTTTTTTTTGCGGTACGCGGGCCTCTCACTGTTGTGGCCTCTCCCGTTGCGGAGCACAGGCTCCGGACGCGCAGGCTCAGCGGCCACGGCTCACGGGCCCAGCCGCTCCGCGGCATGTGGGATCTTCCCGGACCGGGGCACGAACCCGCGTCCTCTGCATCGCCAGGCGGACTGTCAACCACTGAGCCACCAGGGAAGCCCTACATCGTCTTTGTCCATTCATCTGTTGATGGACACTTAGGTTGCTTCCATGTCTTGGCTATTGTTAGTGCTGCTATGAACACTGGGTTGTGTGTATCTTTTCCAATTAATGAAGAAAACATTGGTAGAACACTCTTTGACATAAATCATAGCAATATTTTTTTGAATCTTTCTTCTAAAGCAAAGGAAATAAAAATAAACAAATGGGGGCTTCCCTTCCCTGGTGGCGCAAGTGGTTGAGAGTCTGCCTGCCGATGCAGGGGACGCAGGTTCGTGCCCCGGTCCGGCAGGATCCCGCGTGCCGCGGAGCGGCTGGGCCCGTGAGCCATGGCTGCTGAGCCTGCGCGTCCAGAGCCTGTGCTCCGCAACGGGAAAGGCCACAACAGTGAGAGGCCCGCGTACCGCAAAAAAAAAATAAATAAATAAATAAATAAATAAAACAAAAAAATAAACAAATGGGAAGTAATTAAACTTAAACGTTTTTGCACAGCAAAGGAAACCATCAACAAATCAAAAAGAAGACCTACTGAATAGGAGAAAATATTTGCAAATTATATGACTGATAAAGGTTTAATAGCCAAAATATATGAACAGTTCATACAACTCAACATCAAAAAAACAATCTGATTAAAAAATGCACAGAAGACCTGAATAGACATTATTCCAAAGGCCAACAGGCACATGAAAAGATGCTCAACGTCATTAATTATCAGAGAAATGCAAATTAAAACCACAATGAGATATCACCTCACACCCATCAGAATGGCCATCATCAAAAAGACCACAAATAACAAATGTTGGCGGGGATGGGGAGAAAAGGGAACTCTCCTACCTTGTTGGTGGGAATGTAAATTGGGGCAGCCACTGTGGAAAATGGCATGGAGGTTTCTCAAAAAACTAAAAATAGGGACTTCCGTGGCGGTCCAGCGGTTAAGACTCTGCACTTCTAGTGCAGGGGGCATGGGTTCGATCCTTGGTTGGGGAATTAAGATCCCACGTGCCGTGTGATGTGGCCAAAAAAAAAAAAAAAAAAAAAATACTAAAAATGGAACTACCAAATGACCCAGAAATTTCACTCCTGAATATTTATCTGACCATATATGTTCTTTCAAATCTGTTTTTTGTGTTTTTTTTAAATTCCTTGTCTTTTTTTTTTAACATCTTCATTGGAGTATAACTGCTTTACATTGTTGTGTTAGTTGCTGCTGTATTCAAATCTCTTTTGCTGGAACTTTTTATAAGGAATCTCCAGATGGAACTTTTAATAGACTATTCCATAAAAAACTCCCGGAATATGGCAAGTTTGTTGAGGATGGCTTCTTGCATCATTTTTTTCTTTGAAGGCATTTCAGGCCACTGGATAGGCTTGGGTCCTTGAAAATTAATCAGAGTAAACTTTAGAACTTAGGCCACAGTACTGATTCCTCTAATGATATTTTCACAGAAAGAAAAATCTGCTATTTTTCATTCTGAAGAGGCAATTTGGATTAGAGGAGCCCATCAGAAGAAACTGCCCAGTTGCAGCCCCTCTATTTAGTGATTATATGGTCCATTTAGTCCCATAAGTAGCCTCTCTATTTGAAATGTTTTTCTTCTTAAATGCTTAGATCACCAGGTTGCCTGTTACCAAAATTCAGCTGTACCCTCCCCAGCCAGAGTGCAGTGACCTTCCCTGCTGGCTGAGGTACCAGAAAGAATTCTTCTTCTCCCCCACAGGCAACCTGGTGCAGAAAGAGTGAAATTATAATCACAAATCGATGGTTATCATCCTACATTTTAACAAGGTTGAAGGTGGTCTTCCCATGCTATGTAATGTTGCTTAACCCGCAACTGCAGACCCATGGAACCCTGTAAGCTATTATGGCAGATGGGCTTCTAAACACAAAGGGATCCAGGTCGTCACTTTTATTTCGTGCTCTAACATGTTTCTTCAAGAAGTTATAGAAAATGAACTTTCTCATTTCTAAGACATTGACCAATCTTTCAATATATAGGATCTGATTTCTGAGTCCCCAAACTCAATGATAAGTATTTATCAGTAAAATTTCCCATCTACTAGCCCGAGGGTCATTCCCCACCTTAACACTGAAATAGATTTAAAAGAAAGAGAAAGAAAGAAAGAAAGAAAAGAAAGAAAGAAAGAAAGAAAGAAAGAAAGAAAGAAAGAAAGAAAGAAAGAAAGAAAGAAAGAAAGAAAGAAAGAAGGAAGGAAGGAAGGAGAGCTTGGGGTTTGTGCATATGGGTGTGAGTATATGTCTGCACATTTGAGAGTGTGTGTGGTTGGTGTGCACATGTGTACGTGAATGTGTATGCTGTTTGAGTGTGTGTTTTGTAAATGTGAGCACGAGTATGTGTGCACGTGTGCGCGAATGTGTGATGTACGTGTGTACACAAGTGTGTGTACGAGTGTGTGCTCTTTGTGCCCGTATGTGCATGTGAGAATGTGTTTACATGAGTGTGTGTGAGCGTGCAGCATACTTAGTTCTTTGTGTGCTAATGCTGCTTCCCAGTGGCATCTGCCACTTCTGAAAGTTCATGACAGACAGTTTGGAAGGAGAAGATTGACGTTTCCCGCGTCAGGCGCCGGGAAGCACTTCCCTTCCCATCTAGCTCACCTGTGTGAACTCCATCTTCCCAATCATCCCATAAGGATGGTAAAGACACGGAAGCTCTCGGAGGTTATGTCAGTTGGTTTACACAAGTGACGGCGCTACAGAGCCAAACTTCAGGACTGTGTTTTCCTCCCTTTTTTTACACTGCTAGGGAAGCAATGCATTTCCCGGTGGCTTCCTGGAAATAACCGAATTCTAGAGCTGGCATTTTCCAGCCTAGGGAGGGGTGCTGAAACAGGGTGGTGAGGAGATTTTTGTAGAGGTGAGGCTAGGAAGTGGCCTAGTAGGTGGTTGCTGTTTGCATGAACGTTGGTGAGAGCAATATGTCTGCAAATCTTCCTCGACGTCCAATGGGGTTACCTCCTGATAAACACATTGTAAGTTGAAAATGCATTTAATACACCCAACCGACTGCTCATCATAGCTTAGCCTAGCCTACATTAAACGTGCTCAGAACACTTACATTAGCCTACAGTTGGCCAAAATCATCTAACACAAAGCCTGTTTTATAATAGTGTCAAATATCTCATGTAAGTTATTGAGTACTGTACTGAAAGTGAAAAACAGAATGGTTTGGGTACAGAATGGTTGGAGTGGAGGGGTTATTTATCCTCCTGATCGCGTGGCTGACTGGGAGCCGTGGCTGCCGCACTGCCCAGCATCACCAGAGAGCGTCTGACTTCAGATCATTACCTGGGACAAAAGCAAAATGCAACATTCAAAGTTCGGTTTCTACTAAATGTATATTGCTTTCGCACCATCATATAAACTGAAAAATCTTAAGTTGAACCATTGTAGGTGGGGGACTGTTTGTGTTATTGAAAGGGAGGGGGGACGAATAGCCGAGTTTATCTCTGTTAATAGCCTCTGGCACAGATCAATTGCCTCAGCTTAGTTCTGGCAAAAGAAAGGAATCCAGAATCATTGTGTTACAGGTTGTAACTGTCTTCTAGTGGTGATGAAAAGAAAACATGCCCCATAATTCTTGGTTTCTACACTCCTTAAACTACATCTATCTGTGGTATAATTTATTCTTCTGTGACCTAGAAATAGAAAGTTCTGAATTATTTCCTACCCAATTTAAGGACTTCTCTGGCTACAGGATTATTTTATTTATCTCTAATGTCTTCACATAATAATAATAATACTCATTCTTTGTATTTATAAATTGCTTTCCATTTAGATGACTGAGTCATTCATGTATTTCAATGTAATGATACAGAGAATCTTAATAATGCAAAATGGTGAATCACTGACTGAAATTTGGTTATTCAGAATATCAGCTTAGGCATCAGTACTGTGTACAGAACCATTTGCTGATTTTGAAACAATAGATTAAAATATGGAAGACACGTATAACATGTGAAATTTCCCCCCAAAATGGGCAAAGGACTAGAGGACACTCTGTGGAAGAATTTGAAAAAAGGACTAATAGGGATGTTCAAATATTTCAGCTTTTCTAATAGCGGAAAACACAAATTAAAAAGAGATACTATTTTTATATATATAATTAGCACAGATTAGAAAAATTGTTGATGTGAGACAGCCGCTCTCAGGGACTGTTTGAGTGGAATTGCAAATTTGCAAAACACTTCCAGGAAGCAATTTGGCAGTAATGATCAAAAGCTTTAATTTCATTCATGCCTGCAGGAATATCTTTTATGGAGATAGTTGAAACTTCAACTGAGATGTATATATTAGAAGATAATTATTGCAGTATTATATAAGAGCCAAAAATTGCTAATAACATATATCCAATCACAGGAAAATAATTAAGCAAATTATGTTATATCCAAATGATGCAAAAATAGACACTAAAACAATCATATATATATGTATAAGATTTGAGAATGTATTTATAATTGTTAATAGTGGCTATTCCTTAATGGTAGAATTAATTTTTATTTCTTCTTTAAACCTTTCAGTGTTTTCCAAATTCCGTATAATATCATCAAAACTTTTATAACCTGAAAAAAATACGCAATTCAAAAATCTCAGCTTAGGAAGAAAAATTTTGTTTCTCTTTACAGTTAACTCTTGATTATTCTTGATAGTAAGTGGAAATAATTGCCTGATAATCCACCTCAGTGATCCAAAGTCACTAACATTTGTTTTTGTGTCTTGTACTTGCTTTGCAATGTGTTTATTATTCACAATCCTTCAAACTACTGGATAACTGACTTCACACTGAAGCTATTGAAACCTCGATTCCGAAATGCTTGAGAGGGCTTCCCTGGTGGTGCAGTGGTTAAGAATCCGCCTGCCAATGCACGGAACACGGGTTCAAGCCCTGGTCCGGGAAGATCCCACATGCCGCGGAGCAACTAAGCCCGTGCGCCACAGCTACTGAGCCTGCGCTCTAGAGCCCGCGAGTCACAACTACTGAGCCCGTGCGCCTAGAACCCGTGGTCCATAACAAGACAAGCCACTGCAGTGAGAAGCCCACGCACCGCAACAAAGAGTAGCCCCCACTCGCTGCAACTAGAGAAAGCCCGTGCGCAGCAACAAAGTCCAACTTAGCCAAAAATAAATAAATAAATTTATGGGAAAAAAAACACCCAAAATGTTTGAGTGGGGAAGAATACAGTGAATTTCATAACTTTATGTCTGAGGAGAAGAATACGGTGAATTTCATAATTTTATGTCTAAGTCAACGTTTTCTAAAATAGAGCTATTTTTTGGAGAGATTTGAGGGTATCTAGGAAGTAAAATTGAATGACTTACATCATCTTTAGTTTCATTACCTAGAGATTCACTGTCCGCCTTTGATTCACATCCTTACACGTTGTTTTCCTTTGTGTGTGTATACGGTAAGTATGTAAATTGGTAGAATGGCTTGTAAGCTGTTTTGTAACTCATTTTCTGTGAGTATTATTAGTAATATATTTATTACTATAGACTTATACATTTGGATCTTCAGGGAAATTAAGGTATGAAAGAATGCCTTTAGGAAACATATGTTTTTTTTGTTGTTGTTGTTTTTTTTTGCGGTACGCGGGCCTCTCACTTTTGTGGCCTCTCCCGTTGCGGAGCACAGGCTCCGGACGCACAGTCTCAGCGGCCATGGCTCACGGGCCCAGCCGTTCCGCGGCATGTGGGATCTTCCCGGACCGGGGCACGAACCCGTGTCCCCTGCATTGGCAGGCGGACTCTCAACCACTGCGCCACCAGGGAAGCCCAGGAAACATATGTTTTATATGCATATAATTTAAAGTTGAGAGAAGTAAATTACTGTATCAGGTCTAAATTTGACTTTATATAAACAGAAAATTCAGAAAACAGTAGCTTAAACAAAATGGAGGTAACCTCTAGTCTCTGCTATAGTTACTATAATTTTATAGAACGGGATTTTGAAATATATGGATAATCAGATTTAATACTTATAACAAAATGCAGGCCTAGCTCAAAATATCTATGAAAAATTATCTTTCTAATTAGTAAAAGTCACATTGTCCCAAGTTTTATGTAGAGAATCATTGACTTCACATTGCTCAGTATTATCCAGACTAATTCTTAATTTTAAGTTTATATTTTGAAAATAAATAGATCCCTTTCAACTTGAGAAGTATAGCATGATTAACTTCCCACCTGGGAAAGAAAAACTATTTTTGGGGTCATGTTTATCCTATCATTATCAACTATGTTACCATTTGATTTTTAAATATTGAGGTAAACCATTAATTTGTTTTTGGAACAATCCTTCTATTTTCATTTAAGTCACTTGTGGCTGATAGGAAATAACATTTCCAATGGAAATAATGCTTCAATTTCAATACCTTTTTAAAGCCAAAGATAAAACAAGGTTCAGTATATATTTTCATATGGTAACTTTATAATCACAGTGATGTGTTTTCTTAATCTCTCCTCTATTCCCATAACATATTATTTTAAACCAGGTGGCATAATCTGACTCTAATATGGTTATTCGGTATTTGTGTTACTACCTCCTACAATACTGTAAACTTTTGGAGGGAAGAAACTCATCTCTGACCTCCCAACTCTTGAAGCTCTGTTATACTTGGAACCATTTGAGGTAACTCATCCATCCCCTTCTCTGAGAAAAGAACCCCAGCTACTGTCCCCTAAGCACAAGAGTGAGCTGACAAAGTCATGTTTATATGATGGGATGCCCAGTCCTGACATTACCTGATTCGACTAAGTGTGCTCTCCTGATTCACATTAGACAGTCAGACTCACTCTCTTAGAAAGAAATTTGGCCTCTCCCACAGCAGGGAGCTATGGGGCGGTCATATTCCACTCCAGGTACAGAGAGAAGCACGAAAGACCCATCTGCGTTAATTCTTTGGTTCAATAAACATGTATGGATTGCCTCTCCGTGCTAGGAACTCTGGGTCTGCCGTGGTAAAACCCAGCAGATATGGTCCTTGTCCTGATGGAAACTATAGACATATTATTTTTATTATTTATTTATTTTTTTTGTGGTACGCGGGCCTCTCACTGTTGTGGCCTCTCCCGTTGCGGAGCACAGGCTCTGGACGCGCAGGTTCAGCGGCCGTGGCTCACGGGCCCAGCCGCTCCGCAGCACGTGGGATCTTCCCGGATCGGGGCACGAACCCGTGTTCCCTGTATCGGCAGGCGGACTCTCAACCACTGCGCCACCAGGGAAGCCCGACATATTATTTAAAAAAAAATTTTTAGATTTATTATTTATTTACTTTTATTTTCGGCTGCGTTGGGTCCTAGTTGCGGCACGCGGGATCTGTGCTGAGGCATGTGGGATCTTTCGTTGCAGCGCGCGGGCTTCTCTCTAGTTGTGGTGGCAGGTTTTCTCTCTCTAGCTGTGGCGTGTGGCCTCCAGAGCGCATGGGCCCTGTAGTTTGCGGCACGGGGGCTCTAGTTGAGGTGCACGAGTTCAGTAGTTGTGGCACGCAGGCTTAGTTGCCCTGTGCATATGGGATCTTGGTTCCCCGACCAGGGATCGAACCCATGTCCCCTGCATTGTAAGGCGGATTCTTTACCACTGGACCACCAGGGAAGTCCCGCCTATAGACATTTTAAAAATATCTTTAATATCAGTTAATATTTGACTACAAATTTCGATAAAGGCAGTGAAGATAAAGAGCAGGGGGCTTTGAAAGAGAATAAGGGGTAGTTTGAGAAGCACTGATGGCCTCTCTGAGAAAGTGACGTTTAGGGTGAGCTGTCAGAACATTCGTGGTAGAAGAAACATTCCGTTAAAACAATCTACACATACTAGACATTCAATAAATATATATTGAGGTGACAAATTATTATCCTTTATGAAATAACTAGACATAGAAGTCATATTAATTGGTTGCCATAGGTTTGTGGCCATAAAACCTTCGTGTGAAACAGTATTTTTCAGGCCACGCAAGCACTGGAACATTTACAACAGAGTATTTATCTGTCTTCACCCTTGGGGTCCCTGAAGGGACTCCGATTCCAGATATTTCTTCCCAAGTATTCCCAGGGTGGGGCTCATGCGTGCTCTGCATCTTCCTAAGCCACCATATGGTGGGCATCATCTGTTTTTCTCCGAGTGTGTGTAGCTGTGAGGATATTCTTCTCATTTCTTGCCTCTGATGCTCGCTGAAGGCATCCCTGCTGCTGCTGCTTTTCACTAATGCCTGCCCTGAGGTTGCTGGAACCAAGTGTTGAGGGCAGCGATGTCTGTACTGCGTTTGTCCATAATAGCTTCAGAAATTATGGACAAGAATGCCGCTATAGCTTCTGTTCTCAATGTTTAAGTTGATATAAAATCCATAGGGCAGAAGTCCTTAACCGAGGTTCCATGGATGGACTTGAGGAATTTGGGGAACCCTTTGATTTGTACTCATATTTTTGGGCATGTGGGCATTTAGGGGTGGTGAAGTACAGGGGGCAGGAGAGGTATAGCTTTTTAAGATTCTCAAAGGAAAATCTTCACCTTAAAAGATTGGGAATCACTCTGTTACAAGCAAAGGAGGAGAGCTGGAAGTCAACCCATGGCTAGTACTTTACGTGGAACCACCTGTCCATTCAATGTTTGTGTACTGTTACTGAACCATATCTGCTCACTGTCACCTAGGGTGAGTTACTTTCTAGAAGTTTCCTTGGTTGTCATGGAAGGAGATTTCCAATGGACATCGTGACACAAAAGCTTGAATCCAAAGGTCAACACAGCTCAGGTTCCAGTTGGCATCCCAGCTACATATGTATTACATAAATAACTATAAAAATCCTATGTACATATCTTAATTTTTTAAATATATATATGTGTGTGTGTATATATATATATATATATATATATACACACATAGTGACAATCTCCTAGTTCTTGAAAATGTAAAAGGAGATTTTCTCTTCTTACTTTCACCTAAATATAGAAATTATTTTAAGAAACTTACCTTAATTTTTTTAACCTTTTAAGTCATGTATTTTTTTTTTCTGCTGCGATTTTTTCTTAGATGAACTTGACTTTGTTGCATTTCCCCCCTCAATCCCCTTTTTTCTTCTTCTACTTTTCTGCTAGTCTTCATTTAGACATCAATTGTCAAATTCATTTCATGTTCTTCCAGCAGCATGGTTTTGAACCTCTTCATTGGGTAGTCAAATTCCTGCAATTGCAAGTGTGGGTATTGCATCCCAGATTCTCTGTGCAAATGACTGAATTACCCATTATTCTTTAGCTATAAACATGTTCAACTATGCTTTTGAGAAACTAAACATTCCTAAAAGTGTTTCATACCTCTTCTTTTCCTTAGCTTTAATAATTTGTCACTGAAACCATGAAAAACCGTTGGTTCCAGTGGGAGGGTTTGAAAAAGCACCTTGGAAAGAATATGCCTTCCCTCTGGAAGCTTGAAAGTAACTAGTTACAAATGAATGAATCTTCTATTTTCTTTATGGAAAGTTGAAAAGATGCTTCAAGCTGTGTTTATGTTAGATTTGGCATCACACTGCGTGTATTGCAGATACTGCAGAAGGAATCCTGTGTGAAATTACATGAAAAACAGTGGTAAACTGAATTTCATTTAAGTGAGTGTTTTCACAATTTAAATTTTGTTTCTGTTCGGTATTTTTAAAAATATATATAGTTCAGAGCCTTTCCAGAAATGTAACAGAAGACCAGAGAAAACCACAACATAGCAATGGAGACCGCCCCGAGGTGGATGAGACTTCCTGGGAGCAGCAAAAATACATTTTGCTCTTGATCTTGTTATTCTATCCAGAATTGGTAAACACAAAGCCTTTTCATATTATTTCAGCATCTTCGGAATTTGGGGTAAGTTTTTTCAGATCTTGGATAGTTATGAATGCAAAAAAAAAAAAAAAGCAGTGTTCATTTTCTCCTTCAATTCAACGGTATTCACCTCTGGGTTGTGAGATACCAGGCAGTAAGTTCTTTGCTCTTTACCCGTTCTTTCTCTACCGCCCCTAAAGTGTTCACGAGCTACTTGTCCGAGCGGGATGCCTGAAGGCAGCAGCGTCCAGTGCGTGGCCTGGTCATCCCGGGAGTCTCTGCTTGGGATTGGTCTAGGGGCCGCCACGCTGGAAGGCGAGCCGGAAGCTGCGCTGAGGGCCGGGACGTCGCCATGACAACGCCGCCCAGCGCAGGGGGGGCGGGGAAACGCGAGCGCGGACGTGCCTGCTCCCGACCTGCTAGGCAGGGGCAGCAGAGACCCGTAGCGTCGCCAGCGCAACGGCGCCGCGCGGCCTGGGGGGCGGGGAAACGCTAGTGCGGAAGTCCCCGTCCCCGGCCTGCTGGGCGGGGCAGCCGAGGCCCGGAGCGTCGCCATGGCAACGGCGCCGCGCGCGGCTGCCGGAGGCTTGGGGAAGGGGGCGGGGCCTGCGAGCTGGGCACCTCCTCCCGTCCCACCGCCCAGCCGGCTCCTCCCACCCCCCGGGCCTGCTGCGAGGCTGCGACCTCTGCGCCCGCACGGATTTGAAACCTTTTTGTGGCGGCGGTGGCGACGGCGGCGACGGCGGCGGCCGCTCGGAAAGCTTGCACGTAGGGGCGCCAGATTCTCGTTTTTCCGATTTCCCCTCCGGGGTCCCCACACGCGGGTTCTCGGGTGGAATTTTGCGCGGGGAGCGGTCGCCCCGTGGGCGGGCCCGGGCCTCTCTGCAGGCCTGTGGGGCGGGCGCCGCGGGGGCTTCTGGGCGCGGGCGGCCGCTGCTTCGCGGGCGGACTGGAGTCCGGGCCGCGCAGGGCGGGGAGGTTCTGAGAAAGTTGGGGCGGGTCAGCATGTCCGGGTCTGGGCACCTGACGGGGTCGCGCCCGGGTCCCAGGCCGGCGGCAACACTTCCCCCCGCAGCCGGACGGCGTCCTGGGCCCTCGGGGTGAGGGGTGGCCCCCGGGAGGCCCGGCCCGCTGGCCACGACCCAGTGTCCCGGGTCCGAGTGTCCGAGGGACGAGGGACGTCCATGCGAGCGGCCTGTGTGTTGAGGGTCGTGCGCCCTTCCTGTTTACAGGTGCGTGGACACGGGGTAGAAAAGGCCGGTGCGGGGGCACGAGCCGCCCCGCAGGCCTCAGGGTGCGGCCCAGCCGCCCCCCAGCCGTCACTGGCCCCCCCAGGCCTCGGCGTGCTCCCCCGTCTCCAGGGTTATGCCAGGGCGCGGTCAGTGTCCGGTAACTGTCTAAACACCCAAAAGGGCGAGCCGGGTGAAACAGGCACCTGTAAACCGGCTTCGTGTACCGGAGGACGGTTTTCAAGTTTTGTGTAATGATCCGCCATCTATTTAAAGTATGGTTTGATTGAACAAAATTGACTTCATGCAACTTTGAGGAGTGTGTTTATTCGGGGCCTGATGTATGTGAGGTGTGTTCCTTGTTGAGCGGTGTGGCTCCTTTTCCGCAGGACCTTTAATGTTTGTGGCCCGCTTATGCTCTGCTGACCCCTATGACAGCGAAGCACCTTGAGAAGGTCTTAGCCCGTTTTGTAGCTGTCCACATAGACACAGGTTTAAAAAAAGACAGTGCCGGTGAGTTAAATAAAAGACATGAGCCAACTATACTATAGCTATAAGCAAGACTCACCCAGTTTCCTTCCTTTTTTGCGTTTGCACTAATTTATGTGACTGGCAGGCACGCTCTAAGTATTTTAAACCTAAGTCAAAGATACAGCTTTCCTTATTTTTTAATCTAATAATTTAAATCTGCAATTCTAATAAATCGTAATAAAAGTTTTTGATTAGCTGGGACTAAGTAGATATAACCTACTTATAAGATGTAATTTCTGTAGCAAGAATTCCTTGAAAGTTTGGAACGATAACTTAATTTTTTTTTCATTTTGTTGGAGAATAAATAAGGGATAGGAAAAGCTGAGTTTTAGCTTTTACCAAGTATCACACTGATTCTTTATAGTGCTTTTAAAAAAAATGTGTACTCCAGTATTGCATGTTATTATAGCAATTATGATCGTCTTTCTACTTTTCTCCAACTTCTTTACTAGTTGGAGATATTGCTGATTCATATTTAAATGGCCAAGAGGTCAGATATGATGGATCTGAGAGCTAACGGTTTCAGGATTTTAGTTTGAGCTTTATGTTTAATTTCACGACTTTGGGTCTTTTTACTGAGTTTTCGTTTCTCTAAACATTAACATCGCCTGCGTGTGTCAAAGATTTGTTGAGAGTTAGTGATTATTAGGAATCTTTTTGTCTAGCTACGGGTGCTCTCAGGCATATGTTAGAGTACGTGGGCAGGATGAACTGTTTAAGCCTGGAAATACACTTCCAGGTCAAAGCTGTGCTTAAAATTCTGGGTTTATGAGTTTCCATTTGTTTGTTCATCCACTTGCTTTTCAGCTTTATGATCTAACATCCAGCAGTGGTATCATAGCCTTCTGTTACCAGGTACATAACTGATGGAGTTATGTATGAATGCAGCTAGTTATTGTAGGAATGCAAAACAAAACCACGCAACCAAATAATGCCAAGCCAACTAACCAATCAGAAAATGCGCTTAAATAAAATTTATCTTAACCAAGTCTTGAATTTGAAATATGTTTCTTCTACTGTAATGCAGAAGGTACAACGACCGGTTTTGGTAAATAGAATTAAGGGCAATAGTATTTCTATTCTAGGGGACCTATTTGGTACTCAGAACAGAATTAAAAAACAAAACAAAACACAGGCATACCTTGTTTTATTGCGCTTTGCTTTATACGCTTTTGCGTTTTTTACAAATTGAAGGTTTGTGGCAGCCCTGCCTTGAGCAAGTGTACCAGTGCCATTTTCCAACAGTGTTTGCTCATTTTGTGTCTCTGGGTTACATTTTGGTAATTCTCGCAATATTTCAAACCCTCCACCCCCGAAAAGGTTACAAATTGCTGAAGGCTCAGATGATGGATAGCTTTTTTTTTAGTAATAAAGTAATTTTTAATTAAGGTAAGTATGTACATTTTTTTACCATAATGCTATTGAACACTTAATAGACTATAGTATAGCGTAAACATACCTTTTATGTGCACTGGGAAAGCACAGTGTTCATGTGACTTGCTTTATTGCGATGTTTGCTTCATTGCTGTGGTCTGGAACTGAACCTGCAATATTTCTGAGGTTTGCCTGTATTAGGCATGTAAAAGTAAGACATTAATCCCTTTAGTTATTAGCTTTTATTTACCAGTCGATTGATTCTTCAGCTTCTATTATGTGCCGTGTAATGTGCTAGGTACCTACTAAGATGTGTCAGTCACGGTCTTTGCCTTTCAGGAGCAGCTCACAGATGGTGGCAGACCTGTAAATAGTACACAGATGTGTAAAAAAGAGGTAACAGCGTGATGAATGCCGTGGCACAGATGTGAGCAGTACACACTAAGATGGAGAGATGAGTCTGGGATGTGTGGGGCAAGCTCTACTCTGAAGTGATGTTTGAGTTGCATTTCTTGATGACTCCATGCAGTGGGACAGCCTGTGTGATCCTGTAAGGGCTTGGAGTGTTTGCAGAATGGCAGGGAGTTCACCGGTGGGACATGGTCATCTGTGCGCGTGTGTGCGTGTGCGCGCGTGTGTAGGGAGCTCAGAAGGCAAAGGCCCTGGCAGGCCGGCCTAACTTTGGGTTTGGATCCTGTCCCGTGGCAGTGGGCGGTGGAGACAGGAAGTGATGTGCGGAGCTTTGTACTTGGGACATCTCTGGTGCCAGTGAGGACTGAAGCAGGGAGAGTTAGGGTGAGTCGGCGGTGGGGAGGGCTTGCTCTGAGAGAGCGGCGGTGAGAATAGGCACACAGGCAGGTTCTGAGACCTTTCTGAGCGTTTGTTGCTGTGTTGGCTCACGGGGCTTAGCGAATGGGGACGGCGGAGGGGAAGGAGTCAGTGTGAAACAGCGAGGAGGCCCCTGACGGTGATGGAGGTCTCGGCGGCAGGGAGGACGGTCAGCGCTTCCGACGCGGGGGCTGGGGCGAGCACGTGAGGATGTGCTCCCGAGGAGGCGAGTTGGGCGGTGGAGGGAAGAGCATGCCGTTTTCCTCCCAGGAAGAGGTGAGCTTCCCACGTGGAGAGTCAGCGGAGCTGCAACGGCTTAGGGGCTTGGAGAGGGCTGGTAAAAGTTTCAGGGCTGCCTTGCGGACGGCGAAATGGGAGAAAACGGAGGATTCCGGTGGGACCTCAGGGCGGTGCCCGTTTTCTCCAGCAGACCCTCAGCTGAGGAGCGAAGGACGGTGTCGAGCGGTCGCTGTCGCTGTCGTGCGGAGTAGGGAGGAAAAGAGGCCGATCGGCCGGAGGGCATTTTGGTGGGCGGCAGCGATGCAGGGGGAGCGCTGGGTCCGGCCCGCTGGCGGGGGCCTCATAAGAGGGGCGTTGCGGGCGGGCTTGCGAGAGCCGTGGCTGGGAGCGGTAGCGTGGACGTCAGAGACTGCTTCCCTTCCCGGCACGGCTGCCTGCCGGCGCGGGGGGAAGATCCCCGGCAGGGCTCGTCGGCCCCGAGGGAGCCGCCGGCCCACCGCCGCGAACTGCGAGGGACGGCCGGCGGCCGGACGCGGAGGGGCCGGGTCCAGGGCCGTCCGCGCAGGGGCTGCTGGTGTTGAGGTGGGCGCCCTGCTGAACGTTAGGGGCCCGCTGAGCAGAGGGAGGGCGTCTGTGGAGCAGGGCCGCCGCCGAGGCACACCGGAGCCTTTCCCCAAACGTGTGGTTTGTAAACCGGCCAAATGACAAATTGGGGACCGTGCATAGCGTAGAGATGGTGCGCATCCTTACCAAGGCATTTCGAACCTGAGAGGAACATGTGGACTCTTGGGTATATTTTTAACGTAAGAAATTTTGTCAGAAGCTCTGTGTCTGAGTTTGGGGGTCCACTCCCTTCATTTTCAGTGGTTTTCTTCCTGATTAGGAAGAAGTACGAGGACCAGTATTTTACGTTTTCTGATGGAAGTTAAACCTTTTACATTACGTACGGTTACAATCGCTTTCTTGGTGTTGCAGTGTGATGAATTTTTACACAGACTCAGAATGGGTTTTTATGACCTCGGGCGCAGAAGGCGCGGGACAGTCGCAGCGCCCCGTGTGCTCTCCTTGCGCCCCAGTGCTACCCCAGTGCGCCACCGAGCTGTTCTGTGTGCCTGTAGCTTTTGCCTTTTCGGGGATGCCGTACGAGTGGGTGTCGTCGTACAGCACGCGGCCCTCCGGGAACGGCGCCTTGCGCGTCGCGTCCTCGCGCATGGACGCTCATCCGTGTGGCGGGGCCAGTGGGCGCTTCCGTCCTCTCTCTGCCCGAGCGCTGTTTCGTTGTGTGGCGAGGCCACGGCGGTTTATCCATTTCCCAGGGGAGGGACACGTGGGTGTTTCCAGAGTTTGGTGGCTATAGAAGAAGAAAGCTGCTAGAAACATTACATCCGGGTTTCTGTGCGAATAGAGATTTTGCTTCTCCTGGATAGATGCCCAAGAGGGGGATTTCTGGCTCCTCCGCTGCGGGTATGTTTAACGGGGTGGGCGATGGCTAACCTGTCTTCCTGAGTGGCTGCACCGCTCTGTGCTCCTCCCAGCAATGCGTGAGAAGGCCTCTCGCGCTGAGCCCTCAGCAGCTTTGGTGGTGTTTGCCTTTTTAATTTTAGCTGTCCTAATAGGCAGGTAGTGATATCTCATTGTGGTTTTAATTTGCATTTCTCTGATGATTAATGAGGTTAAGCATCTTTTTCACGCGCTTACTTCTCAACTGTACATCTTCTTTGGTAAAGGAACTAATTTTTTTTGCTGATTACTTTTATTGGGTTGTTTGTTTTCTTATGGTTTAGTTTTAAAAGTTCTTTATGTATTCTTGATATAGGTCCTTTCTGAGGTAAATGATTTGCAGTATTTTCTCCCAGGCTGTAGCTTATCTTTTCAACTCCTGGAAAGAGTTCTTTGCAGAACAGAAATTTTTCATTTTGATACAGTCCAATATATCAATTTTTTCTTTTACAGGTAGTGCTTTTAGTGATATATCGAAGAAATCCTTGACTAACACCAAGTCATGAAGATTTTCGTCTATGTTTTCTTCTAAGAGTTTTATAGTTTTACATTTTACACTTAGGTCTGTTATTTATTTGGAGTTAATTTTTCATACAGAGTGAGGTTATTTGTTTAAATTTATTTATGCATATGGATCCCCAATTGTTACAGCATCGTTTGTTGTAAAAACTATCATTCCTCCATGAATTGTACCTTTGTCGAGTGTCAGTTGTCCATATTTGTGTTGGTCAATTTCTGGACTCTCTAGTTTGTTCCATTGGTCTATGTGTCTTATCCTTTCACCAATACCATATTGTCTTGACTGCTGTACTTTTATAGTGCATCTTAAATCAGGTAATGTGAGTGTTCCAAACTTGTTCTTCTTTTTCAGGATTGTTTCTGCTATTCTAATTCCTTTAACTTTCCACGCAAATTTTAGAATCAGCTTGTGTATATCTACAAAGAATACTGCTGGGATTTTGATTGGAGTTGCATTAAATGTATAGATCAATTTGGGGGTATTTAATACTACCTTTGATCTCTTTCATGAGTTTTGTAGTTTTCAGCATACAGATCTTAATATTTTAATTTTAAATCTTTTACAGGCTGAATTATGGAAATGGGAAGCGAAGAAGAAAAATGGGAGAAGCTGGATGCGGAATTTGATCACTTTGTGGTAGATATGAAGCCCTTTGTTCTAAAATTACCCCATAGGTCAGGTAAGAGTATGTTTGAAAATTACGTTCTTAAAATTAATTTTTTTCTTTGTATTATTTAGTCAAACCCATGAACTTTCAAAATGAAAAGTGGATTCATTTAATAACAGTTTTCATCTTAAGCTGATAAAGGATTGTTTACCTTGAGCTGTTGGAGGGTAAACAGAAATTTAGTCATGGTGAACTACTGAACTGTGGAAAGGTATTATTACTGTGAGACCACTTCTCACAGGTCATGAGCTTAAATTGCATGGGTCTTTAAAGTTGGCTGTTACTGTTTTTTCCTGCGTCTTTTTCCTCCTACCATGAAGATGGTTCTTCTTTCAGGAGCCTACTGTCCACCTGTCTCTGACCCTTTTGTTTATCAAAGCAGAAAAGAATCTGTTAGTCTTACATGCTCATTGGTTGACTGACTAAAATCAAGTGTGAATGCGTTTTTGTTGGCATCTTGTCTGCAATTCCTAACCTTTTCTCCTCTGTGAGTCTTTGTCTCAAGTAAAAAAGGTTTATCAGAGAGCAGTTGAAGAGAGTTTGAGGGGCAGGGAAGACCCTCTGAGTCATAGTAGGCGTAAGGCTGGCCGTAAAGGTAAATCTGATTTGGGAGCTTTCGCGAGGAGGGTTCGGAGTGGGGCCAGGAGACCGGCTTTTACCCCCGTGTTGTCCAAGTCCCCTGTTTCTGTGAGGTGTCTGAGTCAACTTCGTATTCAACATGAGGCGCCGACTCAATGTTAGATCTTTATTCCAGGGAGCTGCACTGGGAAGAGGGAGCGCAGTGTATGAGTTACGCGTTCTGTGGTCACCCGTCGTACCAGGCAGGGCCTGCAGCCTGTCCGAGTCCAGGGTGGCTTGGCATGGTCTTCCCTTCACGCCTCTTCCTCTGCCTTCTTCTCTTGCCTTGTTGGATGGTAACCTCTTCTTTCTTCTTCTGCTTTTCTTAAAATGAATATTTCCTGTCCCGTGGCTCATTCACGATTAGTTGAATTAGTATTTAATGATATTTCTATACTGTGTCCTCTTCTGATACTCAGTGCCTTTTTTTCCTTCTTGTCTTAGATCTGCTGATTAGCATAAGTGTATATTAAAATCTCTCATTATAAATGTACTTCAGACTATCCTCATATTTCATCTTTTTTTTTAAAGATGCAGTATCACTTTTTAAAAATTAATTTATTTATTTTTGGCTGCATTGGGTCTTTGTTGCTGCACATGGGCTTTCTCTAGTTGGGGCGAGTGGGAGCTACTCTTCCTTGTGGCGCGTGGGCTTCTTGGGGTGACTTCTCATTGCAGTGGCTTCTCTTGTGGAGCACGGGTGCTAGGTGCGCGGGCTTCAGTAGTTGTGACTCGCGCGCTCTAGAGCGCAGGCTCAGTAGTTGTGGGGCACGGGCTTAGTTGCTCCACGGCATGTGGGATCTTCCCGGACCAGGGCTCGAACCCATGACCCCTGCATTGGCAGGCAGATTCTTAACCACTGCGCCACCAGGGAAGTCCCTCTTCTTTTAAAAAGGGATTTGGGGTACATAGAATTGGATTAATTGTGATCTTTGGTTCATGACTCATTGTCAGTATGTATTGGTACATCCCTGACCCTCTTTTATGTAATTAATTCATAATGAATGCTCAGACACTCACATCCCAGTCAAGAACCTGAACATTCATAATAACTTAAATTTCATTATAGTTAAATTCTACTTTTGATAATGGTTTTCGCCATTATTTTAAATAGAGGAATTAATTTTTTTCGCTAGCTGGATTGTTGTACTAAGTTGTATTCACCGACTATTATATGGATCTCAGTTTGCTGCAGGGCGTATAAACATATAGTTTGAAAAACTGTTTGCTTAAGTTTATCCGCTTTAGTTTGTATTTTCTTTTTGCACAAAGTACACCTGATATTTCAAGAAGTTTGTTTTGTGATTATATAATTTTCAAAGCTAAAAATACAAAAGTTATTTAGAGACTACCTTTCATACATGTAGTGATAAATCCAGTATGAGCAAAGTGGTAAATCTGCCCCAGGGATTTTTGTAGGTAAAACAATAAATGAATATGACCTTTAGAAACTAAGACATTGAAGCAGATTTATGATTTGTGTTAGATATATAATCCTCAAATTGAGTTAGACTGATAAAAGATTAATGTCAAAATGGTTTTCCTGAGACCTAAAAACAATTCTGTGTCGTGGTAAGATAAGATAATCAATAGGTCATTATATGTGGATTAAACTGTGCTACATTTTTAAGGTAGCTTTTAAAGGGATAATTATTTTTCAAAATTACATGTAAATATGTAACCCTCAATTGTTTTTAGAGAGGTTAAAAGAAATTCCTAAATAAATCATCCACAAATCCCTGAAGATTACCAGTTTAATAAATAAAACATTTGAGATTCAATTTTAGATTAGGTTTAAAATGCTAAATAAGATTGCATTCTCTCTCTCTTGGTTTGTGTAATGAGAATTACAGAAAGATTTTTCAACACAACGGAAATTATTTTAGAGATGGTTTTACAGCAACCTTTTTTTTTTTAAACATCTTTATTGGGGTATAATTACTTTACAATGGTGTGTTAGTTTCTGCTTTATAACAAAGTGAATCAGTTATACATATACGTATGTTCCCATATCTCTTCCCTCTTGTGTCTCCCTCCCTCCCACCCTCCCTACCCCACCCCTCCAGGCGGTCACAAAGCACCGATCTGATCTCCCTGTGCTATGCGAACAGCAACATTTTTGTCTCAGATTTATTTGGTAGCAATCCTGAGATCTTATTACTAGTTTAAAGTTAAACTCTAGACCAGGGTGGGTTGGCAAACTGTAGCCCCTGGGCCACATCCAGGCTGCTGCCTTTTTTATAAAGTTTTATTAGAAAACAGCCATAACCATTTGGTGACGTGTGGTGTGAATGGTGTGTGGCTGCTTTCATGCTACAGCGGCAGAGTTGGCTAGATATCATATGGCTGCAAAACCTAAAATATTCGCTGTCAGCCAATCCCTGCTGCAGACTAGAGCAGATGTTTTATGGGTCTTTAATGTAATGTTTTATTTTTTGAAAACTCAAGTCTCTAACAGCTCCTGTGTATTTCTAGAGCGGCAGAGGTGTGCACTTTGGATTAGAAAACTGTGTGAGCCTTCAGGAACAGGAGCAGGGGTCACAGGCAGGAGGAATCGGAATCTGTACGCAAAGCTCTTACTACACATGCTCAGGCGAGGGGCTCTCGAGGGCCCTTTCACTCACCGCCCTGAGCCAGGGACGCTGAAAACTTTACCTTCATACATGGTAGGTGTCTTTGACCAAAAGATGCATTCGTTTGTTTCTCTAAAAGTGTCAATTTATCATCCCATTTGGGAATGGTCATATTATTAAGCTACTAAAACTATTTTTTTGCTCCCTGATTCAGTTTTTTTCCGCCTTGAATGGAAATCAGATATTGAGCTCTAATGGAACCATACTTAATTGATTTAGTCATCCTCCAGTATTCTACAATATTTCTAAAAACATTAAAATGAATTTTTAAATATTGGGCCTTAATTTTCCACTAATTTTCACTGGATTATGTAATAATTTATGGATGTCAGTAAATTCTAGTTTATTAAGCTCTTCTGTATGTATTATTTAATGTAACGAGAGGTTGGATTGAATTACTTTTTTTTAAAGTTTTTTAGAAAAATTTATTATTTATTTATTTATTTTTGGCTGCGTTGGGTCTTCGTTGCTGCGCGTGGGCTTTCTCTAGTTGCAGCGAGCGGGGGCTACTCTTCGTTACAGTGCGCAGGCTTCTCATTGTGGTGGCTTCTTTTGTTGCAGAGCACGGGCTCTAGGTGCACGGGCTTCAGTAGCTGTGGCACGCGGGCTCAGTAGTTGTGGCTTGCGGGCTCTAGAGCGCAGACTCAGTAGTTGTGGTGCATGGGCTTAGTTTCTCTGCTGCATGTGGGATCTTCCCAGACCATCGTGTCCCCTGCATTGGCAGGCGGATTCTTGTTTTGTTTTTTTTATTATCTTTTGGCTGTGTTGGGTCTCTGTTGCTGCACGTGGGCTTTCTCTCGTTGCGGCGAGTGGGGGCTTCTCTTTGTTGCGGTGCGTGGGCTTCTCATTGCGGTGGCTTCTCTTCTTGCAGAGCACGGGCTCTAGGCACCCGGGCTTCAGTAGTTGTGGCGCGTGGGTTCAGTAGTTGTGGCTTGCGGGCTCTAGAGCACAGGCTCAGTAGTTGTGGTGCACGGGCTTAGTTGCTTCACGGCATGTGGGATCTTCCTGGACCAGGGCTTGAACCCGTGTCCCCTGTATTGGCAGGCGGATTCTTAACCACTGCGCCACCAGGGAAGTCCCAGCCCATCTATTCTTTTTTTTTTTTTTTTTTCTTTTTGCTGTACGCAGGCCTCTCACTGTTGTGGCCTCTCCTGCTGCGGAGCACAGGCTCCGGACGCGCAGGCTCAGCAGCCATGGCTCACGGGCCCAGCCGCTCCGCGGCATGTGGGATCCTCCCACACCAGGACACGAACCCATGTCCCCTGCATTGGCAGGCGGACTCTCAACCACTGCGCCACCAGGGAAGCCCCCATCTATTCTTAATGACCGAAGGTAGAACATTTTCTGAAACACATGCAGATGTTGAAATATGAGTGTATTGTATCATGCTTTCCCTTTCACACTCATTTTATGGAATTGTAGGAAAGGGCTTTATTTTACTAATGTTAGTAATGTAAAGGCCTAGAGACCTGTCTTGGATTTTTCATCTAGCTTGTGGGATACTGCAGGATGACCAGAAACTTTTATTTCTGGTTTTTATTGATTTTGGTTTCTCTGCCTACTGATGTGTGTGTGTGTGTGTGTGTGTGTGTGTGTATGTGTGTGTGTGTGCGCGCGCGTGCAGAGTAGTTAATGATCACAGAAAGAAATAGGAGAGCACATGATTTAAAAAGAACTTTTCACTTATCTTTTCATACAGCTAATATTCCTTTTGTAATATAAATCATTATTATCTGATGTATCTGTCATGTAATTTTATCATTTATCAGATTTCTTATACAGCACAACATAACTAAAATGTAAATAAGTTATCCATTTTATGTATTTTAATATTTCATTGAATGATACATTTTTATATATTTTTATGTAATTGAATTTGAGTATTTGAAAGGTTGTCACTAAACTTGATGGAAATCTTAACTGATTATCTCATATAGTACATTTTGAAAGAATAATTTTTCTAATTTTTAAAAATCAGTCCATCTATTTTGATGAACCAAATCCAGCACAAGCCAAAGGATTGTCCAGCCCAGAAGGATTACCAGACTGGGTGATGGGCGAGCTGGGGAACGGTGAGCACAGACTCAGCGAGTCACGGACGCTCTCTTCTGGAGAAGATTGCTCTTTGGTACAGTCGCCGACCCATGTCCAGAGGTACGCCATGAACTTGGGGTTTCAAGTGTGTTTCATTATTTAGCCCATCTTTGGAACTGGTAAGTACATTCCATTTTTCCATGTTTTTTTTATGGTAAGCAGTTGGTTTACTTTATATTTTTGCTATGAAGTTGAGGGCTATGAAGGAATGTTGTATAGTTAAAATAACAGTTTTGCTTTTCCATTTGTTGTATATTCAAGATTATAGTATGTTTTTAGCTGCTTTTTGGATATATGTTAAATATTTCTATCTAGTCCACTGCTTGGAAAGTGGTGCCTGAAAATCTTTAAATGACACAGTTCTCTGTTTCCCTTTATGACAAGCGTGAATTAAGGACATTTCACTGACTTCAACCAAATATAACATCCTCCATATCCATCTGGAAGCTTATGCTTGAACTTCTGTCCTTTCCCCTCATTGAACAGTGTTCGTTTTGATTTAATAAAACAATGAATGCAAACATAAACCCTATTAAACGTGCTTTCTTACTAGAGTACTAAGCTTAAATAGGATTTTTAGTACAAATAAACGTGAACTTCTGAGTTTGTTAAGTACACAATAAAACAGTTGTTGTAGTATAACTTTTGGCCTTCAGGATGGGTAGATTTAAATTGGACTTTTATCAGATTTTGAGTTTTACCTTTGGCATGTTCCCTGAAATGTTAAAGTATTGGACAGTGTCGATTCTTACATTACTCCTCACCATTCTCTTGGTAATTTTAACTTTTGGAATTTGAATAGGTTATGGATATGTAATCTTTCTTTTCTGCTATAATTTTTTTTGGTTTATTCCTTAAAAGATACAGAAATCTTATTAGTAATTTGAAGTGTCTTCGTAGTTGATATAGTCTGGTTATGTTTTTCAGACCTCAGGTATTATGGTGGAAAAGAACAGGTGAACAGAAAGCAAGAGATCCAGTCCATATGAAATTTTTTTATTAGAAAGGGGAAACAAATTAATATGGAACAGGAAGAGGTGATATAATTAAGGACATGTTTCGGAAGAGGGAAAAGGAATGAATAGATGAGTCCAAAGCAGGCGGTGTTAAATACTAATTTTTGCCTTCCTAGGAGATTCAGAAGCAGAAGAGTTGTGACTGGAATTTTTGTTAGCTGTGTAGCAGTAAGTTGGGGTGTAAGGAGATTGTGGTCTCGTTACAGAGACTGAGGCAGGGACAGTGTTCTTCCTGTCTGCACGGTATTTCCAGTGCCTGGCCCTGGGTGGGCACCTGTGACCAACGGTATGAGTCTTAGTTTTTGGTGAGTGCCTACATGAGTCAGTGAATGGGCTGTTAGGCACTGCCACACATTGAATTTATTCTGGACACAGCCTCTTTGAGGCAGGCATATTGTGGCAGAGAGAATGGCTCACAAGGATTTGCAAAAAGTACTGTTAGAAAAAGTTGAGGGAAGGATAAATTTTAGAAGAAGTTAAGGGATGTGTGGTTATAGGCTACAGAGATGCCCTGTTTGTGTCCTAACCTTTTTATATTTTTAACAATGCAATTAGTAAAGGCAATGAAGGAACTGGAAAAGGCAAGTCTCTTTCTAGTCAAGTGTTAGAATTTCACTAAGGCCAAGGCCAAGTAGGGCTGCAAAAACAAAACTTCTCAGGGGTATCTTTACTTACATGCTTCTCTTAACTTAACTTGATCTATTTAAAAATTTTAATTTGCATGTACATTAATTAACAGATATTTGTAATTTTATGTACATGAAGGCACTTAAAAGTAAAACTAACATTTACTTCATCTAAAGGCAATACAATTGATTTAAGACCAGATACAAAATGTGTGAGATCAGATCAGTAGTGGTGGTGGAATCTATTGATGGTCTGACTTCATATTTTTTTCTGAAGTTGTTCCTTTGCTCTGAGTGGTCATACTGTGCTGCTGAAAAAGTTAGAATCTGCTCGTGTTGACCTAATACATCTCCTCCGTTCTGCAAGGAATTGTTTAAAAAGTTTAAGAGGCTTATAATATTTGACACATGTATGTTTTTGTAGTGAATAATTTATTGTTACTTAGAACTGAAGTTTAATGCTGCCTCATAAATGTTACAACCACTTCAACTTGTCCTTTGAACATCCTCTTTAATCTTAAAAGATTTTCCCCCTTAGTGTTTCTGTTTTGATCACTTTATAAAATCCTGCTTTACTTAGACCTTTTTGTATGTGAAGTATTTCTCATGGCATTTTAGATTATGCTGTTTGTGTCCTAGCCTTTTTATATTATTAAAGATGCAGAGTCCTTCTGAAGCCCCTTTGTTAGGACCCTATTCAACAGAGACGGCACCTGCCCTTTACCTTTATTCTTCCTGTAGGATATGGCATGCAGCCTCATTCTAGACACATTAGAAGTATTACGAGGTCATATTCTGTCAGGCTTATTATCATGCTTTTTTCCACCAAATACACATTGCACACTAGTAGACTTAGCATTTCACTTCAGACAGTTTCAACACATAACTAGTCCTGTCCTGGTTTTATCCTTTTTCATAGTTCTTGGTGTAAGCTTATGTTATTACCCATGGTTTATTTTATAAAAACCACTTTCCAAATTGCCTTGCCATTTTATTAGAGATCTTTTATTGTATTTAATGTCAAATAGCTGCTTCCTTTCTTGACAATGAAATACTTGAATTATATTTGAACTTGGAGCATGGTTTTACAAAATGTTACTAATGAGACCATAGACATAGATCTCCTGCCTGTACAGTTTGGTTAATTTCATTTAGACAACCATGAGATACATCCATATAAATGACTTCCCAGTCATCTTTCAGGTGCTTACCATTGAGAGATGGTAAAGATCCTGATTGTCTTTGTGGTACACAGAGTTTCAGGTGGCCCCGAGATCCTGCTCTGGGTGTTGACAGCCTTGTACAGTCCTTCCTCCTTGAGTGTGGGCAGGACCTGTGAGTGGCTTCTAACCAATAGAGTATGGCAGTGGTGATGGGCTGTCACGTCCGTGAATACATTGCGATACATAAGACTCTGCCCTGCTGGCAGACTGGCTCTAGAGGCTTGCTGTCTTTTCCTTGCTGGCTTGAAGAAGCAGGCTGCCGTGAATCCCATATCCAGAAGGAACGGAAGCTGCTGACAACCGTGACAGTGGGGAAGCAGATTCTTCCCTCATTGAGTCTCCAGATGAGAACCCAGCTCTGGGCAAACCCTGATTGCAGCCTTGTGTGGCCTTAAGCAGAGGACTGAGCTCGGCTGCACCTGCACTTCTGACCCACAGAAACTATGAGAAAATGTATGTGTTGTTTAAAGCTGTTATGTCTGTGGTAACTGGTTATGCAGCAATAGATGACTGATACAGTTTTTATCCTCATTTTAGAAAATTATACAGTCTATATATGATGCACGCTCTTTGTAAAAACCTCAGTGTAGAACTATGAAGGGTAAAAAGAGTCCTTCCCTCCATGTTCTTGCTTCACTTCCCTCACGAGAGGTAGTTGGCATCAACAGTTTGGTGTGTATCATTCCATAGTACACACATACCCACACGTATGTAATTAAAAATTATAGGGCTTCCCTGGTGGCGCAGTGGTTGAGAGTCCGCCTGCCGATGCAGGGGACACGGGTTCGTGCCCCGGTCCGGGAGGATCCCACATGCCGCGGAGCGGCTGGGCCCGTGAGCCATGGCTGCTGAGCCTGCGCGTCCGGAGCCTGTGCTCCGCAACGGGAGAGACCACAACAGTGAGAGGCCCGTGTACTGCAAAAAAAAATAAAAAATAAAAATAAGTTGGCTTGTACTACATGTATTATTCTTTTGTCACTTAACTGTGTCTTAATCCTGTGTCATGTAACCTGTGTAATCTTTTTCATCACAGATAATAATCCATAGCATAGATTTACTGTAACTTACCCGTCTCGTTGCTTTTGATTCTTTAGTGTTAAAAGAACGCCTTAGTTAACTTCCTGGTGCATATATCATTATGCGCCTGTGTGTGTTTGGGCTATTAGTGATGCTGTAGCTGGGCACAGTAAAACATTTAATGGGTGAGCTGTTGGTGGGATTATTAGTAGGTTCAACACCTTGTGCAATGGTAACAAAAATATATGGGCTAGTATGGAATGATCTCTAAGATGTATAAAGTTCAAAAGAAGTACATAAAAGTGTAGTAAGCTTCCATTTGTGTGTGTGTGTGTGTGTGTGTGTGTGTGTGTGTGTATTTTAAAGAGTATATATGGATACGTATGGGTACGCGTGCATGGAATATTTCTGGGTGCCACATACGAAACTGTTTTACCTTTAGGGAGTGGGAGTAATCTGGTGTGAAAAGTTCAAAAATTTTTTGTACACATGTCTATGTTATTTTTAATAATCACACATTTTTTGATAAATGGTGTCAGGTTGCCTTCCAAAACACTATCTTATTAAAAAGCTTGGGCATACACACTATTTACAGTAGTTACGCACGTTAATAAATCTAACCATATATAGCAAATACACAGATTTAAACATAAGAATGAAATTTTCCCAATGAACAGTCTCAGTGTTTGTGGATTTCACTTGTATTTCTAGTTTGTTAAAATAGGAACCAAGTGAGGCAAGTTGTACGTTTATGGAGCACCTACTGTATGCTAAATACTCTTCTAGAAATCTTTTGTAAGTTATCTGATTGCATCCTGTCTGTAGTTCTGTGAGGTTGACAAAATTGCCCTTTGTATTTATTGATGAGGTAACAGCTTCAGTAAGGTCAATAAACTTTCCCAGTGATGGATTCAGTATTGGAATCTAGGTCTTTGTGATTCCAGACCCCATATTCTTTCTGGTGTTCCATGTAGGCATGAGTACTTTATGCAGCAAACATGGAAACTTCACTATAATCCATTTTTTCTCCACTTGAGCTGTGTTAGCAATCTTGGGCGACTATACCTTTGTTCTTGGTTATTTCTAGGTTGAGCTGAAATGAGGCAGTTTGCCTTTGCTCAGATATCACTTCTGACACTTGGCAACCATGTATCCTCAGGCAGCTTACTTACTTTCTCTAAACCCCAGTTTCGTCTCCTGTAAGTTGGAGATGGGGGTAGTACTAACGTCAGAGTCGTGTGGGTGAAGTGCATACTGCACGTCGAGCTTCTGACCCGGGACCTGTGAAAGTGCTGGCTGTTGCTAACGCCATCATCAGTGGTGCGGGGATGGTTACTTTAACAGGCCACACAGGGGCTTGCTTGTTAGAGTGACTGCTCTTTTGCTTCTCTCATTATTTAATCTTCCCAAAGGGTATTGTCTTAAGGTCCATTGGTCATTAATTATTTTCAGTTCCTAAAAGTCATTCTGTGTTTCTGAGAGAAAGAAATTAATGTTATGCAGAAAAGTTCAGATTGTAAGTATGATTCCTGCACACTCTCAGAATAAAGAGAGGTAATAGTATTTTAGAAGAGGCTTTTGGGAGTTCCTTGGTGGTCCGGTGGTTAGGACGCAGTGCGTCCACTGCTGGGGCCCCGGGTTCAATCCCTGGTCAGGAAGCAGATCTTGAAAGCCACGCAGCGTGGCCAAAGAAATAAAAAAATAAAGTAAAAATAAAATAAAAGAGGTTTTGAATCAGTCTTTATTTAGATAACTCAGCAAGCCCCCTTTTCCAGGATAGAGGGAACACAGTGTGGCTGGCCCTGTTTTTAAACATTTTATCACAGCGTGTATTAGAAGCTGCCTAAGTGACATTAGACTTCAGTTCTTGTCGTCTCTCTGTGCTTTTTTCTGTGCATTATCCCAAAGACAGACACAAAGGTAATAGATTTTATTTTGTCCTCCTGTTCTGTGAAAAATGTTTTGAAGCTTCTTCTTTTTTTTTTTTTTTGCGGTACGCCGGCCTCTTACTGTTGTGGCCTCTCCCGTTGCGGAGCACAGGCTCCGGACGCACAGGTCCAGTGGCCATGGCTCACGGGCCCAGCCGCTCCGTGGCATGTGGGATCCCCCCGGACCAGGGCACGAACCCGTGTCCCCTGCATCGGCAGGCGGACTCTCAACCACTGCACCACCGGGGAAGCCCTGAAGCTTCTTTTTAATGGCTTGTAATTATTTTTATAGCTTTTCAGTCAAGTATGATGTGGTCTGGTAGCTTATCACCAGAGTGTAGTTAGGTTCTGGGATAGGGGACGATGAAAAAGAATGATGTAATACCCCTTATTGTTTCTACTGGAAACTTTGGTTAAGAGTTACGGGTTAGGAGAAAGCAAAGAGGAGAGATGTGGAATCAATGCCGACCTTTAAACACTGCTTCACGGTGGAGGAGAGACAATGCTGCTTATTTTAGAGGACTTCACTGCTGAGAAAGAAGGCAGCAGTTGTTTACATTTCCTCAGATGCCACTTTATAAAGAGTCATCATCCAGATTGCTTAAGAATTCTAGGAGCATGCAAGCAGAATTATTATTTATTATATATGACTTTTACCATATTAGATTTAGGTTAATTTTACATAAATTAAAGTTTTATCTTTTGATTTATGTTGTATCCTTCAAATAACAAATATGTTCATACCTTTAAGAAAGGACTTGGAGAATAATTATCCTATTTTACATGAGTGTAGAGGACTATAATTTGTGCATCTTGCTTTAATGAGATCTTTCCATGGGTTATTTGGTGCCAGATTTCAGTTTGGAATGGAGAATCTAATTATAGTCCTGCCCTTATGGAAAATATGATTTGCTTTACAGTGAGCCTCTTTATGATGTGGTTTTCCAGGAATGCATTGTGGCGAAGAGCGGGGACTGTGTCCTTTAAAAATGTCTCCCAGTACAGCCAGCGTTTCGTGTGCTGGTACAGTTTAAGAACATCGCCAGCAGATGGTGACCAAGTATAATGAAAAAATGTACTTATGGTTGAGTATGTTGATCTGTGTGAAAAAACAGTTTTCACTTTAAAAATATTGATTTAATTTTTAGTCTGTATACTCAACTATAGTAGATAGAATCTTTTAAATTTGTTAAACTCCATTTCTATATGTAAATGGCACTGACCTATAAATAGCCTCTGCTTCTAAATTGTTGGATGAATTTACAGGAGAGCTTATCATTACCTTTCCTTCCTAGGATTTCTTTATGTCCATTGGCATAGATAATTATGGTTAGGGTTACATGTAGTAAAACATCCTTAAATATTATTCACAAAAAGTACATTCATTTTATTTAAGAATTGCCCTGTTGATTAGGCAAAGATACATTCTGCACTAGTACATGACGTATGTTCGTTCCATACGTATACTACGTATATTCTGCAGCAGTGTAATACAGCATCCCGCAGTGGTGGGAATGTTCCGCAGCTGTGCTGTCCAGTATCGCAGCCACTATTCACATGTGACTGCTGAGCACTTGCAGTGTGGCTACTGTGGCTGAGGAATTGAATTTGGGGTTTTAATTAGTTCAAGTAGCCATATGTGATTAGGGGCTACCAAGTGGGGCTTGGAGTTCTAGACCTGAGTCTTCCTGCCAGGTGGAGAGCTGCTGTCTAGGTGGGCAGTGGGAGGTGGGTGTTGGTGCATCTAAACTGCCTCTGCCCCCGGGAGAGACCTGTGCTGTGTGCTTACTGCACTTCCTGGGTATCTCCCTTCTTTGGTGAGGATCGCCTGTGATCAGTATCTGGTAGCTTCCTGTTGGTCAGTCTAAGGTTTAAGAGGACCTCTCCCCAACAAGTCTTTTTGGAAGAAAGAAAAATTAATCATTTTTCTTAAATTAATGAAAGAAAAGTCAATCTTTTTCATCATTGTGTTTGGAGAGAACGTTTAGTGAGAAACAAATGTGATTAACTTGGTCTTTTTGCCAGAATGGACACTTGTTAGGCAGATGTTTAACCTTGAGCTCTAGGGGTAAGACTGCTTCATAAACAAGGGATGGAAACTTTCTTAGGATCCTCAGTAGAACAGTATGTTTCACACCCTCATGGGACCACTTAGCTGCTCATTAATTTTCAACAGTGATGTGCTAATTAAATATCATTCTTAGGTATTTACCAAGGCAAGGCCAAGTGACAGCAATTTGTAACTGAGATGGAATAGCTTTGAAAATAATGGCCTTGCATTTCTTTTAGGCTTTTTTTTCATTGAGTCAGATTTTTGACAAATTTAGTCACTTCTAACTTTTTAAAATTTTTTAACGAGTGGGGCTTTGTAATAAGTATCTCTTTGTTTCACAAGCAAGTTTCTTTTTGTGAGATCATAATATTGAACAGTTTAGTTCTGATTGTTCTTTTAAACAAAAAAGGATGACAGTAAGCTTATATGTGTTGTAAAACTTAGAGGGAATTAAAATACTCTCTTGAGTGTTGATACTATTAAACCAGAGATATATTAATAAACGTTGATTTAAATGAGTGACTTTTAAAGCTGGTTTTTAATTTTAAAATCAAATGTGTTATTTTAAAGTAGGAAATGGGGAAAAATACAAAGTCTTAAAAAGTTTATGAATCTCTGATCATTTTTTGGTTTGGTCAAGCTTCTCATTTATTTAAAATTTAGTTTTGTTTTTTTTATTCCTAATAAAGTTCTCTTTGAAATATTAAAATAAATATATTGTGGATCCGTGGAAGTTATTTTCATTTTCTTATTTTCAGTGTTATTTGATACTTTACTGCGGTATTAATTGTTGCTAATTATTTTTATGTTTCATTGATATTTAGCAATACCGTAAGAAAACTGTTCCGCAGATGGTATATAACAGTATTACTTGCTGCTCAGATGAATGCACAGATGTGAAATCTAAAGTTAGTTCTCATTTTAGTTTTCTGATTTATAAGGCAGTAGTTGTATTACTCTTAAAAAGTTTTACCTCTGTGAAACATAGCATATATGTAAACAGTGTATGGAAATGACAGGTACAGTTTAAAGAGCAGTTAGAAAATAAACGTCCCTATGCTGCTAACCCAGCCAAGAAATAGCACATCACTGCTCCAGGAGACCTTCGGCCGTGCCTCCTCCCCCTTGTCCTGAAAGGCCAGCGCTCTGTATTCTGTGTTGATCATTTCTTTGCTTAGATCAACATAGAGAACATGACCAGCTCTCCAGAAACCTCTCTCTCGCTCCCTCCCAGTCATTTATCGTCCCCGCAAAAGGTGACCACTATTTTGCATTATATCAACATAGGTTAGTTTTTGGTTCATAAAGTATTTTCACTTTTTTCCAGCTTCTTTTGTTCAGCATTATGTAGTGAGATTGATCCATGTTGTTGCATTTAGCAATGGATTTTTCTTTGATTACTGTGTGAATATATCACATTTTTATTTCCATTCTGCCATTGTTGGATGTTTGGGGTTGTCCCAGCTTCTAGCTATTACAAATAATCCTGTGAACATTCTTTCACACGTCTTCTAGTGCACATATGTATACTGTGTTGACTTGGAAGTGTAATTATGGTAGATGCTGCCAAAGAGTTTTCCAAAATGGTTATAGCAATTTACATTTCCACCAGGAAGGCTTTCAAAGTCTGTGGCTCATTGTCTTTACCAGTACTTGGTTGTTCAGTTTCTTTTAGCTTCAGCAATTCTAGTCTGGTACATGTGAGTTTTAATTTGCATTTTCCCTCATGACTAATGATATTGAGCACACTTTTCTATGCCTGTTGACCATTTGGGTATCTTCTTTTGTGAAGTTCCTGTTTGTTCCCATTTTAATAAAAATGGTTTGTCAGTCTTTTCTCCATTGATTTGTTGCAACTCTTTATATATTCTGGAAACAAATTCTTTGATACATGTATGGCAAATGTCTTCTCCCACGTTCACTGGTATGTTCTGTTGAACAATATTTAATTATAATATAATTATTTTTAGTCAGTCATCTCTGATATTCTTTTTTGTGTGTGTCCTGTTTAAGATTTCTTACCTTGCCTGTCTCAAGATCATGGGGATACCTTCTAGAAGCTTCCTTATTTTACCTTTCTCATTTGGATATGTGCTATATCTGGAGTTGATTCTTATGTATGAAGTGATGTAGGGGTCATCCCCCCACCCCTCCTGTGGATAAATGATAGCCATCTGACCCAGTATCATTTAAAAAAGCTATTTTTCCCCACTACTATAGTTGACACCATTATTGTAAACCAGAAAATCTTACTTGTGTGGGTTTCTGGACCCTTGTCTCCTCCAATGGTCTCTCTGTGTGTGTACTAATACTAACCACGCTGCCTTAGTTACTGTGGCTTTAAAATAAAGTCTTGATTTTTGGTAGTGCAGTGCATGCACTCCAGGTTTCTTCTTCTTTAAGACTGCCTTGACTCTTTTTGGTCCTTTGCATTCCCATATAAATTCTAGAATTATCTTGCCAGTTTTAATAACACACATACACATGCCCCTGTTGAGATTTTGATTGAGAATGCATTGAGTCTGTAGATCAACTTGGGAAGAATTAATATCTTTATAATATGGAATTACTCCAAGCCCCAGGCAAGCAATGCTCTGCTCTCTGTCACTATAGTTTTGCCTTTTCTAGAAGTTACATATGAGTGGAATCATGAATTATGTAGTCTTATGCATCTGGTTATTGTTTTTGAAGTTCATGTGGCATGTATCAGTAATTCATTCCTTTTTATTCCTGAATGGTATTTCACTGATGAGTATATTACATTTGTTTATCCACTGACTTGTTAATAGATATTTGGATTGTTACCAGTTTTTAATTATTCTGAATAATGCTGCTATGGACATTCATATACATATTTTTGTTTGGACATGTGTTTTTCATTTCTTTTGTGTAGATATCTAGCAGTGGGTTGTGTGGTAAGTGTATTTTTAACTTTTTTAGGGAATCAAACCATTTTCCAAAATAGTACCATTTGACATCCCCATTAGCAATATGAGTGTTCCAGTTTCTTCACATCCTCAACTCTTGGTATTTTCTGTGTTTTAGATTTTGGCCGTTGTAATGAGCATGTTAGTGGTATCTCGTGGTTTTAACTCACATTTTTCCTAATGACTAATGATGCTGAGCATCTTTTCACATGCTCACTGGCCATTTGTGTCTCTTCTTTGGAGAAATGTCTATTCTAGTAGTTAACTGCTCCCCACACGCCCAACATACAATAATTACTATAGACATTTCTAAAAAGGAGAATAATAGGAGGTACAAAGAAGTCCATAGCAATTCTGAAATCCAGTTGGGTAAATGTTGGAAGTTCCTTAATTAAGGCTCAAGATCTGGGTATAATGCTCCATGTCTCTTGGCTCCTCCCGCTAGGTTTTTGATTCCATCTTCTGAGTTATCCTTTCTTTTTCATGAAAAATAGTAAGTGTTTGCGTTTCGGTAGTTTGTGCTTGCAGGTGAGTAGTTTTCTTAGTCTGCTTCCTTCCAGAAGAATTTTGGGGGTCCAGTGGTCCCTTTTCATTTTGTACTCTGTCCCTTTCAGTCCAAGGACAGTGATTTTGCTGATATAATTTCCTCAAAACCTTTGTAGACCTCCTGTGAATCCTATGTGTGTTCACTCCATTAGACAAAAGCCACATATACTCATCTCTTTTTAGGTTGGGTTACTTCTCAGAAGATTGAAGGACAGTGTCCTTAAGTTTTTCAGAAGCCCTGTTGTTTGAGATGCACACCCTTAATCTTTTTAAAGGTCTTTATGTATGAATGTACTCTGATGTATCACCTTTGATCTTTTTTAAAAAAAAATAAATTTATTTATTTATTTTATTTTTGGCTGCATTGGGTCTTCGTTGCTGTGTGAGGGCTTTCTCTAGTTGCGGCGAGCCGGGGCTACTCTTCGTTGCAGTGCACGGGCTTCTCGTTGTGGTGGCTTCTCTTGTTGTGGAGCATGGGCTTTAGGTGCACAGGCTTCAGTAGTTGTGGCTCGCGGGCTCTAGAGCGCAGGCTCGGTAGTTATGGTGCATGGGCTTGGTTGCTCCGCGGCATGTGGGATCTTCCTGGACCAGGGTTCGAACCCATGTCCCCTGCATTGGCAGGCTGATTCTTAACCACTGCGCCACCAGGGGAGCCCTGATCTTTTTGATCTTAACAAAAGGTTGTTGATTTGTACTGTTGGCTTAATCTCTCGGCAGTGCGCAAACTTAGCTTGGTGCCATTTCTTAATTGCTCATGTTTTGCCTCTGGAGAGATGGAGAATTTTTAAAATCATGAAGCCCCAGTTCCTTTTTCTTTAATTGTCCTTCACTTAACTTACTACTCTCCTCTTGCATCTTACTGTAAGCAGCAAGACATACTTTGCTTGGAAATCTACTTAGCTATAGCACTCACCCAATTCATTAGGCACGTTTTCTATTTCTCATGTTATTGAAGATGATGGGGTGGCTTTCTACCACTGTATAAAAAGGATTTCTCACTTCCTTTTGAGCCCTTACTGGCAATGTCCTCAAATTCCAGATTTCTACTAACAGCCTGTTGAAGTCAATTTCGTGTTTCTCTGGCACACTACTGAAAATCCTTCTAGACTCTGACCACTACCTGGTTCAAAAGACACTTCTGAATTTTTAGGCAGCACCTCACTTCCATGTACCCAAATCATTATTAGTTATCTATTGCTGTGTAACAAATTATTCCAAATCTTAGCAGCTTAAAGCAACAAACATTTATTTCATGAGCATAGCTGAGTTTTCTGGCTCAGGTTCTCTTATAAAGCTGAAATCAAAATATTGGCTGAGACTGTGGTCTCAGTTGAAGGTTTAACTGAGGGGATAATCCATTTCTGTTCTCACTTACGTGTTTAATAGGATTCAGTTATATGTGGGCTCTTGGTTTGGGGCCCTCAGTCTTCTATGGCTGTCATCCAGAGGCCTCATCCAGTTACTTGCTTCTGGACTTCTCTGTAGGACAGCCCACAATAGGGCAGCTGGCTTCCATCAGAGGAAGTAAGCAAGATGGAAGCCAGAGTCTTTTTTTTTTTTTTTTTTTTTTTTTTTGCAGTACACGGGCCTCTCACTGTTGTGGCCTCTCCCGTTGTGGAGCACAGGCTCCGGACGCGCAGGCTCAGCGGCCGTGGCTCACGGGCCCAGCCGCTCCGTGGCACGCGGGATCTTCCTGGACCAGGGCACGAACCCGTGTCCCCTGCGTTGGCAGGCGGACTCTCAACCACTGCGCCACCAGGGAAGCCCAAAGCCAGAGGGTTTTCATAAGGTAGTTTTCGAAGTGATAATCCATCACTTTTGCCAGATTCTGGTTATTAGAAGTAAGTCACTAGGTTCAGTCCACACTCAAGAAAAGGGCATTACACAAGGGATTTTGGGATAACTGGGAGGCATATTAGATATTGCCTGGCACAGGGTTCCCCAACCCCCAGGCTATGGACCGCTAACGGTCTGCAGCCTGTTAGGAACCGGGTCGCACAGCAGGAGGTGAGCGGTGGGCAAGTGAGCAACCTTCATCTGCTGCTCCCCGTCGGTCACATTATCACCTGAACCATTCCCCTCCCACCCCCCGTCCGTGGAAAAACTGCCCTCCACAAAACCGGTCCCTGGTGCCAAAAAGGTTGGGGACTGCTAGCCTAGCACATACCTCGGACAAGTACTAAAAGTATAATAGGCATACAACTAGAAAGAAATATAACTAGAGGGATTAAAATGGAATACAATGAAATAGTCAATGAACACAGTCAAAGGAGGTAGGGGAGAAAGAACAGGAACAAAGAAAGATGGGACAAATGTAAAACCAATAGCAAAATGGCAGAGTAAATAGAACCATATCAATGATTACGTTAAATGTAAATGGACTCAACACTCTAATCTAAAGGTAGTGGTTGTTAGACTGGATCAAAAAGCATGAACAAACTGTATGTTGTCTGTAAGAGACATACATACAAGGACAAGTAAATTAAAACTAAAAGGATGTAAAGAGATGTGTAATGGGAGCAACAAACATAAGAAAGCTGGAATGGCCATATTAAATATCAGATAAAATAGACTTTAAGACAAGGAGAATTACCAGAGATGAATAGAATCATTTTGTAATGATACAGGGGTCAATTCATAACCATGACATAACAGTTATAAGTGTATATGCATCAAATAATAGAGCTTCAAAAATACGTGTAGCAAAGGAACCTCCATACTGTTCTCCATAGTGGTTGTATCAATTTACATTCCTACCAACAGTACAGGAGGGTTCCCTTTTCACCACACCCTTTCCAGAATTTATTGTTTCTAGATTTTTTTGATGATGGCCATTCTGACCAGTGTGAGGTGATACCTCATTGTAGTTTTGATTTGCATTTCTCTAATAATTAGTGATGTTGAGCATCTTTTCATGTGCCTTTTGGCCATCTGTATGTCTTCCTTGGTGAAATGTCTATTTAGGTCTTCCGCCCATTTTTTAACTGGATTGTTTGTTTTTTTTGATATTGAGCTCCATGAGCTGTTTGTATATTTTGGAGATTAATCCTTTGTCCGTTGTTTCATTTGCAAATATTTTCTCCCATTCTGAGGGTTGTCTTTTCATCTTGTTTATGGTTTCCTTTGCTGTGCAAAAGGTTTGAAGTTTTATTAGGTTCCATTTGTTTATTTTTATTTTTATTTCTGTTACTCTAGGAAGTGGGTCAAAAAAGATCTTGCTGTGGTTTATGTCAAAGAATGCTTTTCCTTTGTTTTCCTCTAAGAGTTTTATAGTATCTGGTCTTATATTTAGGTCTTTAATCCATTTTGAGTTTATTTTTGTGTATGGTGTTAGGTACTGTTCTAATTTCATTCTTTTACATGTAGCTGTGCAGTTTTCCCAGAACCACTTATTGAAGACACTGTCTTTTCTCCATTATATGTTCTTGCCTCCTTTGTCATAAATTAGGTGCCCATATGTGAGTGGGTTTATCTCTGGGCTTTCTATCTGTTGATCTATATTTCTGTTTTTGTGCTAGTACCATACGGTTTTGATTACTGTAGCTTTGTGGTATAGTCTGAAATTGGGGAGCCTGATTCCCCCAGCTCCATTAAAAATAGAATTATCATATGACCCAGCAATCCCACTACTGGGCAAATATCTTGAGAAAACCATAATTCAAAAAGAGACATGTACCACAGTGTTCATTGCAGCACTATTTACAATAGCCAGGACATGGAAGCAACCTACATGTCCATTGACAGATGAATGGATAAAGAAGATGTGGTACATATATATAATGGAATATTACTCAGCCATAAAAAGAAATGAAATTGAGTTATTTGTAGTGAGGTGGATGGACCTAGAGTCTTCATACAGGGTGAAGTAAGTCAGAAAGAGACAAACAAATACTGTATGGTAACACATATATATGGAACCAAAAAAAAATGGTACTGATGAACCAAGTGGCAGGGCAGGAATAAAGACATAGACGTAGAGAATGAACATGAGGACACAGTGTGGGGAGGGGAAAGCTGGGGCGAAGTAAGAGCAGCATCGACATATATACACTACCGGATGTAAAATAGTTAGCTAGTGGGAAGCAGCAGCATAGCACAGGGAGATCAGCTCGGTGCTTTGCGATGACCTAGAGGGGTGGGATAGGGAGGGTGGGAGGGAGATGCAAGAGGGAGGAGATATGGGGATATATGTATGCATATGGCTGATTCACTTTGTTGTACAACAGAAACTAACACAGTATTGTGAAGCAATTATACTCCAGTAAAGATCTGTTTTTAAAAAAAAATACATGTACCAAAAAGTAACAAGAGCTAAAGAGAGACATAGACAAATCTACAGCCATTGTTGCAGATTTTAACATCCCTTTCTTAGGAATTACGGAGCAACATGACCAAAGAATCAACAAGGATTTAGAAGATTTGAACAATACTCTGAGCTACCTCAACCTAGTTGACATCTAAGAAATACCCCATCCAATAAGTGCAGATTACACATTCTTCAAGTGCACATGGTATGTTCATCGGGATAAGTCACGTCTGGGTCGTAAAAGAAATTCAGTTGGTCTCAAAGGATGGAAGTCACACGGAGCATGTTTTCTGATCTCATCGGAATTTAATAAGAAACAATTATAGTACATCCAGAAAAGCCGTCAAACGTTTATAAATTAAAAAAATTCACTTCTAAATAACCTATTTGTCACGAAAGAAATCACAAGGGTTTATAGAAATTTTGAACCAAATGATAAAGAAAATACAACATATCAAAATTTATGAGATGCAGCTTAGAGGGAAATTTAGAGTTTTTAATGCTTGTGTCAGAAAAGAAGAAAAATCCAAAATCAGTGGTCACAACTTCTCCCTTTGGAAGATGGAAGAATAAGAGCTGAGTGAATCCAGTGTAAGCAGAATGAAGGAAATAAAATAGATAAGAGTGGAAATCAGTGCAACAGGAAAACAATAAAGTCAATGGAGGCAAACATTGTTTTTTTTTTTAAGTTAAATAAAATTGATAAATTCTAGTTAGACTCATGAAATAAAAAGAGAGAAATACATTGGTAAATATAAAAACCTGTAGAATGGTAATTCTGGTTTACAACTCCACTTTTTATTTTTTATAGGGTTACAAAGGCAGTTGAATAAAATGATATCCAACTATATGCTACCTACAAGGGACAAGGGACTCACTTTAGATCTAAGGACACATCCAAGTTGAAAGTGAAAGGATGGAAAAGATATTCCATGCAAATAGTAACCAAAAGAGGGCAGGAGTGGATTTGTATTATAAGAAATAGATTAAGTAATAACCTGTTACAAGAGACAAAGAATGAACTTATATAATGATGAAAGGGTCAATGAACCAGGAAGATATAACAGTTATACACATACATGCACCAAACATCAGAAGTCTTAAATATATGAGTCAAACATCAACAGAATGGAGGGAGAAATAGCTCTACAATAGTGGTAAGAAAACTTCAGTACCACACATTCAGTGATGGTTAGAACAATCAGAAGATCATAAAGAAACAGAGGACTTGAACAACACTGCAGGCCAATTTGACCAAACCAATATATAGAGAACATTCCATCCAACAGCAGTAGAATACATTTTTCTCAAGTGCACATGGAATATTCTCCAGGATAAAACCATTTGATAGTCCACAAAACCAGTTTTAATATATTTTAAAAGATTGAAATCATACAGAGTATCTTTGCTGATCAAACTGTAGGGAAACTAGGAATCAATAGTAAAACTGGAAAATTCATAAATATGTGGAAATTAAATAACACACTCATAGTCAAGAAGTCAAAAAAGAAATCAAAAGGGAAATCAGAAAATATCTTGAGACAAATGAAAATGAAAACACAACATACCAAAACTTATGGGATGCAGTGAAAGCAGTGCTATGAGGGGAATTTATAGTTGTAAAATCTTACATTAAAAAAGAAAAATCTGACATCAGCAACCTAAATTTACATCTTAAGGAACTAGGAAAAGAACAAACTCTGAAGCTAGCAGAAGAAAGGAAATAAAACAGAAAATGGGAAAACATTAGAGAAAATCATGGAAACCACTAGAAAAAAAAGAAGACAACTGAAATCAGACATGAAAGAAGAGACATTGTAACTGATTTTACAGAAATAAAACATTATAAGTGAGTACAATGAGCAGTCGTAAACCAACACATTGGGTAGCCTAGATGAAGTGGATAATTTCCTAGAAACACAGTCTACCAAGACTGAATCATGAAGAAATAGAAAACCTATTTCTATTTCTAGAACAGACCTATAACTAGTAAGGAGATTGAAGCAGTATTCAAAAACCTTCCAACAAAGAAAAGCCTAGGACCAGATAGCTTCACTGGTGAATTCTGTCAAACATTTAAAGAATAGTTAACACCAATCCAAACTCTTAAACTCTTCCAAAATTGAAGAGGAGGGAATACTTCCAGCTTCATGGTATGAGGCCAGCATTACTGTGATACCAAAGCCAGACAAAGACACTACAAGAAAACTACAAACCAATATTCCTGATGAATATTGATGGAAAAACCCTGAAAAAAATACTAGCAAACAATTCAACAGAACATTAAAAGGATTATACACCATGACAAAGTGGGATATATTCACGGAATGCAAGGAAAATTTGACAAATGAAACAATCATTATAGTACACCACATTAACAGAATGATGGAAAAGAAACACGTGATCATCTCAATTGATGCAGAAAAAGCATGTGACAAAATTTAACACTCTTTCATGATAAAAATACTTGACAGACTATGAATAGAAGGAAACTACCTCAAAAGAATAAAGGCCGTATATGAAAAGCCCACAGCTAACAGCATACATAAGAGTGAAAGCAAAAGTTTTACCTTTAAGAGCAGTAGTAAGACAGGGATGCCCACTCTCATCACTTCTATTCAACATAGTACTGGAAGTCCTAACCAGAGCAATGAGGCAAGAAAAAGAAAAGTCATCGAAATTGAAAAGAGAAGAAAAATGATCTCTGTTCACAAATGATATAATCTTACATACAGAAAACTAAATATTCCACAAAAAACTATTAGAACTAATAAACAAATTCAATAAAGTAGCAGGATACAAAACCAACAAATAAAAATCAGTCACAATTTTATACAGTAACAGTGAACAATCTGAAAAGGAAATTAAGAAGACAGTTCCATTTACAACAGTGTCAAAAAGAATAAAATACTTAGGAATAAACTTAACCAAGGACTTGTACACTAAAAACACTACAAAATATTGTTGAGAGGAATTTAAAAAGACACCAGTAAATGGAAAGACATGAGTTCATGGATTGGAAGACTTAATATTATTAAGATGTACAATACAACCCAAAGTGATATATTGAATAATATTGGGTTGGGTAACATGGGAAACCCGAATGAACGTTTTGGCCAACCCAATACAATCCCTATCAAAATTCCAGTGGCTTTTTTTTTCAGAAAAGGAAAAATACTTCCTAAAAGTCATATGGAATCTCAAGTGACACTGAATAGCTGAAACAGTCTTGGAAAAGAAAAGCAAAACTGGAATTCTAACATTTTCTAATTTCAAAACTTCCTACAATGCCACAGTAATCTAAACAGTGTCGTGCTATCCTCAAAGGATAGAGTGAGCTTTCTGCACCAGTGTGCAGTTTTAATCTTACCTCCCTTCTAGTAGCTAGCACCTCATAATAGAGATTAGAGGTGTGGAAAGAAGAAGAGGTAAAAAGTGGCTATAAAATTGCTAGAGTTGAAAAAAAAACATCAGAAATGTTACAACCATGTAAATATTTTGGATATAGCAAGGATGGATTTCCCAACCCAGGTATAGTAGTCTTCCTGTTTCTGGGAAACAAGGCTATTTTGCAGGACGGTCAATGCTGATGCTAGTCTAAGATACATGAAGGAAAGAGAGAACTGTACACAACCCTACAGTTCACTTTCACATTTGGTGTTTGTGCTGGGAAATGTGGGAAGCTAGATCTGTTGCCAGTTTTATTTACCTTTTGTAATGAACATATTTTTTTTTTGCATTTTAAATAAAAAATAACTAGCAGTTTTTGAATTAAATAAGTTTCTTGCTTGGCTATACTGAGATGCTAAATTCACTTGGAGAGAGCACCAAAAATATATATAAGTCCACACACCTTTGGAGATTCTAGTAGTTCTTTGTACTCGATATTTGTTGAAGCAAAGAGGAAATGTACCCAAACCAACCTCTATACAAAGGACAGACAGCACTGTAAATGTGAGTGTGCCCGTTAACACATAATACATTGACCAAATTTGGTAAGCGAGGCACCACAATTTGTCAGTGTTAATGATATAGAGGCCACGGTACTTAGGTACCTGTATGTAGCAATCAATAAAGCGTTTTTTTTTTCCTTATGACTTCATGTTTTATGAAGATGATGCAAAGACTGTTGGGAATGATCTTTAACAAACTATAGAAGGGGTGTCGTCTGCTCTGATATCAGTCTGTGGTTCCTATTCACAAAGCTCCTTGAGGAGAGAGACTGTCTTGCTCACAATTATATTCCTAAGGCCTGTCAGTGTACCATGGAGCACAGTTAATAACTCAGTTATTTGTTAAATGAATATGAATGAATGAACAAATTAATGATTGGATAAATTAGTAAAAAAGTCTGGTACTGGCATAAAGACAGACATATAGACTAATAGATTAGAATAGAGAGCCCAGAGATAAGCCCTTGCATATATGGTCAAATGATTTTTGACAAGGGTGCCAAGACCATTCAATAGGAAAAGGACAGTCTTTTCAACAAATGGCGTGGCAAAACTGGATATTCACATGCAAAAGAATGAAGTAGGACTCTTACTTTTTACTATATATAAAAATTAAGTGGGCTTCCCTGGTGGTTCGGTGGTTGAGAGTCCGCCTGCCGATGCAGGGGACGCAGGTTCGTGCCCCGGTCCGGGAAGATCCCACATGCCGCGGAGCGGCTGGGCCCGTGAGCCATGGCCACTGAGGCTGCGCGTCCGGAGCCTGTGCTCTGCAACGGGAGAGCCCACAATGGTGAGAGGCCCGCGTAACGCAAAAAACAAAAACAAAAACAAAAAAATTAACGCAAAATGGATCAAATACCTAAAGGTAAATATCGGGGGAAAGCTTTATGACGATGGATTTGGCATTGATTTATTGGATATGATACCAAAAGCACAAGCAGCAACCAAAAAAAGCTGTAGATAAATTGGACCATGTCAAAATTAAAAACTTTAGTGCATCAAAGGACGCAATCAGCAGAGTGAAAAGGCAACCCATGGAATGGGAGAAAATATTTGCGAATCACCTACCTGAAAAAGGGTTGATATCCAGAGTATGTGAAGAACCCCACAATTCAACAACAACAAAAACAAACAACCTGATTAAAAAGTGGGCAAAGGACTTGAATAGACATTTCTCCAAAAAATTGATCAGTAATCATTCTGGAAATGCAAGTCAAAACCATAATGAGATGCCATCTATTAGGATGGCTACTATAAAACAAACAAACAAAACAAGTGTTTGGCAAGGATGTGGAGAAGTTGGACCCCTCTGTGCTGTTGGTGGGCATGTAAAATAGTGTAGCTGTGGTTGAACACCGTCAGCAGCTCATCAAAAAAATTAAAAATACAATTACCATATCATACAGAAATCCCACTTCCATGTATATATCCAAAATAATTGAAAACAGGGACCCAAACAGATACTTGTATAGCCTTGTACATAGCATCATTATTTTCAGTAGCCAAAAGATGGAAGCACCCCAAGTATCCGTCAATGGCTGAATGCATAAAAATGTGGCATATGATACAATGGAATATTCTTGAGCCTTAAAAAGGAAGGAAATTCTGACCCATGTTACAACATGGGTGAACCTTGAAGGTATTATGCTAAGGCAGATAAGCCAGTCACAGAATGAAAAATACTGTATGATTCCACTTATATGAAGTATAAATTCATAGAGGCAGAAAGTAGAATGGTGTTTGCCAGGGGCTGAGGGGAGAGGAGAAAGGGAAGTTACTGTTTAATAGGTAAGGTGTTTCTGTCTTGGGAAGATGGAACAACTCTAGAGATGGATGGTGATGGTGGTAGCACAACACTGTGATTGTACTTCCAACCACTGAACTGAACACTTAAAAGTGGTTAAGAAAAAAAAAAAAGTGGTTAAGATGGTAAATTTTATGTTCCATGTATTTTGCCACAGTTAAAAATATAAAATGGGAGAGAAAACACAAATTCGCAATGTCAGGAATGAATGAAAGAGGAGGCTCCACACAGATCCTACAGACATTCAGAATACGATGAGGTGGGAATTCCCTTGTGGTCCAGTGGTTACGACTCCTCACTTTCACTGCTAGGGGCCCGGGTTCGATCCCTGGTCAGGGAAGTAAGATCCTGCAAGCACGTGGCATGGCCAAAAAAAAAAAAGTATAATGAGGCTATTATAAACAACTTTGTATCAGTGAAAATTTGGATGAAATAGAAGAATTCCTTAAAAGACAAGAAGAAATGGGGAATCTGAGTATCCCTATAGTTAACCAAAGAAGTTTATTTTATAATTAACTACCTTCCTATAAAGAAATCTGTAAGCCCAGATGGTTTCCTTGGTGAATTCTATCAGGCTTTTATGGAAGAAATGATATCATCCTACATGAATTTTTTTCAGGAAATAGAGAAAGAGGGAATGCTTCCCAACTCACTTTGTTAAGTCTGTATTACTTTGTTTTCAAAAGAAGACAGACATTCCCAGAATGTAAAACTACATACCAATATTCCTGCATGAATATAGATTTTAAAATTCTTAATTAGCATATTGTATCCAGAAAATATACAAAGGGTATTATATCATGAATAGATGGTGCTCCTTGCATATAGAGAAAATATTCTAAATACATATATCTGATAAATGATTTGTGTCTAGAGTATGTGCAACTCAAGGAAAAGTAGACAACAACCCAATTAATGTGCAAAAGATTTTACAGACACTTCACAAAGTGTATATATAAATAAATGGCTAATGTACACACATGAAAAGATGGACAACATCATCCTTTATCAGGGAAATGAAAATTATAAAGCACAATTGTGATACCACTATACACCCATTAGAATGGCTAAAATGATAAAGACAGAAAACCAAGTATGGTGACAATGAGATGAAACTGGAAGTCTCATACAGCATTAATGGGCATATAAAGTGCCCCCGCCACTTTGGAAAACAGTTTACCAATTTCTTACAAAGTTTTAGGTAATTTACCACATGACCTCACAATTCTATTCCTACATGTCAAGAGAAATGAAAATGTATGTCAACATAAATTCTTGAATGTCCGTAGCAGCTTTATTCATAATAGCCAGATGTGGAGACAAGTGTCCATCAGTACATGAATCAAAAAAGAAATTAAGGTTCATGCATATAATGGAATACTTCTAATCAATAAAAAGAAATGAACTTTGATACATGCAACAACATGGCTAAATCTCTTCCTGAGTGAGAGGAGCCAGACATAAAAAGTGCATTCTGTTTGCTTCCATATATAAGAGATTCTGCGAAATGCAGGTTGCCTGGGTTTGTGGGAGGGAGTAGATTGCTTGCCAGGGAGGCCAAGAGAACTTCTGGGTGTGATGGAAAGAATCTGTATCTTCATTGTACTGGTTACACAGGTATATGCATTTGTCGGAACTCTACATTTTAAATGGGTATGGCTTTATGGTACATAAATTATACTTCAGTAAACCTAATAAAAGTCATATCTAGGTGTAGGTGAGACTTTCCTGGTGTGGCTTCTTCCATTGTAAACACCTGTGAACTAAAGTTGTAAGTTACCTCCCCCCCACCCCCCCAGTGGTGAGAGAGGGACTGGAGAATTCCCATTTAAAAAACAGGGAAAATGGGAGACACAAACCAATGACAGTTCCATAGAAATTCTGAAATCTAGCAGGTGCTGATTGCCAGTTTCTTGATTAGGGCTTAGTGCTGCTTCCTGGAAGTGTTCTTCATGGTTCTCTGCTCTGTCTTTTGGGTTCTTGACTTTTCCTTCTGAATTATCTTTTTTTTTTTTTTTTTTGCTTTTTAACAGAAGCAATGATTTGTTTTAAGCTGAGTAGTTTTCTCAGGCTGCCTCCTGTTTATAGGAATTTGGGGAACCAAATGCCTCTTTTCACTTTTTTTTTTTAATTTTTAAAAATTATTTTTGGTTGCATTGGGTCTTCATTGCTGTGCGCGGGCTCCCTCTAGTTGCGGCGAGCAGGGGTTACTCTTCATTGCGGTGCGCGGGCTTCTCACTGCAGTGGCTTCTCTTGTTGCGGAGCACGGGCTGTAGGGCGTGCGGGCTTCAGTAGTTGTAGCACGAGGGCTCAGTAGTTGTGGCGCACGGGCTTAGTTGCTCCGTGGCATGTGGGATCTTCCCGGACCAGGGATCAAACCCGTGTCCCCTGCATTGGCAGGCGGATTCTTAACCACTGCGCCCCCTCTTTTCACTTTGAACTCTGTCCTTTCATACGACGAGTCTAGTTCCTTGGCTTTGAGGCCATGTCTGTGTTCCTTGCCTTTCCAGGGCACAAAGCTTCTTATAAGCCAGAGCTTTCCAAAGTGGTCACCAGCACTGATTTTCAGCTTCTTCTCAAGAACAAGGAACTCCATCCCTGCTTTTGGTTTCTTGATGAGTTTGACTTTGTCCTTCTACTTAGAGGAACTTTGATTCTCTCCTACTTGTCCAGAGTCATATTTCCTGCTCTTTCTAGCTGTCTCTGAAACCAGAGCCTGGCAGACCTTCAGTTCCTGTCCTTTTTATGACATTACATTTTTTAAAATTAAAGTATAGTTGATTTACGATATTAGATTAGTTTCAGGCATACTACTAGTGATTCGGTATTTTTATAGATTATATTCCATTTAAAGTTATTATAAAATATTGGCTATATTCCCTGTGCTGTACAATATATTCTTGTATCTTATTTATTTTATACATAGTGGTTTGTACCTCTTAATCCCCTCCTCCTACCTTGTCCCTCCCCCCACCCCTCTCGCTACTGGTAACAATTAGCTTGTGAGTCTGTTTCTGTTTTGTTATATTTGTTTGCTTTGTTTTTTAGATTTCACACATAAATGATAACATTCAGTGTTTGCCTTTCTGTGTCTAACTTATTTCATTCAGCATAATACATTTTAGGTCCATCCATGTTGTTGCAAAGGGCAAAATTTTATTCCTTTTTATGGCTGAGTAGTATTCCATTGTATATATGTACCACACCTTCATCCATTCATCTGTTGATGGACACCTAGGTTGCTTCCATGTCTTGGCTATTGTAAATAGTGCTGCTGTGAACATTGGGGTGCATGTATCTTTTTGAATTAGTGTTTTCATTTTCTTTGCATGTATACCCAGGAGTGGAATTGCTGGATCATATGGTAGTTCTATTTTTAGTGTTTTGAGGACGATCCTTACTGTTCTCCATAGTGGCTCCACCAATTTACATACCCACTAACAGGGTGCTAGGTTTTCTTTTTTCCACATCCTCACCAACATTTATTTGTGGTCTTTTTGACAATAGCATGGCATTACATTTTTTGGGGTTTTTTGGGCATTGCATTTTTGTCCGAGCTAAAAGAGATGTTCTAGGTTGTTCCTTTAGGTTTTTCTCCAATGCAGTCTTGACTGGCATTGTCACTATTTCTTTAATTATTATTTTCCCAGTTTCTGTTTTATTTATGCCTTCTGGAATTCATATTATTTTGATATGAGAGATTTTGAATTTATCTTCCTTATCTGTTGCATTTTTATTTATTATATTCATCCCTTAATTTTTTTGTGTGTTCTCAGAATATTTCTTGAAGTAGTTTTCTAAGTCACTGATTTGATTTTATGCTATATTTTATCTGCCATTCTCTTCTTACATTGTGGTTTTAAAATTTGGTAATCATGTTTTTCATTTTTAAGCACATTTTTATGATCACAGATTGTTTATTTCCTTTTTATATCTGAAATGTCTACTTGAATCACATTGAGGACACAAATTAAAAAGACATTTTAGAAATTTTCCATATGTATAAGTTTCTTTTGCAGGAAGAAATTCAGTCAGTCTTTGTTTAGGCTTTTAAAGCTTATTATGTGTCTCATTACTTATCTCTTTATTTTTATAGTGACAAGTCTATGTTTCTGTAGTATTTGGAATCAGCAAAGATGCTGGGAGAATGTTTCTGGATTGTCGTTGAAGTATTTTAGCATTAGGAAAAAGTGAAAGGGGAAACTTACATTTCCTCTAGTTTTCCTCCTCCAGAGGAGGAAGGAGGCACTGGCATGCCAGGGAATCTTACTCATACACCGAGACCCTGCTTTCTGGGCTAGCTTGGCACCCACACGTGAATGAGCCACAGTCCCTCCTCCTCATTGGCACAAACTCCGTAGTCCTGACCTCGCTGTCATCGTGTCCCCCGTACCAACGGTAGGCTGTCTTCATAAGCACCATGACTTGCTATTTATTCTCTGTGGCAGGCAGCGCCTGCTGTTCTTCCTAAAGGATAACACAGGGTTAAGCTTTGCCCCCTGCCCTCTGTCTCCCTGTTCACCCTGACCTCCAGCCCCATCACTGTGAATCTGAGCCGTCTTTGTGCCTCCTTAGAGTTCCAGTTAATTGTGTTTCCAGCTGGAGTCATTATCAGTGGCAAGAGATGAAACTTCTGTGCTTAATGCCCCATGCTTCTTGTGCCAGCTGGATCTTAGCAATGATACTGACCTCCTTCTTTAGTTGGCTCAACTGCCTTCACAAGAAGCTGACTTCAGCAATGCCTCTGCTTTACTTGGCCTGCACTGGAGCATGTTTCAGGGGAAATAGAATGAATTTAGTTTGGGGCATGTTGAATTGGAGGTAGGGCTATTCAGTTTGTATTTGCAATGGGGTTGGAGGCCAAGAGAGCAGTTTGGGCTGGAGATGTAGATTGGTAATCAGAGCTTCTCCTTATTATTTGAAAAACTAATAGTATATTGGATTGACCAGGGAAAGCACATAAAAGGAAAATAAATATGGTTAGACACAGAACCCCAGGGATTATAGCATGTATGAGATGGGCAGAGAAAGAAAAGCTAGTGAAAAAGCTGTGAAGGAGGTTTCTAAAGGACCGGATAGGAACCGGGAAAGAATGGTTCTGTGGAGCCAATAAATGTGGCACCTTTAAAGCCCCACCCCTAATGTCTTAGTGCGAGCAGCCAGGGTAGGAACAGATGGCGGCTCATTTGCTTGAGCACCTAGGAGATCAGTGCTGACTTTACTTACAGCACTTTCAGGATGAGTGGAAGTCAGATTGTAGTTGATTGGAGAGGACATGGCAGGGTAGGACATAGATTCAATAACTTATTTTGAAAATTTACTAAGAAGGGAAAGAGGTAGGATCGTTACAGAAGACAGCTACATGTGACTTAAAAGGATGTGTTGTTTCATGTATGCACCCTGTGTAATAAGTAGATAAATGTTTCAGTCCTCTTTTTATTAATATTTTCTATGAGAAGAATTACTTTTAATATTTAAGCATTTTTCAATTTTTAAGTATCACTCTTTTTATGATTGTTTAATCTATTCTTAAAGAAGAACAGGCCACTACTTAGTATGGTATATCAGGGTGTCTCTTCCCACATACTAAGTTTTAAATGCTTTATATCAGCTCAAGCACACTGGCTGATGAGATTATTCTCAAAATATTACTTTATCTCCTTTTCTCATTTATTTTTAAGTATTTGGATATCTGGACTACTGAGTAGGGGTATTAAAAAAAGCTACAGCTCTCTTTAAAACAACTTTTTCAGACATTCTCAATTACGTGGTAACTAGTCTAAGGAATGTTATTCTGTCAGTGTTAACTACCAAAAAACACATTAATTTTAATCTTGTCTTTTTGAACTACTGTTCCGTCTTTTGAGAATACTTAGTATGACCCACAACTTGTGAAGGAAATCCTGATATGGCTAGTGGTTGAAAGTCAGTGGCTTTAATTCATTAAATAGTGGTTAGTTTTCGTTTTGTGTCTCTTGAAGTAACCATTCAGAGAATAGATATTTGTAATCATGGAACTTCCATTGAAGTAGCTCCAATAGAAATATATGGGAGAGAAGTGGACATGAAGGGAAGTCAAATATTTTCTTAGGAAACTAGATTCCCCAGGGTAATGGATAAAGTAATTTATCCATTATCCTTGGTAGTATAAAAATATGGCAGTACAGGAAGATGATTGCACCAGGTGCCATCCACATAATCCAGTTAAAGAGTTAACAATATCTCATCGTATGTGTCTACCACTTCTGCTCTGTCCATTTCTCTGTTAATGGATATTTGGGTTGTTTCCATATCTTCAGCATAGTGCCTAGATAACAATGTAGTATTGTGCTCTTCAAATTTGTTAAAAGGATAGACCTCATATTAAGTGTTCTTACAACAAAACAAAAACAAAGGGTCACAGGGAAACTCTGGGAAGTATTGGATATGTCTGTTACCTTGATTGTGGTGATGGTATCACAGGTGTTTGCGTATGTTCAACCTCATTGCACACAGTCAATATGTTCAGCTCTTTGTATGTCAGTTATACCTCAATAGAGCTCTTTTTTAAAAAAGAAAAAATGTATGGGAGACTCTAGCCTAGAGTATTGAGAATGGCACTTTTTGTACTATATTTTATATTGGAGAAAAATCTTTTTGTTCTAATTCATCTGGAAGCTTAAACTATTTTCCTGTTTATGCTCTACTTATGTTTTACCTAAATTAACATGGCATATTTTTAAATTTAGGACTTTGATTTATCTGTGGTTTCTGAGATGGCTTCAAATTAATTAGACTTTCAGCTATGTGAAAGTTTTGTTATTTTATATATTTTAAGACTTCATCATGATGTGAAACATGAATCCAACAAAACTTGCTAACCTTTGAAAACAATTATCTTCTCTGAGACTGTATGCTTCAGTTTTTCTCTTCCCACACGTAGGAAAAGGGGAAATGCATGTGGTTTATTATAGTCCCACTTAACAAGAGCATTTGTTTGTAAGCAAGCATGTGGCATTTAGGTGACATTTTACTTATAGTTTAATAAATACAAGTGGTTATTATTCGTATTTCTTTTTTCTTTGCTATTGAAACGTCATTGTTAATATAAACAGTCATCTCATTTCCAAAAGGAAAGGAATATTGTAGTCCTAGATTTGAATACCCCTGTGTCCTCTGAATTCCCCCAATTCTGACTGTGACTGTTTTGGTCTCTCAATAGGGAACAATGCATTGCAAAGCTCCAAACCAGATCACAGTCTATGAGTCCAACCTACAGAGATGATGGACAGATTATTACCCCAAGGAGTTATGTAAGATCAGATTCTACTTTTGTTTTTTTTGTTTGTTTGCTTCTTGTTTTAAAATATCTCCACATAGGGCTTTCCTGGTGGCGCAGTGGTTGGGAGTCCGCCTGCCGATGCAGGGGACACGGGTTCGTGTCCCGGTTCAGGAGGATCCCACATGCCGCGGAGCGGCTGGGCCCGTGAGCCATGGCCGCTGAGCCTGTGTGTCCGGAGCCTGTGCTCCGCGATGGGAGAGGCCCCAACAGTGAGAGGCCCGCGTACCGCAAAAAAAAAAAAAATCTCCACATATTTTTAGTTTCATATTGTTAAATTCCAACGATTACTTACAAACAATAAAGTCTGAAGGTTTTGGTGAATATCCTGGTTTCAAAGAAAGTGGTGTATTTGGTATGTTCCATAGCGTTCCTTCTGCTTTCTCAAAGATTGTGAGGCATCGTGTTAATCAGTCTATCATTTTTCCTGTGCATTGAAGAATAACTTTGAAAAGGTTTTGTTTTTTAGTTAACTTTTCCCCTTTTACTCAGTATATGTCTAAAAATGATTAGACGCACAATGGTCATAAACTTAAGAAATTGGGATTGGTTTGTAGTGAAGTAGGGAACACTGCCTTCCTGATGAAGGTGAACTGTTCCTATCTTGAAATATGAATACTTCTCTTGCATGTAACTACTTAACATAGATTTGGTTTGACCATGGAGCTAATGAGCATTCCAGTCAGGTTGATAAAGAGGACTCTGCCTGCTTCCTACAGCATAGCTCAGCTTGTCTTGGGTGATGAGACTTTTAGTTACAAGCAAGTCGAATGTGAAACACGACTGTTTCAGAACATTTGCTCTGAACATAACTCCTTCCATTTTCTCCAGTGATGGAGGGGTCCAGTTTGGAACTTTCATAAATATCTTAATATAAAGAGCAGCACATTTTAGATATTTGTGAATTTATTATCAATCATTATATTTACTCAAAATAAATAAGGGAGGTGCATTTTAAGAGACATTCTCATTCACACATACACACACACACATTCAAAAAGCAAGGGACCAACAGTAGAGGCAATAATGAATTTTAATACAGTGTATATAATAAACCCAACATTTTGTTCCGTAGAAATCTGGAGATTCAGTAAAATATGAAGAACATTGTTTTTTCTTTCAAATTTCGAATTTTATTTTATTTATCTTTTTATACAGCAGGTTCTTATTAGTCATCAGTTTTATACACATCAGTGTGTACATGTCAATCCCAATCGCCCAATTCAGCACACCACCATCCCCACCCCACCGCGGCTTTCCCCCCTTGGTGTCCATACGTTTGTTCTCTGCATCTGTGTCTGAAGAACATTTTAATGTATTTTTCATCACTTAAGATAATTTAAATGACCATAGATAAATAGATTTATTTGTTAGTAGTGAGGTTTTCTAAAAGCATGAAAATGCTATACCAAGAATTTAAATTTAAATAAAATATTTTGGCTGTACTGTAGGATGTACATTATTATTTTCCACAGACTTACTTTCTAAGTTTGTAGGGCTTTCAGGTCATTGTCCGTTCCTGGGTACAGATCTTTGGCTGTCCTCAGTTAATTATAATTTTAATCTGGTTTGATAAGTTTATAATATAAATTATATGGGAGGGAAAAGAGCATGGAATTTTATTTTATTTTTTTATAAATTTATTTATTTTTACTTATTTATTTTTGTGTGTTGGGTCTTTGTTGCTGCGCCCGGGCTTACTCTAGTTGCGGTGAGCGGGGGCTACTCTTCGTTGCGGTGCGCAGGCTTCTCATTGTGGTGGCTTCTCTTGTTGCAGAGCACGGGCTCTAGGTGCGCAGGCTCAGTAGTTGTGGCTCGCAGGCTCTAGAGCGCAGGCTCAGTAGTTGTGGCGTACGGGCTTAGTTGCTCCGCGACATGTGGGATCTTCCTGGACCAGGGCTCGAACCCGTGTCACCTGCATTGGCAGGCAGATTCTTAACCACTGCACCACCAGGGAAGTCCCTTAATTTTTTTAAGAAGTAAAGAATTACTTTTTCATAATAAATAATTATGTTTTCATGATGTGAATCCAAAGCTTATTTCTCTTTATGTACAGTGTATGAATGAGAATTAATTTAAGAACAAAAAGCTTCTTGGACAGCAATACAAACTTCCCTGTTAACTAATTTTTCTTTTTTTTTTTCTTTTTTGCGGTATGCGGGCCTCTCACTGTTGTGGCCTCTCCCGTTGCGGAGCACAGGCTCCGGACGCGCGGGCTCAGCGGCCATGGCTCACGGGCCCAGCCGCTCTGCGGCATGTGGAATCTTCTCGGACCAGGGTATGAACCCGCGTCCCCTGCATCAGCAGGCAGACCCTCAACCACTGCGCCACCAGGGAAGCCCTGTTAACTAATTTTAATGAGAGTAAATAATCATTTTTTCAAGTGTTTCCTTACCCCCCTTTAAAGTTACTGTGGTATACCACAATTAAAACTTCTTGTGAAAGAACTTAAAGAGAAGGGTCTGGATTATTTTTTAAAATATTCTTTTGATTTTTTTTTTCTGAAATCTAGTTGCTGTGTGAATATATTGTGAAGGCCTCTCATAGCCTTAAGCAGCTGTAATAAACAGTCATTACTTAGAATTGAGAACTAACTCCGTTGTAACATAATCCTTTCCTCTGAGGGTAGTATAGCATTACTAAAAAAGGCACACAAAACTCTTATTACTCTGAATGACATATATTTTGTCCTGTTTTCTCCCTCCCTCCCTCCCCTCTACCCTTCTTTCCTTCCTTCTCTCACTCCCTTCTTTCCCTCCTTCCTTTCCACTTTTGTTTCTTCCCTCCATCCTGTCTTTTTTTTCATCCTGCTTTTCTTTTTCTCTTTTGTACTTTAGGAAATTCATTCGAGGAAATCTGCTCTTTCTTTGGATGACAGTGACATCGAAGCTCGCCTTAATAGTTGGAATCTTGGGGTAAAAAAGTATTTGTTTCATGTATGTATGTTGATGTGGCAGAATCATGTTGTATTTGGAAAACATCTTCACTAATTTAATTCTAAACAATGACTATTACTGGCTGTTAGACATTTAGTACTGTGTGAGCACTGGGAAGGACTTGGGGAACAGGAAAGAGAAATAACATTCCAAAGAAGCGTGAATGGTCCCTGCCCTCGACAAGCTGACTTTCTTGTTGGTGAAATAAGAGATATACACATGAAACAGTTAAATAAACTTTAAGATAGTGTATGGTCAAACTATATAACCAAAGTGAGTTATCTAGAAAGTAGAATCCTGAGGCGGAGGAGAGAGGAGGAGGACTTGGAGAAGCAAGGTCAGCTGGGTTAGAAACATTCTCCCGGCGGCCTCAGGATGAGCCGCCATCGTGGACGGCGGTTTTCATGTTCAGAGGCCAGCTGTGAACGTTTCTGGGTGGGTAGGGAGGAGGGGGCAGGATCTAGAGGCAGAAAGAGGCGTGAAGAAAGGTGTGGCCGTGACCGGGACTCAGTTATGGTTAGAGGGCAGTGCCATTAGGTTGGGCTGCATTGGAGCTTTGAATACTAAACTGAGAAGTTTAGCTTTTAAATTTTAGGCAGTAGTGAGATTAATTTTTTTTCCCCTCCACATTCCACTTTACATATATGCTGTTTAAATGCTTTCAGGAAGTGAAAAGGTATTTGATCAATTTTTTTAATCCCACTTTATTATTAAAATAATTTGTAACTTGAAAAATTTGAAAAACACATAAAGTCAGATGAATAAAATTTGTATTAACATTTTGTTAAATATATCTTTCCCTCATTTTTTTCTGTGTGTATTTATAAAATTAAGATTTAAACAAAATTGGGGTCATATTATAATTACTATTTTATTATGTGCTGTTTTAAGTTTGGTATAAGTTAATAATAGTTCTATTAGCATGAATATTAATGGTAGCACTAATTTTTCTTTTGAGTAGATAGTTCATAACCTATTTAAACATTCTGACATTTTTGGGCATGTAGGTTGCTCCCAGTTTATTGCTAATATAAGTAATACTGCAATAAAATTCCATAAAAGAGTCCTTTTATACCTACTTGGTTGCTTTCTTAGGTTATGTTAGGTCTTGGTACATTGCCCTCCAGAAGATGTATACCAATTTGTTCTCCAACCAGAAGTATATAGGACTGTCTATTTCTTACTTCTTCACTGACATCAGGTGTTGTTAGTTTTTTAAAAAAACCTAAAACCCTTCCTACTAACAATGTTCTTTTTTAAAAATAAATTTATTTATTTATTTTTGGCTGTGTTGGGTCTTTGTTGCTGCGCGCGGGCTTTCTCTAGTTGCGGCGAGCGGGTCTACTCTTCATTGCGGTGCGCAGGCTTCTCATTGCAGTGGCTTCTCTTGTTGGGAGCACAGGCTCTAGGCGCACGGGCTTCAGTAGTTGTGGCACACGGGCTCAGTAGTTGTGGTTCACGGGCTTCAGTAGTTGTGGCAGGTGGGCTCAGTAGTTGTGGCTCGTGGGCTCTAGAGCACAGGCTCAGTTGTTGTGGCACACAGGCTTACTTGCTCCGCAGCATGTGGGATCTTCCCAGACCAGGGCCCAAACCCGTGTCCCCTGCATTGGCAGGTGGATTCTTAACCCCTGCACCACCAGGGAAATCCCATATAAATACCAATCTTTAATGAAGGCAGTGCTTTAGGACATGTGACTAGGTGGTATTAAGAAGGTCACAGTGGGTGTGCATAGACACGGAGAAAGGGAGCCAACCCTCCTTTAGGTGTCTGCGGTGGACTCCACGGTGGTGTAATGTCTGTGAAGACGGAAAGGATAGGAAAGAGACACATTTCAAAGAGAATAAAGAATGCTTAGTGGCTGATTGGTGGGCTGAGTAGGAGGGTGCCTGAAGGTTTGGTTGCAGGAAAATGGGAAGGTTGTGTCTCTGTCAGTTAATTGATTGTCTGATGGGGGAAGCATTTCAGGGATTTCAACGTGTTATTTTAGACTGGTAGGGTTAAGAGAGGCGGTAAGATTAATTGGGGAGTTCAAGGTTTTCAGCTCCATGAGTGAGTCTCCAGGGCTGGCGTCTTGTTTTGCAGCCGCACTGCTGTAGGTGGTGGCTGTATCCAGGGCCTGGGACAGATCTAGTCTTCAGAGACTTCAGAGTGAGGGGGCTGGCAGCGCAGTGGCCACAGTTAGAGGGGAGGGGACCCGGAAGGATTTAAAGCAGTGTGAATCTCCATGGCATTTGGGGAGTATGCTAATGAAAGAGAAGAAAGAATTGATAGTGAGAGGGCAATAAGAAGACCGTTTTCACATTTGAAGGGGTAGGGGAGCTGCCACTGGAGGGGAGTGCTGAGTTACTGGTGTGGGAGAGGAGCACAGGAAATCCCTCAGAAGGACCCATTCTGTTTGCCAGAAAGCAGTATCAACGTGAAAAATAAAATTCTGGGCTGTCCTTTTAAAATTGCCTTTGCCCTTAGCCATTTGAGACTTCTGCTGTACACTTCTTAGCACATAGTACATAGAGTACTTTTCACAATTATTTAACTGTTCAGAGGATTAAAATTTTCATTCATATAAAAAATTAAGATAAAACATCTAAAATATTTTGAGGTAATGCCCTAAAACTAGGACTGCCTGGGGTTTTGTTTCACATTTTTATTGTTCAAAGAATGCACTAACAGTGTAAAGTATGAAAGTCTTGCGTTTTTATATATTTATAATGCATCTGCATTAATCAGGTTGAACTGTATCTCTTGATCACAGTAGAATAATTTAAATACCCAGTGTATTCAAAAGCTTCGATTTTGCTTTGATTTTAGTTTTGTATGGGAATGTGCGATGCACTTTTGTTTCTTTCTTCCTCTGAATGATCAGTTTATAGCTAGTGAATTTTGTGCTCTGTACTAAGGGCACATGTTTTATGTTGCTGGCATGCCTGTCAGCACCTACTTTCTGATTCATTAGATGTTCTAGATTTTTAATTTTCTAGTTATTGTTGAAAAAATATATTTCTCCCCCAATTATATTCTTTCTTTTCTTAGGAGTGTGTTAATACTTTCCCTAGGAATGCATAATTCAAGTAGGAATTTACTTGGTAAAGCTAGCAATTAAATAATACAATTCCTCCTGTATTATTTTTTAAATTACTCTTTAACCTTTTTAACCTTTAGCTTTTGGGAAGCTTTCTTGCTTTGTTAACGTATATTTCATGCATGACTGTCTTTATGTAAAATTTTTTTCTTTTTTCATGAGCACGGCTGTGGGACCCGGAAGGGGACGGCTCTCCCAGGCCTTCCATCGGGTCACCAGCCCCCCACCCGTTCCCACCCGGGACCTAGGTGCTGACTGAGAGCCTCGCTCCCATCAGGAGCGAACAAACAGTGGGGACGCTTTCGGTGACGCCCTTAGGTCAGGTCTCTTCAGAATTTGTGCAGGAGATCTCCCAGGACAGGCAGTGGAGAAAATGGGACCCGACGGAGGATGGAGTGGGGGAGGTCAGCGGGAGTGAGGCCCCCCGATCCCGCGGGGAGCTCCCGAGGGTGGACAGCACCCCTACCCTAGTCCGGCGGCCCCACTGAGGGCAGAGCCCATGGGGGAGAACTTCCTGTCCAGGGCTGGGGGGCACCTGCAAGCCCTCGGCAGCTGGAGACGCCCCCGGGCACCCCCTGTAAGGAGTGAGGGACCCCTGGCTGTCTTCCCTGTGGTCGCCCTGCCGGGGCCTGTCCAGAACTGTGCTCAGTCACCGGGCATAGCTGTCCCCCCGGCTGAGTGGACGCGTGGGCGAGTCCAGGTGAGAGGAGCGCCCACGCTGCCGAGCCTCGGAGTCCTGGGCTAAATAAAGTGCGCTAGTTGGAAGCCAAGGAGCTCAAAGCTAATGGATACGGTAGATGCTGCCGAACAGTTTTGTAAAGTGACTGCCGGTCTGCACCGTCATCGGGATGCACTGTCATCGGGATGCGGCGTGGGCCGGTTCCTGCCCCTCTACTTTCTCTTCCGTACTTGGTGGTGTCAGTCAGTTTTTCTTTTAATTATAAAACTTAGCCGTTCTTGACAGTGGTTAGTGACATTGGGAAGTGTGCTTTTAATATGTATTTTCCTGAGGACTCATAGAGTTAGATGCCGTTCAGTATGTTGACTGACAGTTTGGGTAGCCTCTCAGAGTTAAGTGCTTACTGAAGACTTTTCCAGTTTTCCTGTTGGGTTGTCTGCCTTTTTCTTCTGAATATGTAAGAGCTTTGTATCTGTTCTGGATGACTACTTTTGGAATATAGTATTGTAAATATTTCCTTCCACTTTGTTGCTTTCCTTCATTCTCTTACTGGTGTCTTTGATGAACAGAAATTTTAAATTTTAATGCTGTTCATCTTCACATTTTCATCTCATGAAAAAATGCTTCTTCTGTCCTGTTTAAGGTCTTTGACTGTCTTGAGTTCCTGACGACGTTCTGTGTTTTCTTCTAACAAGTCTATTGCTTCACTCTTTCTATTTAGATTCACATGCCATCTGGGGCCGATTGTAGTACATGTTGTAAGATAGGAAGTTAAGATTTGTTTTCGTCCCTTATAAGTATCCAGGTGACACTCGCATTTATTGCAAAGACTATTCTTTTCCTGCTGCGCTGCAGTGTTACTCGTCTCATAAATCAGGTGACAGTACATGTGTGTTTCCATTCTGTTCCTTTGGCTTATTTGCTTTTCCTCGTGGCAGTGATTGATGTCTATATCTGTATTTCATTTGTGCTCATTAAATGTTTGTTGAAACGTGAGTAAACCAACAAATGAACCTTCATTTGTAGTATTTTTTTCTGTGGAAAACATTTTTCAAGTTCTAAAATATTGACTTAAAAACATTATTTTGGAGCATAATTGATTTGACATTGATGACTGAATTTATTTTATGCTATAGAAAGAGTTTTGGCAGTTCTTCTGACGGATGCTGTGACTTAAAAACGCTTATTCTAGTTGTGCTGCTAGTAATATATTGCCCGAGAATGTCCTTTCCTCTAAGACAGCTAAAATATCAGATAAAGTGTCTTTCTATATTTCTGGAACCTTGGAGCATCTCTATTTGATCAACATTAGTTAGTCTATAAGGAGGTCAGTTTGACCAAGTCCTGAATAATCTCTTCAAGAAACAAACTGACAGAACTCTTTGTAACCGAAAAATGAGGCTAAAAAACTTAACAAAATAAAATGTTAAAAGCCAGTTTTCAGTAGAGAGCTTTCAGATATCTGTATTTATGTCTAGTTTAAATTATTATTTATTTTATTATTATGACTCTGTTTTTCAAACAAGAAATGTTTTGTCACGTGATTCATTCATGCTATTGGAACTAAATTATTTTTGGCTTTGCTTTCTGTATAATATTTTGTTAGACTTTAATATTTCACATAAGTTCTTTTTATCTTCCATTTTGGACGTTTCTTACTGTGGTACTCTTTCTTGAGGTGTTATGAGAGAACAAGAAGCCTTCTAAAAGAGCATGAAGACAGTAAACGTTAAGACTGCAGATTCCTGCAAGTCCATGATACTTGTGGGTTACAAAGTGGGAACATTTAACTTCAAAGCACGTCGGCTGCTGTTATAAAATCAGAAAACAGACTGCTTATTTCCCTCAGATAGACTAAAGAACATGCTCTGCTATGAATAGTTCTCATTACATTTTAGAAGTGGGCATGAGACAAACACAATGTGTTGTAAATGAATAACAACAGCAGGAGATTTATACTTGTTTACAGTGTTCATTCTTGCTTTTAAATATTATAATAGATTTTTTTTTTGGTCAACTTGAGAGAGGAAATTTATGATAACAGGATGACTCCTTAATTTCTGTATTTAACGGCTTTTAAAGATGAAGAGGATGAAATAGGAGTTACTTTTGCATACTTGAGATGCTACATTGTAATTAGCTAAACCAATATTTTGTACCCTGCTTACAAATGTAGAGCCGGGTAAAAATAAGCCACGGGTGGTTTTCTTGGCTTTTGGTTTTAAATTTTAAGCTTAATTAGAGCTTGGGCATCTTTGGGAATTCTCTGTTTCCCTCTTCCTTTATTTTCCCCCTTATATTTAATTCTGCTTTATGAATTAGGGTTTTATATGCATGTGTCTTTGAAGGACTTACTTTCTATGCTGGTTTTCTCCATTCCAAAAATAGAGAATGGTTACTTAGTTTTCATATATATACCTTCAGACAATAAATATTTATTGAGTGTACTTTGCTACCTGCTGGAAATTTGCTGCCTCTGTTTTTCAAAAAGTTGTGTATATGTATAGTACAGTGTTATTTACTAAAGACTGTGCATCTTTCTCTGGTATGATATTTAAGTAGATTTTACTGTTATCTTTACTTAATAAATGTTTCCCAAAGTAAATGCACTAATTCATACACCCAACAGTAGTGCTCCACGTCTGGAACACTTTTATTGTCAAATTTTTAACGTATGCCAATCTAGTGGCTGTACAACGCCATCTCTTTGTGTATTACTTTACAGTTCTCATATTTCTCAACAGATTGAGCATATTTTCATGTTTATGTTATTCAGATTTCCTCATCAGTGAAATGTGTCTCAAGTTTTTCCCATTTTTTTTTTTCAAATGGGCTGTTGTTCTTTCTTTTATTTTAAAAGAACTTCTTTACACATTGTGTAGACTGATTATTTGTGCAAATATCTCCATCCAGTTTACGGCTTGCCTTTTCAATTTATTTATAATATTTTTTTTAGAGAGAAGTTCTTACTTAAAGTGGTCAAATTTATTATTTCTTTTTTGTTTATGCTTTTTTAATGTGTTGTTTAAAGAAATTTTCTCTACTCCAAGGCCATGAAGTCATTCTTCTCAGTTGTCTTCTGAAAGTTTTTATAGTTCTGCTTTTAATTATAAGTATTTAATGCTTTGGGAATTTATTATACAGGGTGTGAGGAAGGGATCTACTCTTATTTTCTTCCTCTTATTGAACACATCCTTATTTTCTCAATAATTTGCAGTGCTATATCTTTCATGAATCATATTCTTATATATATTTGAGTTTCTGGTACTTTCCAGTTAGTTCCTTTGAGTTATTTTCATTACTATAGTTTTATTATGTCTTGTAAGGCAACCTACCTTGTTTTTTTTCCTTCAGGCATGTCTTGGCTATCCTTGTCCCTTTATTTATTTATATACATTTTATAATGAGCTTATTAAATTTTCCAAAAACCCTATTGAGATTTTGGTTTGGATAAATTTAGTCACTAGATCTAGTTAAGGGGAATTGACATTTTTATGATATTGAGGCTATCCAAAAACATGGTTTCACACTCTTTTTATTTCAGTCTTAATGTCTTTCAGAAAAAGCTAAATTATTTTCTCCATAAAGGGTTTATGAATGTTTTCTTAGATTTACTTTTAGGAGTTATATATTGTTTTATGATTATAAATTATGTCTTTGTAAAATCGTCTTTTTTCCTAGATGATTTTTGCTAATTTATAGAAATGCAGCTGACTTTTACATATTGGCATCCGGCAGCTTTGCCAAGCTCTTATTTGGTCAGCCTCTACTTAACATCTTTCTGTTTTTTGTCTTTATCTGTTGTGTTCTTTATGAACTTCCTGAAATTATTTAAAAGTTGTACTTGAATATATATTGTTCTAGTGGTTGTGGAATGTAAATATCATCAAATATTGACCTGCAGGAGAGTGGCCTACCTTAAGTGGGCTGTCCAAAAAGCCTGATGAATCAGAGCACTGCAGACAGGGGAGGCAAAAGGGGGGCTGTATGACAGTTTTCTTCTGTTTCATGGATTTTTAAAAAAGTGATTCCTTCTGCTGACAGGTTTTGATTTTGATGTTCTATTTTTTTATAGTAAGCTTTTATGGACATCGGATTCTTTTTTCTGTTCATGATTATTTCTGTTAGGTTTTTCTGAACAAGCAATAGCCAGCGAGCGTATGAGAGTGGTGGCTTGGGTAGCGTACTTTATTTATTTCTTAGTTCAGGGAGGCTCCCTTCTCCTGCTCCACTGAACTGCAATACCTTTAGTAGACGGTGCCTTCTGTGGCTGTCATTTTGGCCTGTCTTCAGATTCCTTGATTTCTTGTTTCCGTAGGGCCCTTTTCCGTAGCCCCTTTTTCTTTTTTCCTCACGGACAGCCTTCCTTCCAGGGCCCTCTCTACTGCAGAAGTGCTCGCTTCCTAAGACCGCCTTCTCTGGCCCACACCCTGTGACCCTCTTTGACTCCTCTGTCTCCAGCACTCTCATCTCTCAGGCTTTTTGTCTGACCCACTTAAGCCACTTTCCTTCTACAGGTGAATATTGGATGACATTTATGTCCCACCACTAGTAGGACCCTCAGGACTTGCTTTTTTTCCATGTTATCACTCAGGTTTGGCTTAGGATCTAATTCTGCTGATTTGTGATCTTTCTTTGGCCACTTATATGTTATTTGAATTTTTTGTAATCTCTTTCTCCTTGTTGTGATGTAGGCATGGGTGATGGGTATTAATAAAAATAAATGCTCTCTTTGTTCGTCTGTATGGATTTTTGGAGGATGGGGAGAGAAATTTAAATTCAGGCAGTTGCCATTACTTTATGGGAACCAGCCTGTAGGTGAAAGAAATTATTTTGTAAATTTCTTCTAATCTAGGTGCAGAAATATAGTTATTCTTCAGATCCTATCTGTCGCTATAGAGGCTTAAAATTTTTTTTTGAATTTTATTGAAGTATAGTTGATTTACAATGTTGTGTTAATTTCTGCTATACAGCAAAGTGACTCAGTTATACATATATATATTCTTTTTCATATTCTTTTCCATTGTGGTTTATTAAAGGATACTGAATATAGTTCCCTGTGCTATACAGTAGGACCCTGTTGTTTATCTATCCTATATTAAATTTTTTTTTTTTTTTTTTTTTTAACGGTACGTGAGCCTCTCACTGTTGTGGCCTCTCCTGTCGCGGAGCACAGGCTCCGGACGCGCAGGCTCAGTGGCCATGGCTCATGGGCGTAGCCACTCCGTGGCACGTTGGATCTTCCCGGACCGGGGCACGAACCCATGTCGCCTGCATCGGCAGGTGGACTCTCAAGCACTGCGCCACCAGAGAAGCCCTATTAAAATATTTTTTGATTAAGTTCTATTTTTAATTTCATTGCCGCTATATTCTTTGATTAATTGATTCTTTACCCCGAACTTTATTGTCAAATTGGGTATGGAGTGTTCATCTTCCATGATTATTAATAATAATACACCATTTGAGAAGCTTTTTGAAAACACAGTGGGATTTTGGAGGAGTGGAACCCAGTAATATATGTTTGAAAAAGTTTGTCAGTTGATGCTAATGGTTTACTTCAGGGTAAGAACCACTATCCTAGGTTGAAGTCATAATTAGTGTTACATTCATATTCTTGTACATTTTGAGGTTATCCATGTAGCAAATTGTGAGTTTATGATGTTAAGAGATTGGAATTCCATGATAATGATTTTTAATTATCACTTCATTTGTGGATCAAATAGTTGAGATAATAATCAGTGTTTCTAATTGATCATATAGTACATTAATTCAATAAATATTTCATTGAAAGCCTGCTACATGCTAAGTATTATGCTAGGTTCCAGGAATACACAATTGAGAAGTCATCATCCTTGCACTCACTGAGCTTAAAGACAGATATGGAGACATACTGATTAAACACGTAAATATAACAGAAGAGCCATGAGAGACACACAGCGTACTTCAGGAGATGATAAGAGGGTGGGATCAGGTGCAGTTTGCCCCTTCCTTCCTTCTTTTCTTTCTTCTTTCCTTCTTTCTTCTCTTCCTTCCTTCCTCCCTCCCTTCCTTTATTCCTTCTTACTGAATATTTGTGAGACACCCACTACCTACTGTGTCCTGTGGTGGATGTTGGGATAGGTGTGTTACAAGACAGGCATAATCTGTTTTCAGAGTCCACAATTTTTGCAGAAGATAGATGTTAGCTCACAAAAAGAAGATGAACCTCCAGGGTACTGCTGCAGTAGTAGGAAGTTAACTAAATTTCCTGGTGGAGACATTCCTGAACTGAGAGTCTGGAATAAGTTAACCACATGAGAATGATTTCACAGGTTGCAAAGGCTCAGATATGGGAGAGAGTGTAGTGCTTTCAAGGTAAAGCAAGTTGTTCGGTGTCCTTGGAACATAGGGTATATTGGGGGATAGAAAGGTAGTTATAGGAGGAATCCCAAAGGAATTTTGTATTCCGGTTCTTATTATGAAGGTAAAGTTAAGGATTCATACATCAAATCTTCCTGGGAGTGTAGCGATTAAATTGGGACTCGAAGGATGATAGGAGGGTACTTATAGGGGTTAGAAGGGTAGACAGAGGTAGAGAGGCACAGGAAGACCTACCGTATTCTGGTGATGTAGGTCATTCAGCGTCCTGGGGGATGAAATGTGAGGTGAGGAGAAGTGGGGATGAGGCTGGGTGGTTAGGCTGTGAGAGGGTCATGCAGGTGCATTTATGGCACAAAGGAGTTTATGCTTTATATTTTATTTGTTCATGGGGCACTAAAAATATATTATGCAATACCCATTCTAAGAAACATACTAAATATTAAGACATATGGGAAACATTTTCATTATAGTTTAATTAAAACTCAAATATTAATGTCTTTATTTTATTTAAAAATTTTCAGATAGAAAATCCTCGGTACCTGAGACAGAAGCCTATCCCCGTTACTTTGGTAGGTGAGAAATGCATTGAACTTTTCCTACGGTTAGATATTTTAAAAGAAAATAATCCTCAAGATATTTAGAGAAAATAATGCAAGTCCACATTATGAAGCATAATAGTCCTATTAATCCTATCGCTTGGAAGTGAATAAATCACTATTTTTCTCCAATATTGGTATTATTTGGGCATGAACTTCAGCCAGTTTAGAGTTTACTTTTTGATAAACCAGGCCTGAGAAAGTATTGAATGACTCTTTCTCATTCAGCAGATGACTCCCAAATTCAGCCTGAGAAAATCCAGCAGTCTCCAGGAGGATCAGTTACTGTCTCGAATGCATGGGAAGGAGGTAGGATCGAGATATTTCTGATGTATCTGGTTTATTAAACAATTTTTGTATTTTGTGTAATGTGAATTTTCTGGTTAGAATAAGGTTGCACGGTAGGAAGAGGTTGTCATTGGTACGGATATAAAATACTGATGCAGGTAAGGCAGGGTTGTCTTCAGCTTTGTGTTGCCCGCCTTCCACTTTGTGTGTCCTGGCCCCAGGCCTGCTGGACAGATTGTGCTGAGGGGCTCTCTCCTGACTATCAGTTCCTGATTATCAGGGCCTGGGGGGGATGGCAGCTTTTAGAAGCAGTATCTTTGACCTCGGTGAATCCCTTCATTCTCTCTTTATCTCAGCTTCCTCATAATGTATCTTTCTAATTTCACTATTTTTACTGTTTCTACTATTTTAAATTGATCTGCTAAATTCAGCTATGCCAGAGCTGCTATAGGACACAATGTACTATCTTTCTTTGATCATTTGAAAATAGAATTATTAAAGAGGCAGTGGTGTTTATTGGTTAAGAGTAAAGGCTGTGGAGTCAAGAATATGTGGATGTAAATCCTCCTTACCAGCTATGTGAAAATGGGCAGATACTTATCCTCCCTCAGTCTCAGTTTCTTCATCTTACTTGGGAGGTGTCTGCTTTACAGGATTAGTAGGAAGATTTTGTGGTCTTTGGGTAACTGTGTACTCCACATGTATAATAGTAGTCATTAATTTGCTTTATTATTTTCTTTTAAAAACTTTTATTCTGGAAAATTTTAAAATCATCATTATTATTATTTTTTTGCTTATGACACCAATGAAACACTGGTCATCTATGTGGTACGATGAAAGACAATTAGATTAGGAACCTGAAAAATTATGTTCTTTTTTTTTTTTTTTTTTTTTTTGCGGTACGCGGGCCTTTCACTGTTGTGGCCTCTCCCGATGCGGAGCACAGGCTCCGGGCGCGCAGGCTCAGTGGCCATGGCTCACGGGCCCAGCCGCTCCGCGGTATGTGGGATCTTCCCAGACCGGGGCACGAACCCATGTCCTCTGCATCGGCAGGCGGACTCTCAACCACTGTGCCACCAGGGAAGCCCCTGAAGAATTATGTTCTTAATCTGCCTTAACCATTTTCTAGTTATATGACCCAGGGAAGTCAAGAATATTGGTTTAATTTTTGTTTAAACAGGGTTGTTACGAAGTCAAATGAGAACAGTGAATATGTATGTAACTTGTAAATGGTAATGCACTATTTAAATGGGCAAATTGTGAAAAATACTATTGGACTTAGATTAATGGTTCTAATTAATTTATTTCAATAATTTTATCTTTCATTTTAATGGGAGGCTTCTAAGAATTTCTGAAATTTAATTTCAATTTGGGTATTTTTAACATGATAGAATTTTCTTACCATCCTATTTATAAAATATCACAGAAGACAATGATATTTTTCTTAGATATTCCAAACAATATCATGAGCGTGTAAGTTTATTTTTGTTGATAACAGAGGAGGAAGCGCTCTTTTTTCTTTTAAATTTCTTTTTTTAAAAAACTATTCATGTATTTTAATTAATTGGGATTGGAGTATAGTTGCCTTACAGTGTTGTGTTACTTCCTGCTGTCCAGCAAAGTGAATCGGCTACATGTATACATACATCCCTTCTTGTTTAGATTTCCTTCCCATTCAGGTCACCACAGAGCACTGAGTAGAGTTCCCTGTGCTATAGGGTAGGTTCTCATCAGTTATCTAGTTTATATGTAGTAGAGTATATGTGTCAATCCCAATCTCCCAATTCATTCCACCCCCCCTTTTAAATTTCAATCTGGTGGAGTGACTGCTGCTGATCTCAGTAATATTCCGTCGTTTTATAGCTCCTATTTAAGGCATGCAGGGTTTTGTTTCTTAGTGCACTGCTAGTGTTTGAAGAACCTGTTGAAATAAAAAGAAATTACACTCTAAAAAGTGTTTTTGAGGGTAATACTTATATTCAGATGCACCTTCTTTGGAACTCTTGTTTCGAAATTGTTTCCTTTTTTTTTTTTGTGGTACGCGGGCCTCTCACTTCTGTGGCCTCTCCTGTTGCGGAGCACAGTCTCTGGACGCTCAGGCCCAGCGGCCATGGCTCACGGGCCCAGCCGCTCCACGGCATGTGGGATCTTCCCGGACCGGGGCACGAACCTGCGTCCCCTGCATCGACAGGCGGACTCTCAACCACTGCGCCACCAGGGAAGCCCTGAAATTCTTTCCTTTTAAGAAAATTGTCATTAATTGTTTTTACACGTCATTCTAAGCCATTGCCAACTATTTTTCCTTTTCCTTTTACTGTTGAGACTGCTTACCATAGAATAAATAATTGAAAGGACCTGGTGTCTTTTTGAATTTTTTTTTTGGTGTTTCGTGAAATAATGTCCTTATTCTTTATGATGACATCTTGGGTCAGGGGTAAACATACCAAGGCTCCCCACATACGTGTTGAAAGAGAAAACATTTAAAGCTGTTGTGTATTGCATTTGAGATTCATAATTTTAAATGTGTGTGGCTTTATTTTTTTCCCCACCCTTATGTTTTTGTTTTTCTTTTTGGCATACTGTAAAAATATTTGTGGCATCATTGAGAAGTTTGCATGTAAACATCAACTTACACCATATCTTAAAATATATCCAGTGTATATTTTGGCTAAAATAACTCTTTGTGTAGCTACATAGTCATTTCTGACTTTTTTTTTAAACTCCTTTATTAGAGTATAATTGCTTTATAATGGTGAGTTCGTTTCTGCTTTGTAACAAAGTGAATCAGCTATACGTATACATATATCCCCATATCTTCTCCCTCTTGCGTCTCCCTTCCACCCTCCCTATCCCACCCCTCTAGGTGGTCACAAAGCACCGAGCTGATCTTCCTGTGCTATGCGGTTGCTTCCCACTAGCTATCTGTTTACAGTTGGTAGTGTATATATGTCCATGTCACTCTCTCACTTCATCCCAGCTTACCCTTCCCACTCCCTGTGTCCTCAAGTCTGACTATTTTTGATGAAATTTTTTGATCATATTTTTTTCTCCATCCTAAAATATTTAAAAGTATATGCTGAGTTGCCCCAGTGTGAGAATTGTCTTAGTTTCATCTTTCTTTTAAAGTAGTATTTGTGATTATAAAATAATTTGTGGATTTTTATTAAAGAAAACTTGGAAAATATAGACGTATGTAAAGAAAGAAAGAAAATCATCTGTGAAATAAAAACACTGGTAAAATGTCATTGGGTTGTCTTTTAGTCTTTTCTTCCTGTAAACATGTTATTTTTCTTTAGAAAATTGAGATGATATCATATACATTGTTTTGTATCACTCAAGTATTTTATGCTACTGAATATTGTTCCCAAGCATTTATTTTCAATGGCTGTATTATAGTTCATATTATACAATTATCCCCAGTTAATTTAAATTATCCCTATTGTTGGGTATTGAGGTTGAGTTTTCACTAATATAAATAATTCTGGGAAGAATGTCCTTAGATGTCTGTCTTTATAAGCATTCTAAATATTTCTGTGGGGTAATGAATTATGTCTTACATGGTCAATTGAAATAATGGATTTTTGTAAGTTTAGTGTCATAAACAATTTAACCTCTAAAATAAAAATTAATGCTTGGAAGTGTCATGAACATTGTATGTGATTATAAGGTACAAGTAAAGGATGTATTATATGCAAAAATGAGAATGAATATAAAAAAAGCAAAGATAATTAGGAGCCATTTGAAGGTAGAGGAAGGTAGCAGTTTAGATTGCCTTTGTAAATATAAGATGACTAATTATATTTCCTCAGCACCTGATCTTTTCAAGGTAATCATTGCAGAAAATTTAACATGTATTCTCTTTAAGAGTTTCCAGGAATATCTCATTTTTAAAATACAAATAAGATCCTAGCACATACTCTATATACTGTTTCATTTTGCTTTTTAAATGCTAACATATATTCTGATGATTTTTTATATCAGTAGTATGGCATCATCTTTTTACATAGTTGCATTGTATTTTATTTTACTGATGGACCGTATTTTATTAATATAGATTCCTGTTGAGGGATAGAGGTTTGTAGAGTATTTTGCTACAACAAATAGTGTTTCAAGAATATCCCTGTGTATATTTTTATGTATTGCATATTTCTTCTTATACAGTAAATTCTGTGAAATTGAATTGCCCAGTAACAGGGTTGCAGGTTTAAAGTTTTGATTGACATTGACAGATTGCCCTTAAAATGAGGTTATGTCTGCCTCAGGCTGCAGGCTTGGGTGAGAGTAGGGAGTGACCGCCAGTGGGTGTGAGAGTTCCTTTTTGGAGTGATGAAAATGTCCTAAGTTAGACTGTGGTGATGTTGCATAATTCTCTGATGTATTAAAAGACATTGAATTGTATATTTTAAGTGGGTGAATGTTATAGTATGTGAATTATGTATATCTTAATAAACTATTAAAAAAGGTTAGGTCTATTTGTACTTGCACCAATAGTGTATGAGAATGTCTATTTTCCCATTTCATCAACACTGAATTATAAACATTTTTGATTATCTGTGAGATGAAAAATAGCATCTTGTTGCTTTGATATTTCCATTGCTTTTATGTAAGTGAGAATGAACATATTTTTGTCTGTTTATTGTCTTTTTTTTGCGGACCTCTCACTGTCATGGCCTCTCGCGTTGCGGAGCACAGGCTCCGGACGCACAGGCTCAGCGGCCATGGCTCACGGGCCCAGCCGCTCCGTGGCATGTGGGATCTTCCCAGACTGGGGGACTGGGGCACGAACCCGCGTCCCCTGCATTGGCAGGCGGACTCTCAACCACTGAACCACCGGGGAAGCCCTGTTTATTGTCTTTTTAATTTCACTTTTGTGAGCTGTCTTTTCTTATACCTTTCCATATTTTTGTTAAAATTGTTTGTCTTCATTGTGATTCCTAAGAACAATTTATATGTTAAGGAATTCAGGTCTTTGTCATATATCTTACAAGTATTTTTCTCTGTATGTCTTTTGATGTATTTCTATTTTTTTACTGTATAGAAGTTTTCTTTTCAGTAGTTGGATCTATCAGTCTTTTCTCTATGGCTTCTGGTTTTTGTAGAATAGACTTTCTTATTCCAAGATTATGAAAAAAATTCGTATTTTTGTCTCTTTTAAAATCTTATTTTTGTATTTAAATCTCAGATCCATTTCACAGGGTTTTACTATGAGTAGTGATGATAACCTAGGTTAATCAATTCTTAATGTTATAAAATCAAAATTTAGGAAGTTGAAATGCTTAAGTTTAAGAATGCAGTAAGTGTGGAGAGAATTGAGTGACATGAAATTATATACAGACTACAGAGTTTGTCTGTGTTTAATAAATGATGCAATTCTTTTGATGCTTTAGAGAGTCCTAAAATATTTAATTAGCCTTTGGAAATCAAACTTTATAAAACACAACTTCCATTTTAAGTTTATAACTGTGTGGAAAATACCTTAGATGTTAAATGAGTAATATTTGCAATATTATTTTATTAGAGTTGAAGAACTGTAGTAGTTTTCTTTTGATTGGTAAAAACACAGCTATAAAATATTTTAAGATCAGAAGTTTTTTTCAATTTATTTGGCATTGTGGGAAGGTTTGGTGACCGTGATCCTTTATTTTAACCTTAGTCTGTCATTCACAAACATACTTGGACTTGTTTGCCTTTGTAACTGCTAACACATTTCCTGTGATATCCACATCACAGAACTGTGTGACCTTGAGCACCATCAAGCAGTGGGGTTCTTTTTTTTTAGTATTCTTAAAAAAGATTTCTGACATAGATTAAGACATTTGGAAAACTGTTGTCACTGAAAATGAAAGAAGAGACAACACAAGGGGAGATCAATTTTCAGAGCAACCGTCAGTTTTCAGAGAACAGACAGTAGAAACTGCTCTTTTTGTGAAATAAAATAGAGTATTTCCTTTGAACTTCACCTCCACCCATATTGAATGTTCCCACCCATTGCCTAAAAAGGGATATTGCTTCTTTCTTACACAGAATGCCAATTAGGCATTTTTTCCTTTTGCAGATCTGCTAGTTAAATGTAGAATTTACATAAATCCAAGATGATGTAATCTACAGTCATTGACATAATGAGAGAATTTATATTTTAAAACATTTCTTATGAATATAGCATTCAGATACACGGAGTCTTACAAACTATAATAAATAATTATACAAAGGAGAACCATTGGAAAGTGCATGCAGGCAAGGATGAGATCATTGCCAAGACGTCAGCAGCCTGCTGTCTGACTCTTCCCCATCTTACCTCGTCCATCTCCCCCAGCAGTAACTGCTATCCTGACTTCTCTGGTAATCTCCCTCCTTTGTTTTTAAGCTTGACTTTACCACCAATGCCTGCATTCTTAAAAATGAAAATATTTCTGTTTTAGTGGATTTTGACCTTCATTTAAATAAACCTAAACTTCACATATTTTTTTGCTCAGTAGTATATGGGTGACGTTCATCCTTGCTACGCCATTTAGCTATGGTTGGCTTCATTTGCGTTACTTTCTATTCAATGAATCTTCCACAGTTTCTTGCCATTTTGTCGATGAATCTATTCTAATTTTTGACTTTTGCAAACAATAACCCTATGAACAATCTTGTACATGTTTCCTGACACACATGTGCAGGAGTTTCTCTAGGGCAGTGGTTCTCAGCGTGTGGGCTGAGAACCCTGTGGTCCCCAATACTCTTTCATGAGGTCTGTGAGGTCAAAATTATTTTTGTAATAATTTAAAAATGTTATTTATTTTTTTACTGTATTGACACTAGCACTGATGTTGCAAACACAGCGCTGGGTAAAACTGTATCCTAACCCACATCAAGGCAGTGGCACCAAATTGTACTGGTAGGCATATTCTTCACTGTCACATGCTCACAGGGAAAAAATTACCAATCTTATTTAAGAATATCCTCGATGAAGCAAGTAGAAAATTATTAATTTTATTAAATCTCGTACCTCAAACATGCATGCAAACAAATTCTGGATATCTGAGTGACGAAATGGAGCCATGTATAAAGAACTTATGGTTCATATCCAGGTGCATATCCACGTGCCAGAGGCAAAACGCTTGTGTGCTTTTTGTCACTTATGAATTGCAGTAGCTGCTGTTCTCGGGGAGTATCATATTTATTTGAAAGAATGACCGAGGGACAAAATATGGTTCTTTGGACTTGGATAGTGTCAGACATTTTCTCAAAAATGAACAAATTGAGCCTGTCACTTTAAGCAAAACAACTGACCATATTTGCTGCTGGTGATAAAATTTGACCTTTTAATACAAATTAGAATTTTGGCAACCTTGTATCAGTCACTGTGAGCTCAAGAACTTTCCAATACTAAGACCTTTCCAGTGAGATCGGTGGTGACATGAAACAGTGTGAAGTTTTTATATTAGGTAATGAAATTTTCAATATTTGGAAATCTCTATAACTCATTGAACTGATGTTTTCCAAATGAGTAATGGATGATGTTATAAAATCACGCATAGGCAAAAGAGCCATTCCAAGTTCAAGACAGACCAATAGAACTACTGTGACGGTGTGAAAAGCGTCATATTCTACAGTGCAAGTAACTTTAAAAACCTAGCGCTTACGAGTGTTGGTTTACTTAAAAAGAATATCTACAGTTATTCAGAAAGGGTACTAAAATACTCCACTTTACAACTACGTATTTCTGTAAGGAAACATTTAAGGAAGAACTATTTTCCAGTATTACACGGCTCTTTGAGATTGTGGAGGAGGAGGGAATACTTCTCAACTGCTTTTATTAGGCAGTCCCGACATGGTTAAAACCAAAAAGAACATTCCAAGAAAAAAATCAAATCCCCGTAAAAATAAAAAAGTAGTAACAAAGTTCATTGTCAATACACTGAGAACAGACTTTTATTTAGTAAATGATCCTGGTACAACTTTTCATTTACTTGGAAGAAAATAAAATTGGGTCCTCTCCTCTAAAAACAAAAGTAAACAAAAACAAATTCTGGATGTACCTTTAACCTATAGAGGCCCAGACAGAAAAAGCTTCAAAACAGCAAAAATCTTGACATCAGAGGATCTTTCTAACCCAAATACCTTTCCAAACCCAGAACGTATGAAAGAAATGATAGAAATATTTGACTCAAGTGAAATAAAGACTTTGTAAGGTAAAAAAATACAACAAAAGATCAATAGAAAAATAATCGATTTGGGGAAAATATTTGAGACAGACTGTGTCTTAATGTGTACAGCATACCAGGTTTTACTGATTGACAGACAGAAGCGTGGATTAAAATTGTGAAAGGGCATTTCATAGAAGACCAGATTCATAAGGCCCCAGAACATGTGAAAAGGGGCTGACACACAGTAGTTTTCAGGGAAGTGCAACTTAGAGTAGTAGTGAGATATCTGCTCTTGGTGGAAATGTGAATTTGCCTATAACAGAGGGCAAAACCTATTAAGATACAGCCACCATTGAATCGTTGGCATGTCTTTTGAGAATCCACCCTGTAGAAATCAAAGTTCAAGTGTGTTGGACTCATATGTGAGAATGTTTTGCAGTGTTGTTTGAAGTGGAAAAAGACTGAAAATAGAGTGAATATGCATTAAGGAGGATATGGTTGAACAAATTTTGTTTTCTCCTCATTGAGGAATAGTTGGTAGCTATTTAAAAGAATGAAAAAAACTGTAGCAGGTGTTTTTAGAGTGATTTCCATGAGATATGGTTCAGAGAGAAAAGCAAGGTGTAGAAAACATGCGTTTTTTTTTTTGTTTTTTTGTGTTTTTTTTGCGGTACGCGGGTCTCTCACTGTTGTGGCCTCTCCCGTTGTGGAGCACAGGCTCTGGACGTGCAGGCCAGCCACTCCACGGCATGTGGGATCGTCCCAGACCGGGACACGAACCCGTGTCCCCTTCATCGGCAGGCGGACTCTCCGCTTTCTCTTGGCTGCTGCCCCTAGAGAACTGGGGTTTGTTCCCCCACGTAGCCGACTGGCTGAGAGCGAGAATCTGAACGATTCTTCTCTAGCTAGTGGATTCCTGAGGCAGGCGCCAGGCGTCTGTTCCTCGCCGCGTCAACCAAGCTTGAGGCAGAGCGGGTGGAGGTGGTGGTGTCGGCTGTGGCCGCACGGTCACGTGGTGTTCAGGGCTGGACCTCGGAAGCTGAGGCCTGACGCGTTCCCTCGGGGAGGTGCTGTGGAAAGACACAGCAGTGAGTTGTGTCTCCGGCATCTGCCCAGCTCTGTCATGTTGCTGTTTGAGTTCGATTCCTCTGCAGTAGACCCCCAGTGCTTCTGTTGAGGATCTTCAGGTGGATGTGGATCACCCAGCGTCCTTTCTGCTAAAATGAGGAAGGATTATTGCGTGACTTAGAAGCCAGAGGATGGAAATGTTCAGAATTGCGTCCTTTTGCGTAGTAACCGGACAGCTCCCTCCCTGTCTGCCGCTCAGAACGTTCATTATTTTTTCTTTCAGTTTTATTGAGATATAATTGGCACACCACACTGTGTGAGCGTAAGGCACACAGCATAATGATGCGCCTTTCACACACATTATGAAACGATGACCACAGCAAGCGCAGTGAACATCCGTCATCTCACAGAGACACATTAAAGAGACAGAAACACTGCTTTCCTCCTGTGGGCGTGCTCAGGGTTCAGTCTGCCAACAACCTGCAGTTGGCGCACAGCAGGGTCCATTCTGTGTGCCGTGCTGCTCACTGCGTCCCTGACAGCTGTTCGTCTTGTAACTGGCGGTTTGCACCGTTTGACCACCCACCTTCCTCCAGCCCTCCTCCCCCCACCCCACCTCTGGTCACCACAAATCTGATCTCTTTTTCTATGAGTTTGTTTGTTTTTGAAGTATAATTGACCCACAGCACTACGTGGGTTCCTGGTACACAGCATAGCGATTTGATACTTACATACATTTCAAAGTCATCACCATGATAAGTCTAGTGACCACCTGTCAGCATACAAAAATATTACATAACTGTTGGTTATATTCCCCACATCATACCTTTCATACCCTTAAGTCATTTATTTGTACCTGAGAGTTTGTACCTCTTAATCTCCCGCACCTATTTCTCTCCTCCCCGGATCCCCTCCCCTCTGGCAGCCGCCTGTTTGTTCTCTGTATATATGACTCTGTTTTGTCATGTTTGTTCATCTGTTTTGTTTTTCAGATTCCACATATAAGTGAGATCATAGGGTATTTGTCTTTCTCTGTCTGACTTATATCACTTAGCGTAATACCCTCTAGGTCCATCCATGTTGTCGCAAATGCCAAGAATTTATGTTATGTTAGCTTTTGTTTGTAAAATTTTAAAATTTCATTTTGATATGTTTATTTGATTATGCACATTTATCATTAGTTCAGATTCATTATTTATTTAAAACAGTAATTGAAAAATATGAAGTATGTTTCAAAAATTTTCAAGAACATGTTTTGACAGTACGTTTCTAATGTTTTAAAAGCAAAATTTCCTGAAGGTTGTAGACTAATTTTTTTTGCATACCTACTTTGTACCAATCATTGTACTGACTGTGGTTACTTAAATGGTGTCATTGAATATAATTTTCACAACTCACTGAGGTCAGATAATTATCCTTAACTATTAGAAGAGGAAATAGAATCTCAGAATGGTGACTTGCCCAAAGTCACCACAGTTAATGTCTAGTGGGATTAGAATTAGAGTTAAAAATGAGGCCTGTCAGAGTCCAATGTACATACTCTTTTAAATAGTAAGGAATCAGGTCAAATACTTTCACATTTGAGATAATCAGTTTTCTGTTGTTCTTCTTAAAACCTGTCACTATTACTCTTTTAATCCTAGGATGCACTCATTATTACTAACACATGTTGGTTACATTTTGCTGGCTTTGCTCAGAACACTGGTGGGCCAGGGGTCAGTCTGAGGAGTCTAGGAGGCTAGGAGCTGTTGACGGACGCTGGAAAGAGATGAAGTCACTGCCCTGAGGGAGTCGGAGTCGGAGAACTGGAAAATCTGTGCATTATCAGTGATATGCCTATATGGACATTCTTTCACAAATTGTTATATTTAAGTATAGAGGTAAATAGAGCATTTAGAAATGAGTACGTAGATATGAGAAAAGAAAAAAGTAAAAAGTTGAATAGAGACTTACTCAATTGAAAAATAATAAACAAAGGCTGAAATACCAAGTGGGTTTAGCAAAATATCGCTTTAAAATGACTGCTTTTTGGCGGTGGAGTGGACTGGGGATCACTGACGGATCTGAGTTCGGTATTTTCACTTTTGCCTGTCAAGTGAGATTTATTCAAAAGACTTTTAATTAGCTTAGAAGTAATCAAAGAATGCAGCCAACATATTGATATATGTAGTATGATTGCTGGACTAGTGGCTGTAAGGTAAAGGTGGAAAATGATACACTCTTTCATATAGGTAGTTATTTTAATTTGTGTATTTTTGCCAAAGGGAAAAGTAAATTAATCACACCTTTGAAATATTTTCCTTGAAGTTGGACATGAAAACAAAAATGATGGAAGCTCAATATCATGAAGAGAAACTTAAACTGCAACAGAAGCATGACGCTGATGTTCAGAAGGTAGGGTGTGTGCAGTTCATTATTTAATTGATATTGAATATTTGAAATACTCTAGGTCTTGTGACCATCCATCCATCCATCCATCCACCCACTTATTTATGTACTTATGGGAGTCTGTCTTATAAATGGGATTTGCTAAATTAATATCCTAGCAAAAGTTGATCTTTAAACTTCATTTGCTAAACAGATGTATTTATGTAAATCCTTATAGTTTACATGACCTTTTAGTTCTTCTTTATCTATCGATGGAAGGCTGGTCTTCTTATAGTCCTTTACATTCTATCATTACCTTTCATAAAGGCTGAAATAAGTCATCAACTGTAAATACTAGAGTTTGTTTTGGTCTAAGATTCTTTCAGTTTTCTGGCAATTAAAAATTCCTTTCTTTTTATTTATTTATTTATGGCCACACCTCACGGCATGTGGGATCTTAGTTCCCCGACCAGGGGTCGAACCCACGCCCCTTGCATTGGAAGTGCGGAGTCTTAACCACTGGACTACCAGAGAAGTCCCTAAAATTTCCCCTTTAATTTAAAAAGAAACCCTTGTATTTAGTTCTCTTTGGTATAGACTGCGTGCACTGTAATGCTAGTACTGCCAGTGTAGGCTTTTGTTTTTCAGTACCTCTTTGGGATTTATGCCTTACAGTATTTCAATTTGTACTTTGAAGTATAATTTTTCTTCTTAATGAGCACAGCAAAAGTCATCAATTTATAATTATTGTACATTGAATCTGAATTTATAACTATATTTTAGTATTGATTTTAAAAATGTAATGGTATATAATGTATAATTTTAATATATGATGTATGAATTTGTAACTCATGAAAATTGATCCAGATGGAAGCCTGGTGTTGTCTGTTTTGGAACTCAGCCTGTGACCCTGCTTCACAGAGTTAAGTGACAAAGGTGGAGACAGGGAGCTGAGGCCACAGCATCACGTGCCCGTGCTTCCGTAGAGCTGAGAACATGCTAGTATTTAGTCAGGTGCGTGTTTGGCTCACCTTCTTTCAGAGCAACAAGACGGAAACCACTGGCTGAAAATTAGAAAGAGAAAAAATATTGAATCCTTTTCCTTCTCCTTTCCTCTTTTCCATTCAAATTTTAAAGGCAAATATTGCTTTCTCCTCTTACTAGTATTTTACTTTACTTTAAATGGTTCAAGAAAAACAGTTCTCTTTCATGGATATGTTAGAGATTCAGTAATATAATTTCAATATAGCATATGTATATGTCCAAATGAAATAGAACCTATTGATGTATAAGATAAATAAATATAGAAATATATTTGGGAAAATCGTGGTACTAGAATTTGAAATAGGCTTCTTGGTATGTCTGTTACAAAGCTCTGTTCTAAGAAAAACATTTAATAATAGAATCCTTTCCAGGAATTTCTCTTTTAAAATAAATTCTGCATGAAAAAAGAAAGCAATGCAACTAGTTTGAAATGCCAGGTAAAATATAAATAAAATCCTTGACCTCATGCGAGATTTGGAAAGGATATTCATCAGTTTGTTGCATGTATGCCACTTTCCAAGTGTTAGGAATTGGGAAGGAATAAAATTGAGAGTGTCTTATCTGTTTGCATACCTTCTTTATGGACATTGGGCTCAAACTATCTCCTTTTCTTATTTACCAGTCATTCTTAGAGGTGGGACTAAAACAATGAAAGGTGAAGTAAAATGCTGGTAATAAAAGCACTAAGAAAAAGTTGGTTAGACATTGGTGAATAACCTTTTTAAAAACTGCATTTGGGTATATAGGAAATACACCTCAACCACGAGAAAAGTGGGTATTCACACTTGTGCCTCAGTTGGGTTCCCTTGTTCCCTTTGGTTAGGACATTTCTTTTTCTGCTTGCAAACTTTCTTACTCTTTGGTTATTCTCTAGCTTTTTTTTTTTTTTTTTTTTTTTTTGCGTGTAGATGTACTTAGAAGCATATAATCATAATTAAGTTTATTAAATGATTCATTTAAAAACTTCTGACACAATATAAATTAAGGATGTAAAATATCCATGCAATTTTTGACATATTTTGAGCTGACTTTTTTGATTCCCAGTAGCAGAACTAAGTATAAAAGAAGCCTATTGCATCCCGTGTTCCCACGTGTCTGGGAATTCTTGTTATTGTGCATGAAAGTGGTAGAAGGACACTAGTGGGAGGGTTCAGGGATGTGCGTGTCTGCAGATGTGCTATCCCAGTGTGGTGGGGAGGTGAGTTGCACTGTATCAACATGTCAAGTTTCTGATGGCTTCTCTCTGCTAGTTTGTGGCGGCTTAACCTCTGAAGTATAGTTTAGAGAATCACCTAATTTATCATTTACGGTCTCCTTAAGAATTGGTGCATGAAAATTCAAAGCAGGTAACATGTCTTTCGGTAATCAGTTATTCTAGTGTAGTTAATATTTTGTCAATGCGCTAACGTATAATTTTGTCCTCTTTTCTGGGAAGCCATTTATGGGATTAGCTGAGATAGACTTGCAAAAATATTGTGCTATTTTTTAAAAAAATTATGTGTTCCATACATAAAACAGTATTGTATACGAAAATATTTTAAATTCATTTGCAGATTTTAGAAAGAAAGAATAATGAAATAGAAGAAATGAAAACTTTATACAAAAAGAAACAAAATGAAACGGAGGAGACTATTAGAAAACTTGAAAAGAAAGGTGATGTTGTATTGTTATATAAACCTTTTAATAACACTTCCATCTTATTTTAGTTCTTGTATAAAGTAGAATTTTATTTCTGACCTTTTGTAGTATGAGAAGGGAATGTTTATGTGGGTTTCCATCAGTCGACCTGTTGATGTGAGCTTCTACAGGACTTAAGAAAAACTGTGTGTGTGTGTGTGTGTGTGTGTGTGTGTGTGGTAGCAATGGTGGTTGGTTTGGTTAAAGATTTGGAAGAGTCTGTAACTGTTATTCCTTCTTAATTCTCTCCCTCTTCACTGGGCTGGAGCTGCCATAGGTCAGTCATAGAATTAGAACTTACTGGCTTTCACAAGGAAGTCTAGAGAAATTACTCCTTTTGGTCTAATAAAATTCATTCCATTAAGTATCTTTATGCCTTACAGTATATGCTAGTATTGTGATCGACAGAACAAACATTTAAAAAGTATTCCCCATTTACACTTTCATTATGAAGGAAAAGAAAGCATGTAATCAAGTGTTAAATTGACTATGACTATAGGTTGAAACATTGAAATGCAACAGACAGTCATTAGGGAGAGTGCTGAAAATATTTTGTAAGATTGGATTAGTTGAGAGAAGAGTTCCAAGTCCTGGGATAGGAATGTGATATTGGTAAGTTGTGGAGGGGATGCTGCAAAACCATGTATCTAGAGTGGAGATCCTATACATTAAGAGACAGACTGAAAAAGATTAAGATAGGTGACTTGGCGTGACCTAAGCATGACCTTGAATTTCAGATTTAGAAGTTTCAAGTTTATCCCATAGATGCTGGGGAGTCAGAGAAGATTTTTGAGAGGTGAGTTTTAGGACCTCATATTTTGGGTGGAGTAGTCTGGTAACAGTGGGCGTGTGAAACATGCTGAGGCCAATTCCCAGTCTGTTATAATACTCAGAGGCAGAATGGAGTGAGAGAGAGAGACAGAGAGCGAGAGGGGGAGAGGGAGAGGGAGAGAGAGGCGAGCACCCCGCTTATTAGGAAACTTGGTCTCTAATCCCAGACCTGCTCTTCAGCGTCTGCTGTGTCACATCAGCAAGTCTCTGCGCCTTGGCTTACTCGTTACAAAATGCGCCACTAGATAGGTCATATATATGAAGTCCCTTCAGCTCAAGGATGTTATGCTTCCATGCTTCTGGAATTTTGTGTGTAAGATGATGAGGACCCAGAATATCTGAACGATGGCAGTGGGAGTAGTGAGAATGGGACGGAAGAAGAAATTGTGAAGGGTCTGGTGGATGATAAGAGGTCGGTGATGAGTAAGAGGAAAGTGGAGAGGTTTTCCTTGAGCTGCTCCAAATTCCAGTGGCTACAAAAATATTTAAAATTTATTTCTAGGTTTTCGTTTTTTACCCTGATTCAAACCAGGCAGTTTAAACATGCCTATGGTTTAAAAACATTATTTCCTAAGGCTTTTTGACTTGCAAACAGGGCTTAGTTTTAATTTTAGAATTGTGAAGTAAAATGTTGTAGATGCTATTAGACTAATATTAGGTTAACTTGGATTCTTCTTCTCACCTTATTTGTTGCACAGTTGAGATATAAGAGTGAAAGAAATTTCTATGTAAATGTTTATGAAAATTTTGCTATCTTGAAGTAAGTGAATAAAAACCTTCAGGAAGCTAAGGAAATACTGCATTCAGGCAGATACACAGCTGAATTTATTTTGCCATCCAGATGACATGAATATATTAAACACATTTTCACTTGAATCAATGAAAGTTTAAAGCATTTTGAAAAAGATAGAAATTTAAATGATTTATAAGGGAAATCTTTTATATAATTTAAAGCGTATTTTGTTTTAGTCACACAAACTTTGGCAGCGATTTTAGTGTGTCCAGCAGCAGCATGTTGTAATGACGGCCCTTCATCTGTGCACTCAGTACACATAGTTGGGAGTACTTGCCTCTGTGCCACTCTTTTGCTCTGTGGATAAAAAGTTGAAATATCTTTCTCCTCCGGAAATAAGCAAGTAAACCACTATAACACATAATGTAGTAAGTGACTTAGAGGAGAAATCTATGAGGCTCACGGGGAATAAAGAAGAGCTTCTTTCTGCCCCTGCAAGAGGAGGAGCCTGGTTGGCGAACGTTCCATAAAGAGGGCGCGACTCGGGCTGAGACTAAAGATGCTCAGTGTTGCAGCAGGGAAGGCTGGGGCGTGCCAGGTAGATCAGTGATCGCATTGGGCAGCGATGCAGGAGCGGACACGGGCTCAGGGATCTGCAGATGGGCTGGTACGTTTATGAGTTTAAACATGTGGAAGTGGCAAAAGATGAGGCCAGAAAGCAGCCAGATCATGAGGAGCTGTTCTCACGCCAGAGGTTTTTGGCCGCCGTCTTGTAGGGGAGGGGAGCTGCAGGGTGATTCTAAGTCTGGGGGTGGCGCTATGGGATCTGCACCGTAGGAAGACCTCTTCACAGCGGGGAGGATCCACTGGAGGGGAATGGTACCGAGGCCAGCACACATTGTCGAGGGAGTGAGTAACGGGGGATTCAGCCAAGGCTGTGGTAGTGGAAATGAGAAGAAGAGAGGAAAGAGTATGAGAGATTTTAGGGGAGAGAACGGATAAGACTTGGAGGGAAATGGAATGATCTGTTAACTGGTACACTATGTTTTTATTATCATCAGACTCTTAACGTGGCAGCTAGAATTGGTTTAACTATGTTTTCATCATTTTTGACAGTTCAGACCCTTGTACGTGAATGTCAAGTTATCAGAGAGACCAAAGATAACCAGATTGCAGAGTTAAAAAAGATATGTGAACAAAGTACAGAATCTCTGAATAATGATTGGGAAAAAAAGGTAAGCCACATAAAATAAAATAGTTATGGAAAAATATAAAGGGTTATACTTTAACGGAACAAATTTAATTATAAAAATAATGGGTGTTCACAAAATATACAGAAATGTTTGAAAAAATAAAAATAACTTAATATTCTAGACTAACTGGAAATAGCTGTTCGTGTTTTGGTATATTTTTTTCTGGAATTTTAATGGTTTGTAAACTAGTTTTCATTTAGAAAAGTTACTTTTAAGAATTCTTGAATTTAATTAAAGTTCTGAATTTTTTGTCAGAGCCAATAGATTTTAAGCGAAATTAGCAGGGATGGAACAGCAGGTAGTTTTTGGAAGTTAAACTGTTTAAACTTTGGATGTAGGCCCTGGATCATTTCTTTTCTGAAATCGCAGGTAACACAATATTTGTAGCATAAATTTGTTTTTGATGTAAACAAGATCAGTAGTGGATGGCTTATTCTTGGAGGAGCATTTAATTCCGAAAAATATTTTCATAAAATTCAGCAGTGCCAAGAGTAATGTAAAAAATGCTCATTATGAACGAGTCTTACATAGTCACGTGCAGTACTTTCATTAGGAGCCCTTAGCCACTAGTTGACATCACATTACGTATGTAAGAGGAAAGAAGCACGTTACTTCTTTTGAGGAGCTCTGTGATAAAGGTCTGCAGTTAACTCCTCCTCCCGATTGATAGTCCCTGATTAATCTGGGTTCAGTCTGTTTTCCTGAGAGCTCTGATGCCTCCCGAGGCAGACACAGGACTTATCTGTCCTGGCTGTGGCAGCTTCAGTGCCAGCCTGGGAAGGGCCCATGTTCAGAGGGGCAGACTTAGCTCTTTTCTAGTTGCATTTTCATTTGAGTGGTTTTATCTTTTCTATAAATTTGGCATATTCTTCTGCTTGCGTCAGGTCCATTGTGTTCATAGTAGCCCCTGACTCCCTTTCCCCTAGTTCCTTCTTCCCCAATTTAAGTTGTCTGGTGTTTGCAGAGAAGAGTCTCTGTCTCCTGCCATGCGCGAGGGTACGTTTTATGCTTTCAGCTGGACCAGCAGCTCTTTCTTACGGTTAACACGGTGATTAGTGGATGTGAAACACCGCAAATGTGGTGAAAGGTCTTTTTTGTGAAGTACAGTCGCATGTAAATCTGGGCAGAGGTGAATGCCTGGTGCAAGCAGGGTAGGTGCCAAAAATGAGTAAGCAGAGGATAGATGTATGTTGTGATTTTGCGGTCATCCATTCAGAAAGTGTGAAGTATCTGTACCGCCAAGGTGAGGTGAGGTGATACGTGTGTGTGTGTGTGTGTGTGTGTGGGTGTGTGTACTCCCTCGTAGAATTCTCCATCCTACGTTTCTCACTTTAAGGCCCAGGTATCCAACTACCTCGTTAAGATCTCTCCTTTTTAGCTTTTTTAGAGTTATCCTGTGATTGACGCAGCAATGCCTTTCCTACCTACATACCCAAGAGAAATGAAAACGTGTCTGCACAAAAAGTTATACATGAATGTTGATAGCAGTATTATTCATATGAAAACCAAAAAGTAGAAATCAACTGCTGAGTGGATAAATAAAATGTAGTATATTAATACAATGGAATATTGCTGGGCAGTGGAAAGGTATGAAGGACTGGTACACGCTACAACATGGGTGAACCTTGAAAACGTCATGCTAAGTGAAAAAAGCCAATTATAAAAGACCAATTCTATGACTCTGTGTTAAATGTTCAGAATAGGCAAATCTATAGAGGCGGAGAGATGAGGGACATGATAGCTAAAGAGCACAGGTGTTCTTCTGGGGTGATAAAATGGATTTTGGTGATGGTTGCGTAAGTCTGGGAATATACAAAAAGCCCTTGAATGTCTGACTTGAATTGGTGCTCTGTATGCTATGTGAGTAAAGCTGCTAACGTTAATAAAGCTGTGGGGAGAAAATGGATCTCTCCTTGATCTAAATTCCATCATTCTCCCCAAACTCCATCTTCTTCCTTTACTGCTGAAGCAGCCTCCTCCCGAGGTTCCCCTTCTCCCTGTTCCCGATGGTGGTGGCATCTGCTCGGCTGCCGCACACTCTTCTTTCGCCTCACCTCTCACACCTCATCACTCGCACTTCTGTTCTATTTGTTGTGATTTATTCACATTGTCCCTCCCCTAGGTCTGGAGATCGTGTCTCTGGCCTCCGTCGCTATAACTGGACCCTCGGCACCTCCGCAGTCCGTGCCCCATGATACAGCCGTGTTGACGGTCTTTCTGAAACACAGATCTGGTGTTCCTCGTCACCGTGAATCACCCTAGTGGTTCCCAGTGGCCCTTGGGGCTACGAGGCTCTTGGTGATTGAGACGCTGGTCACCATTGAAGCCTCTCTTCCTTTGCCGCAATCCGGCTCCCCTTCTTACACTTTTCTACTGGCTGCACAAGACTGTGCCAGTTACCCGGCTCTGCCATGCTGTTTGTAATCTATGGGCCTTTTTAAAAATTGAGTTACGACTCACGTGCCATAAAATCTACCCTCTTAGAGTGTACAGTTCAGTGGTTTTCAGTCTGTTCATGAGGTCCTGCCACCATCACCACTGTATGGTTTTCAGGACATTCCTGTCAGCCCAGAAGATACCTGGTACCCGCTGTCACTCTCTTCCCATGTTCCCTTCCTCTGCCCTCTGCAACCACTCATCCACTTTCTTCCACACTTTGGCCTATAAAATCATGCAATACATGGCATTTTGTTACTGGCTTCTTTCACTTATCATAATGTTTTTAAGTTTCCTCCATGTTGTAGCATGAATCAGTAGTTCAATCCGTATTATGATCAAATAATATTCCATTGTGTTGAGGTACCGCGTGTCACCAGTTGGTGGACATTTGGTTCCACTTTTTGGATAATAATGCTTTGATGAAAATCTGTGCACAGGTTGTTGTGTGGCCTGTGTTTTCATTTGTCTTGGCTCCTGAAGAGGGAGAAGCACTGCCTGCATTTTCCTCTCCTCGCCCCTCATAGCACTTCTGACGCCACATGCGTGGGCTTTGCACACATCAGGCAGTTCCCTTTGACGCCAGTTGGATGTCCTATAATTCAGTTAAATTTGACACTATTTACCTAGAATCAGTATCACATCCCACAAGTTAAGGTCTCAGTCCCACAAGAGTGCGCCCACTTCAACGTCAGTCTAAAGTCCCAGGTTGTCGCCTGTACGTCTGACGAAGCGGCTATAAATAGGAGTTCTCACCACTTCCTCCCTGGATTCCATGATTTGCTGGAATGGCTCACAGAACGTAGGGAAGCACTCACTGACATTCTACCATTTAACCATTTTATTGTAAGGAATATAATAAGAGATGCAGGCGAGCAGCCAGATGAAGGGATGCACAGGGCCAGGTATGTGGGACGGAGCGCAGAGCTTCCCCGCGCCCTCCTGGCACACTGCTCTCCCGGCCCCAGCTGTTCACCCAACCTGGAGGCTCTCCAAACGCTGTACTTCTGGGATTTTTATGGAGGCTTTATCATGTGGGGATGATTGACTATAAATGTAATCTTCAGCCCCTGTCCCCTCCCTGGAGGATGGGGGTGTGCTGCAAGTTCCCGGCTTCTGATCATGGATGGCTTGTTCTTTCGGGTGACCAGCCCCCATCCTGAAGCTGCCCAAGAGCCCACCCAGAGTCGCCTCCTTGGAACCAAAGACAGTCCTGTCACCCAGGAAATCCCAAGGGATATAGGACCTCAGAGCCAGGAATTGGGGGCAGAGACCAAAATATATTATTTTTATATATGTATATATATATATATATTTATATATATATATATATTTCTATTTCTATTTCTGTTATATCACAGGTATATAATTAAGAGTGGAATTTCTGGGTTATGTGCTAATTCTGTGTTTAACATTTCAAGGAATTCCCATACTGTTTTCCAGAGTGGCTACACCATTAACCTGTTGGCTTTTACGATACTTTTTCTTCTATTTGGACAGATTCCTGGTTCCTCTAGGCCTCCTGTGGCGTGAGGCAAGTACGTGGTCAGATGTCCAGGCTATAGACCAATCTGTAGGATACTGAGAGGGCCTTTGCATCCCCTCAACCCGTTGCCAAGCCCTGGCTAAAATACCTCCTTGTGGGTTTATAGATCCCCGTATTGTCAGGGCCACCATGGCATCCTATGGCTTAGCAAGGTTTGTACTTTAGAACATGCCTAATAATATTTGCTGCTTAAGCAGTTTATGCCTCAGGGGAATGTTTGCCCTCTGAAGGCTCCTGGGCCGAGTGACCTGGACTCCAGTTCATTGCTAGGCTTGGGGGAGCTCTCGGGGACGCATTTGCTTGATATATGGTAGATGCTAATAAAATGTGCTGGATGGATGCAGTCAAAATTCGCTCTGCAGTTAGTTGGCTAAGTCCGTGGATGTGAGGCCGGCGGGTGCGGAGGGCCGACCGTATTCTTTGGACGACACCGTTTACGTTGGGGCCTGAGCACCGCGGATGGTCCGGAGCATACGCCTGGTGGCTGCCCAGGGCCGACGGAGTGCGCGATTAGTCCCCAGTCAGACCTCTAGGCCAAGTGTGCCTGTCCCCTCCTCAAACGGCTGGGCAAGTTCCAGCACGCTTGTGCTGTGGCTGCGCTCTCACCCTGTGGGCTCCGCTCTAAACCCCCGGGTGAGCTATAAAGGGCTCAGGCTGACTGCAGACGCGCCCCAGGGGCAGCAGGCACCGGCCTCAGAAAGCGATGGTGGTGCCCCTGAGAAGGCACTGCACTCACGGGCCCCTGCATACAGCAGGGGTTTGACGTTCAGGCGGTGTGTGGCGTGGGACGTATGGGGGACCACACACGTGAAGAAACCACCGCAGCCTTCCAAGTGACTCCTCTACACCCTTTATCAGTGTTGCTGTGCACGTCAGTCAGCAGCTGCGAAGCAGTTCTGAGATGCAGGCGCTGTGGGCTTGGCTGCATTCACGTGCCAGACAAGTGACTGACTTCTGAATACCAGCCATGACACTGGTTTAAAACGTATACCTTGGTAAAGAAATGTACCATATCAGTGATTTGCGAGACCACTTACAAATAGTCAAAATTGCATTTGTTAAATTTGTGAAACCCCAGGATCTTCCGTACGGCTATTACTGAGCCATCCTTGCTCTTCCTGTTCAGCCAGAAACTAGAAGGAAAGTTCCTGGGATGCTTCCCACTAACAGGCGTAGTTATGGCCTGTCTTCTCCTCTCGTTTCCACCATCTCTCAGGGTTTTCCCTGTCCCTCCAGTATCTTCCTAGTCAAATAAGGTCTCTGTGCATGTGTCATAGCCTTGTCTGTCCTGCCTACTCAGGAATGGGAAGTAAAATGTGTCTTTTAGACTATTTTGGGCTCCTGCCCCCCACCCAACCTTGAATGAGTCAGGGATTGGATACAGGGGAGAGGAATTAGATTCTGAATTCCCCTCCCATGAAAGTAAGTGAACAAACGCCCACAAGTCTGGGAGCACAGGTGTTCAGCTCCCTTTGGAACCTGTCCTTTGAACTTTGGTTTCCTTACTTCAGTTACATCGATAGTTTAGAGCTTCATCCGTTTAAACATGTGTACATAATCTTCATAAAAAAAGACCAGTATGCGTGAGGACATAGAGTTCTCCCTAGAGAACTCTCTTTGATTTATAAATACCATCTTTGTGTCCACTTTTGTAAAGGTTATGGGATGGATAAAAATAGTTTCTCATTGGGGGTTAGGCTGAAGGATAAAGCATTTTTAACATTACCCTTGTGCAAAATTTCATGCAACTAAGATGAAAATACAGACAGTGAGATAATATTCCTAAACAATAACAATATTATAAATATTTCTGTTTTCTGATTTCAGGCTAATACTAGTGTTGTTTAGCTGACGCATTGTATTATCTGTCTGATTTATTTACTGTTTGTACCTGAGGCGGATAATTCCCTTAATTATTTGTCTATCCATTAAAATTTTCAATTCAGGAAAGTAAACAAAAAATTGTTTCTTAATCATGCTCTTTACGTGGTATCTTTACTTTGAATGTTTATTTATGAGTTTTATATCTTTTGTTGTTCAGGTCACCATATAAATAAATAGAGAAGTATAGGAAAACATTTTTTTCTGAATTGCAAAATAGTCTGTTCTATAATAGTAGTGAAAGAGTCAGTTTTCGATTTCACCGTGTAGCTCCACAATGCTGTAGCAGAAATGGAGAAGGAAAAGTTTGAACTTCAGAAGCAGCACACTGAGAATATCCAAGAGCTGCTCGAGGACACAAACGTGCGTCTGAACAAAATGGAGGGTGAATACGTGGCACAAACACAGTCCACAGTGAGTCCTTTTTTTTTTTTGTCTTTTCTTGCTGTGTTTATAAACTGTCCTGTTCATCTCCATGTCCCCATGCTTCCAGGATGTGTGCAGTGCCTAAATAAGTATGTTACAGAATTAACAGGAAACATCTCACCTTCCCCTCGACACGGGCTTACACGCGACGGTGGACGGTCTCTTGGAGGTGCCGTGGGATTTCACCCTGGGTTGTTTGATGCCGCTGTTTGTTTTAAACCCACAGAAGCCTTAACAAATCTTCTTGTTTTCTTCGCTGACTTTCAACCTAGAGATAATTTCTTTTCTTGCTTTATTTCTGTTTTATTGTTTGTTTCAGTCTTTTTAACTGAAGACTTGATTGTTTTTCTGAAAACGTCTCATGCTAGTGTGAAGACAGTCAAATTGGAGATAGGAGTAGTGTGAGCGATCGAGGACAGGTTTTCTTAGTAGATTTGTCTTGACTGAGGAGCCAGACACGGATACCACATGGGTAAGCCCCAGAGTCCCCTTCCGAAAAGGATGCAGAAGGAGGGCACTGTAGTGCACAGCAGGAGACAGTAACTTTCTCCAAGGGAAGACGGCGAACCCCTGAGAGCCCCCTCAGTGAGCACTGCTTGCAGAGGGTAGGTCTGAGGGTGTGAATGTTGTCAGCCTTCAGAAGCTCAGCTGACTTCCTGAGATACAGAAGCCTGGGCAGGTGGGCTGAGGGGCAGGCGGGCTCAGGGGCCCCTGGGCCAGGGCTCCTCACGTCTGGGGCAAGTGCACCTTGTCAGTCTTGTTTCTGATATATGATACGACTTCGTGGTGTATGGAGCCCTGTGTCCTTCCCTGACCACTCAGCTCACCCGGGCCAGCCTGGCTTGGTCCAGAGTGCTTCCTTGAATTTAAAGCTGTGGAATATGAGCAAGAGTCCATTACCCGGGCTTGTCTTGGAGACCCTAGGCCAGCTGAAGGGCCTGTGGCAGAGGGCTAAAGAAATGGGGTGCAGGATCCACAGTGATCTGGGGCCTGGGCTTTAGGTCTCGGGCTCAAATCGCAGATCCTTAAAGCCGTGAGTGCATGCGAGCTCTTCAGATGTTTAGTTTCCTCATCTGTCAGATAGGATAACAGTAGTAGTAAAGTGTAATACATGTCGTTGAAAATATTAAATAAATTAATATACATAAGTTATTTAATAAGAGCTCAATAGATAATTGTTAATGTCTTTGAAATAGATAATTGTTAATGTCTTTGAAAATGTAACATACAAGAAAAGTAATCAAGAGAGCCATATACATGAGAAAGTACTCAATTCAAGAAGTTAATCAATGTTTGCTCAAAGATGGCAGGTTGAACTTGGTGTTGGCCTCCATTCCCTCCCACAAAAATGGTAGTAAAGGGATAAAGGAAAAGGCATAGCCAGAAGGACAAAGAGAGTGTGAGGGCAATAAAATTCTGGAGTTGGAAAGCGGTGGATGAGCTGACACTGACCCAGCCGGTTCAAGAAAGCAGGACCCTGCGTCGGCCTTGGGGAATCTAAGAAGCAAGCTGAGTTACACGTGGACCTTCCGGGGCTCAGGACCTGTTGTACTGCTCACCTCTGGAAGACGGGGTGCAGGTGCTGCTTCAGCACATGGAGAGCTGGGTGGTTTCAGATGCAGCTAGATGTGAGATTGGGGTGAGGAATACAAGCCGGCTTATTATACCATTCCTCCTACTTTTGTACGTTTGAAATGGCCCATAGCAAAACTTTTTTTAATGATAAAATTAACAGCAAAAACCAGCCAGCTCTTTACATCCTCTCCCCCACATCGTGAAGCGTGGGCCTGCTTCTCACCCACCTCAGTGGAAGATAGGAGGTTACCCTCCGGAGGGAACGGCAGCCTCTGGATTAGGACACGGGGGCACAGCTGGGATTTCTTAGCGCAGCATCTCTCTGTGTGCAGAGAGCATGTCCTTGGGGGGGCCCATGAGGGGCCAGGTTGTAACCCTCTCCCCACTTTCCACCGCAGAGAAAGCATCAAAAAATCAGGTCGCTTGTTATGAGGGGAAAAATGCTAAGCTGTCCTCAGATTTCTTCACCTCAGCGTTCCATGCCAGAAGACAGTGGAGCAACACTAAGAGATAAACTGAGAAAAAACGTGGCCTAAGGCGGTTTTCAAGGGAAGGACACAAGCAGTTTCAAACGTCAGCAAATACCTTTGATTTTTGTCTGTGTTAAATGTCACTCCAGTGTCTCTAGGTGTGAGTATTGGGGGCATTATTTGAGCCCTTCAAATTTGTGTTTTTCATTTTCCTTTAATTCCGATAAATTTATATACATTATTTCTTCAAAAAAGTCTATCCTTCCTACTCCTTGGGTCTTATTTTATGTTTTCTGTCTCCTTGTATTTTCTTCCTATCCTCTGCTCCTAGGATAGTTTCCCATTCTGATCTTATTCTTACCAATTAATTTTTTAGTAGATTTCCTTCTGCTGTATTTATTTTATTTCTAATTGTATCTATTACACCTTTTATTTAAATTATTATTGTTTTTATATCCAGTATTTTAATTTGGTTTTGCTTTCTCCCCTCCTCCTCCTTTATCTTCTTTAGGAATTTCCTGTTTTTCACATTGTTAATATATTCTTTATCTTCTTAAATATGCTTATTAGGCTTATTTGAAATTCTTGGTCCATCTGTTTAATTATTTGCCTTCAGAATATTATATATTACATATTACTACATTATATATGTATTATAAATTATAGTTGCTATATATTTTATTATTTATATATACATGTATTGCTGGCTTTCTTTCATAGTTGTCTGAAGGTGTCTAATTATTTTGTACTGTGAACTCACGTCCTTTGGCTTTATCCATTATTCTAAGGTGTATTGGGGAAAAGCTGGAAGACCGGATCCTTGTGGGGATCAATTATACTTTAAATAGTGAGGAGGAGGTGACCCTCAGGGCAGAGAGCGCCAGAAAGCATGGGACCACTGCTGAACTCTCCTTGGCAACTTCCCATTTGTAACACACAAACCTCTTTAACCCTAAGGAAAATGCAACTTTGGAGGAAGGGCATCTCCCTAGATTGTAGTATATCAGCCCCCAAGCTTTGGAGAGAGAGATGATCTTTTGATGAAAGAAGGTCTTATTTTTAACTTATTCAAATTTATCAATCTTTTATAATTAGTGCTTTTTAAGTCTTTTTTTTATATAAATTTATTTTATTTATTTATTTTTGGCCGCGTTGGGTCTTTGTTGCTGCGCGTGGGCTTCCTCTAGTTGCAGCGAGCGGAGGCCACTCTTTGTTGTGGTGTGCGGGCTTCTCATTGCGGTGACTTCTCCTGTTGCAGAGCATAGGCTCTAGGCATGCGGGCTTCAGTAGTTGTGGTGCGCAGAATCAGCAGTTGTGGCTCGCAGGCTCTAGAGCATAGGCTCAGTAGTTGTGCTGCACAGGCTTAGTTGCTCCGCAGCATGTGGAATCTTCCCGGACCAGGGCTCGAACCCGTGTCCCCTGCATTGGCAGGCAGATTCTTAACCCCTGCACCACCACGGAAGCCCTTTATGTCTTGTTAAACAAATCTTTCTCTAGTACAAGTGCAGAAAGGTTCACCTATATATTCTGCTAAAAACTTTAAAGTTTTGTTTTTAACAGTGAGTTCTTAGTCCATGTGGAGTTATTTTCTGTGCCTGGAATAAGATAAGGATCTAATTTCATTATTTTCTACCTGGATGACCTTCTTCCCCACATGCCCTCCTCCCCCAATTCCTACTTTTGGCTAATTCCTCCTTTACTCATTGATCTGCCATGCTGTCAGCTGTCAGACTTCCATATATATGACGGTCTTTCTTCTAGTTGGTTGGCTAATTTGTCTACCTCTGCTAGTATCATACAGTCTTCATTATTATAGCTTCATGGTTACTCTTGATGTCTGTTAGAGAAGTCTTCCTTTCTTCCTTGTCCATCAGAAGGGGCTTGATTATGCTGAGTCCTTTTCTTTTACGTATACATTTAGAATCAGCTTTCCGAGTTGATAAAATAAAACCCAGGGGTCTCTTGAACTCCTTTTGTAATGTTTCTTCCTGAGTCTTTTATATTTTTGTCACATAAAATTTTTATACTTTTGTTGTATAAAAGACTCGGGAATAAATGTATATGTCATAAATTTTAACCCTTAACATGTATGTAATAAATATTTTATTATAGTTTATTGTACCTTGACTAGAACTTGCAGAAAATGTTAAATAATGGTGATGATAGTGGATTTAAAAATAAATTTTTTTCTTTTGGAAAAAAATATACATATACTTTCATTATTGAAAATTTAGAAAAGTGATATAGTCAAAAAGAAAAAAAATGAATGTCTACGTAATAAAATTACTCTTATTGGAAGTGTGTGAGAGTGCCCATTCTTCCACGTTTTGGGCCCAACAATGGGTGTTTTAATTAAAAACAGACAGACAGACAAACCAAAACTTTGCCAATTTGATAGGCATCTTAGCTTCCTAGACTGCTGTAAGAAATGACCACACACCTGGTATCTCAGAACAAGAGAAACTTATTGTCTCACAGTTCTGGAGGCTAGAAGTCTGAACTCATGGTGTCCACAGGGCCCTGCCCTCCCTGAAATCTCCAAAGGAAGATCTTTCCTTGCCTCTTCCTATCTGGTTATTTTTTTGTTGTTGTTGTTTTTGTTTTTGTTTTTTTGATGATAGCCTTCCTAATGGGTACAAAGTGGTATCTCATAGTGGTTGGTTTTGATTTGCATTTCCCTAATGATTAGTAATGCTTAGCATCTTTTCATGTGCTTATTGGCCATTGTATATTAACTTTTGAGAAATGTCTATTCAAGTTCTTTGCTCTCTTTATGATTGTGTTGTTTGGTTTTTACTTGTTGTTGAGTTATAGGGGTTCTTTGTATATTCTGGGTGTCAATCCCTTATCAGATATATGATTTTTTTAAATTGCCTATTTAAAGACCGTCCAAATACAGTCACATTTTGAGGTGCTAAGGACTTAGGACTTCAATGTATGAATTTGAAGGAAGACAATTCAGCCCATAACTATTGTATAAGTTAACAACAAATGTAGCATGCTGTATAAAAGTGAAAAAGCCTAAGTAGTTTTTGGCTCATGAGGTTAAATTTACCAGGCACCTAACATGACCAGGCATTGCAGTGGACCCTGGGGACAAAGTAGTAAACAAGAAGTCCCTTCCACAGTGTTCATGTTTCCATGGGGCGACAGCCAGTGAACAGCTACAGGTGTCCAGTAGTGATAAGTGGTGGGATGAAAAAGAAGCCACTGTAAGACATGCATTTAAGTGGGGTGATTTCAGCACTCCCTCTTTCGAGAGCACTGGAATCACAACTAACTGCTGAACAGTCATCGACAGGAAGACACTGGAACTCACCAAAAAAGATACCCCGCATCCAAAGACAAAGGAGAAGCCGCAGTGAGACGGTAGGAGGGGCGCAATCACAATCAAATCAAATCCCATAACTGCTGGGTGGGCGAGTCACAAATTGGAGAACATTTATACCACAGAAGTCCACCCACTGGAGTGAAGGTTCTGAGCCCCACGTCAGGCTTCCCAACCTGGGGGTCTGGCAACGGGAGGAGGAATTCCTAGAGAATCAGACTTCGAAGACTAGTGGGATTTGATTTCAGGACTTCAGCAGGACTGGGGGAAACAGAGACTCCACTCTTGGAGGGCACACACAAAGTAGTGTGCGCATCGGGACCCAGGGGAAGGAGCAGTGACCCCACAGGAGACTGAACCAGACATACCTGCTGGTGTTGGAGGGTCTCCTGCAGAGGCAGGGGGTGGCTGTGTCTCACCATGAGGACAAGGACACTGGCAGCAGAAGTTCTGGGAAGTACTCCTTGGCATGAGCCCTCCCAGAGTCCGCCATTAGCCCCACCAAAGAGCCGAGTAGTCTCCAGTGTTGGGTCGCCTCAGGCCAAACAACCAACAGGGAGGGAACCCAGCCCCACCCATCAGCAGACAAGCGGATTAAAGTTTTACTGAGCTCTGCCCACCAGAGCAACAGCCAGCTCTACCCACCACCAGTCCCTCCCATCAGGAACCTTGCACAAGCCTCTTAGATAGCCTCATGCACCAGAGGGCAGACAGCAGAAGCAAGAAGAACTACAGTGCTGCAGCCTGTGGAGCAAAAACCACATTCACAGAAAGACAGATAAAATGAAAAGGCAGAGGACTATGTACCAGAAGAAGGAACAAGATAAAACCCCAGAAAAACAACTAAATGAAGTGGAGATAGGCAACCTTCCAGAAAAAGAATTCAGAATAATGGTAGTGAAGATGATCCGGGACCTCAGAAAAAGAATGCAGGCAAAGATTGAGAAGATGCAAGAAACGTTTAATAAAGACCTAGAAGAATTAAAGAACAAACAGCTAGAAGAATTAAAGAACAGACAAACAGAGATGAACGATACAATAACTGAAATGAAAAATATACTAGAAGGAATCAATAGCAGAATAACTGAGGCAGAAGAATGAATAAGTGACCTGGAAGACAGAATGGTAGAATTCACTGCCATTGAACAGAATAAGGAAAAAAGAATAAAAAGAAATGAAGGCAACCTAAGAGACCTTTGGGACAACATTAAACGCAACAACATTTGCATTATAGGGGTCCCAGGAGAAGAGAGAGTCCAGGAATCACAGAGAGCCCCAGGCAGGATAAACCCAAGGAGAAACATGGTGAGACACTTAGTAATCAAGCTGACAAAAATTAAAGACAAAGAAAAATTATTGAAAGCAACAGGGAAAAATGGCAACATACAAGGGAACTCCCATAACATTAATAGCTGATTTCTCAGCAGAAACTCTACAAGCTGGAAGGGAGTGACACGATATATTTAAAGTGATGAAAGGGAAGAACCTACAACCAAGATTACTCTACCTGGCAAGGATCTCATTCAGATTTGACAGAGAAATCAAAAGCTTTACAGACAAGCAAAAGATAAGAGAATTCACCACCAAATCAGCTCTACAACAAATGCTAAAGGAACTTCTCTAAGTGGGAAACACAAGAGAAGAAAAAGACCTACAAAAACAATTAAGAAAATGGTAATAGGAACATACATATCGATAATTACCTTAAACATGAATGGATTAAATGCTCCAACCAAAAGACACAGGATCGCTGAATGGATACAAAAACAAGACCCATATATATGCTGTCTACAAGAGATCCACTTCAGACCTAGGGACACATAGAGACTGAAAGTGAGGGGATGGAAAAAGATATTCCATGCAGATAGAAATCAAAAGAAAGCTGGAGTAGCAATACTTATATCAGATAAAATAGACTTTAAAATAAAGAATGTTTTAAGAGACAAGGAAGGACACTACATAATGATCAAGGGATCAATCCAAGAAGAAGATATAACAATTATAAATATATATGCACCCAACAGAGGAACACCTCAAAACATAAGGCAACTGCTAACAGCTATAAAAGAGGAAATTGAGAGTAACACAATAATAGTGGGGGACTTTAACACCTCACTTACACCAATGGACAGATCATCCAGACAGAAAATAAGGAAACACAAGCTTTGAATGACACAATAGACCAGATAGATTTAATTGATATCTATAGGACATTCCACCCAAAAACAGCAGATTACACTTTCTTTTCAAGTGCACGCGGAACATTCTCCAGGATAGATCACATCTTCGGTCACAAATCAAGCCTCGGTAAATTTAAGAAAATTGAAATCATATCAGGCATCTTTTCCGACCACAGTACTATGAGATTAGAACTCAATTACAGGGGAAAAAACCGTGAAAAACACAAACACATGGAGGCAAAACAGTACGTTACTAAATAACCAAGAGATCACTGAAGAAATCAAAGAGGAAATCAAAAAATACCTAGAGACAAATGACAATGAGAACACGATGATTGAAAACCTATGGGATGCAGCAAAAGCAGTTCTAAGAGGTAAGTTGATAGCAATACAAGCCCACCTCAAGAAACAAGAAAAACCTCAAATAAACAAACTTACCTTACACCTAAAGGAACTAGAGAAAGAAGAACAAACAAAACCCAAAGTTAGTAGAAGGAAAGAAATCATGAAGATCAGAGCAGAAATAAATGAAATAGAAACAAAGAAAACAATAGCAAAGATCAATAAAACTAAAAGCTGGTTCTTTGAGAAGATAAACAAAATTGATACACCTTTAGCCAGAGTTATCAAGAGAAAGAGGTAGAGGACTCAAATCAATAAAATTAGAAATGAAAATGGAGAAGTTACAATGGACACCGCAGAAATACAAAGCATCATAAGAGACTACTACAAACAACTCTATGCCAATAAAATGGACAACCTGAAGAAATGGACAAATTTTTGAAAAGGTATAACCTTCCAAGACTGAACCAGGAAGAAATAGAAAATATGAACAGACCAATCACAAGGAATGAAATTGAAACTCTGATTAAAAATCTTCCAACAAACAAAATTCCAGGACCATATGGCTTCACAGGTGAATTCTATCAAACATTTGGAGAAGAGCTAACATCCATCCTTCTTAAACTCTTCCAAAAAATTGCAGAGGAGGAACACTCCCAAACTCATTCTACGAGGCCACCATCACCCTGATACCAAAACCAGACAGAGAAACTACAAAAAAAGAAAATTACAGAGCAATATCACTGATGAACGCAGATGCAAAAGTCCTCAACAAAATACTAGCAAACAGCATCCAACAACACATTAAAAGGATCATACACCATAATCCAGTGGGATTTATCCCAGGGATGCAGGGATTCTTCAATATACGCAAGTCAATCAATGTGATACAGCATATTAACAAATTGAAGAAGAAAAACCATATGATCATCTCAACAGATGCAGAGAAAGCTTTCGACAAAATTCAACACTGATTTATGATAAAAACTCTCCAGAAAGTAGGCATAGAGGGAACTTTCCTCAACATAATAAAGGCCATATACAACAAACCCACAGCTGACATCATTCTTAATGGTGAAAAACTGAAAGCGTTTCCTCTAAGATCAGGAAGAAGACAAGGATGTGCCCTCTAGCCACTATTATTCAACATAGTTTTGGAAGTCCTAGCCATGGCAATCAGAGAAGAAAAAGAAATAAAAGGAATCCAAATTGGAAAAGAAGAAGTAAAACTCACTGTTTGCAGATGACATGATACTATACATAGAGAATCCTAAAGATGCCACCAGAAAGCTACTAGAGCTAATCAATGAATTTGGTAAAGTTGCAGGATACAAAATTAATGCACAGAAATCTCTTGCATTCCTATACACTAACAACGAAAAATCAGAAAGAGAAATTAAGTAAACAATCCCATTCACCATTTCAACAAAAAGAGTAAAATATCTAGGAATAAACCTACCTAAGGAGATAAAAGACCTGTACTTAGAAAACTATAAGACACTGATGAAAGAAATTAAAGATGAAACAGATGGAGAGATATACCATGTTCTTGGATTGGAAGAATCAACATTGTGAAAATGACTCTACTACCCAAAGCAATCTACAGATTCAATGCAATCCCTATCAAACTACCAATGGCATTTTTCACAGAACTAGAACAAAAAATTTCACAATTTGTATGGAAACACAAAAGACCCCGAATAGCCAAAGCAATCTTGAGAAAGAAAAACGGAGCTGGAGGAATCAGGCTCCCTGACTTCAGACTATACTACAAAGCTACATTAATCGAGACAATATGGTACTGACACAAAAACAGAAATATAGATCTTTGCAACAGGATAGAAAGCCCAGAGGTAAACCCATGCACCTATGGTCAACTAATCTATGACAAAGGAGGCAAGGGTATACAATGGAGAAAAGACAGTCCCTTCAATAAGTGGTGCTGGGAAAACTGGACAGCTACATGTAAAAAATGAAATTAGAACACTCCCTAACACCATACACAAAAATAAACTCAAAATGGATTCAAGACGTAAATGTAAGACCGGACACTGTAAAACTCTTAGAGGAAAACATAGGAAGAACACTCTTTGACATAAATCACAGCAAGATCTTTCTTGATCCACCTCCTAGAGTAATGGAAATAAAAACAAAAATAAACAAATGGGACCTAATGAACCTTAAAAGCTTTTGCAAAGCAAATGAAACTACAAACAAGATGAAAAGACAACCCTCAGAATGGGAGAAAATATTTGCAAATGAATCAGCAGACAAACAGTTAATCTCCAAAATGTATAAACAGCTCATGCAGCTCAATATTAAACAAACAACCCAATCCAAAAATGGGCAGAAGACCTAAATAGACATTTCTCCAAAGAAGACATACAGATGGCCAAGAAGCACATGAAAACATGCTCAACATCACTAATTATTAGAGAAATGCAAATCAAAGCTACAATGAGATATCACCTCACACCAGTTAGAATGGGCATCATCAGAAAATCTACAAACAACAAATGCTGGAGAGGGTGTGGAGAAAAGGGAACCCTGTTCCCTTGCACTGTTGGTGGGAATGTAAATTTATACAGTCACTATGGAGACCAGTATGGAGAGTAAAAAATAGAATTACCATATGACCCAGCAATCCCACTTCACTACTGGGCATATACCCAGAGAAAACGATAATTCAAAGAGACGCATGCACCCCAATGTTCATTGCAGCACTATTTACAATAGCCAGGTCATGGAAGCAACCTAAATGCCCATCGACATACGAATGGATGAAGAAGATGTGGTACAAATATACAATGGAATATTACTCAGCCATAAAAAGGAACGCATTTGGGTCATTTGTAGAGACGTGGATGGATCTAGAGACTGTCATACAGAGTGAAGTAAGTCAGAAAGAGAAAAATATCGTATATTAATTCACATATGTGGAACCTAGGAAAATGGTACCGATGAACCAGTTTGCACGGCAGAAATAGAGACACAGATGTAGAGAACAAACATATAGACACCAAGCGTTTCAGGAAAGCAGTGGGGGTGGGTGGTGGTGGGGGTGGGATGAACTGGGAGATTGGGATTGACATGTGTACACTGATATGTATAAAATTGATAACTAATAACAACCTGCTGTATAAAAAATAAATAAAATAAAATTCCAAAGAAAATCAGTGGTGTGATTTCATCCTCAAGGAGGTGGAAATTGGTTCTTGGGATTACAAAATTTAGATATTATAATGGATTGTGACCCTCCAGCGGGCATAATTTATAAACAGCAAGACTGTGGTATTAAAATTTCATAGTAGGGGATGATTAGAAGAAAAATATCTAAACTGGCTTCTTAGTTAATTAAGTAATGGCAATAATTTTTTTTTTTTTTTTTTTTTTTTTGCGGTACGTGGGCCTCTCACTGTTGTGGCGCCTCCCGTTGCGGAGCACAGGCTCCGGACATGCAGGCCCAGCGGCCATGGCTCACGGGCCCAGCCGCTCCGCGGCATGTGGGATCTTCCCAGACCGGGGCACGAACCCGCGTCCCCTGCATCGGCAGGCGGACTCTCAACCACTGCGCCACCAGGGAAGCCCTGGCAATAGGTTGAGCAACACTGGTATGTGGAATAAAGCAGAGGCGAGCGCTGCTGCAGACAGGTGCTGGGGAGCCTTTCTTCTGAAGGTGCGATGCTTACACAGCGCCTTTGAGAAGTATGGGGCCTGTGCAATCCACTGGGAAAAGCGTTTCGGGCAGAAGGAATGGCCTGTGCAAAGATCCGAAAGCTGGGACTGTCCGGCAAGTTCATAGAAGAGCGAGGGGCGGTGCGGACGGGGCTCTGGGAGCAGAAAGGAGCAGAAAGGAGCGTGGTAGGAAAATTCGTCAGTGGGCAAATCAGGGAAAACCCTGTATTGGGTTATTGTTAACCATCCTTCATACAGTTCAGTGAATTTCTGGTATATTTGCATTGAATTTGTATTGGATTGAGCACATGAAAGTGGTTCCATCTGACTATTATTTTTAAAGAATCTGTTTTGCTCTGTGCGGAGAACAAACTCTGGGTGGCCAAGAATGGGAGCCGGGAGACCAAGCAGGATGCTGGTGTCATAGGTACAGGAGGGAGAGGTGGGCGGCTTGGCCTTGGGTGTCAGTGAAGAGGTGGGAACTGCCAAGTGCTGCTACTGTGCCCTGGGATGGAGAAGCCTGAAAGTGGATCAGGTTTACTAGGGGGAAAAACCAAGGGTTTATTTTCTGGATAATCAGCATAGTGATGATATTCAAAGCCATGAGCAAAACCCAGATTTATATCTGAAATACATTTTCATCATCTCAACATCCTAAATTTTCACAAAAGTGAATAAATACATTAAGTAATTTTAGGGTTGAAATTTGTGAAACATATTGATTGTCTAAAATGCCTACTGCACTGTTATATTTCATTAGTTGAATATCATTGAGTAATAGCTTTCACAGTGGAATTTTAATTTTTATCAATTTGGGATGTAAAGTAAAGTGATACTTTGGGGCCAAGAGGTTACTGTTAGAGAAACTTCATTATATTTTTCATGAAAGTTGAATTTAAACATTCGCATTCAGACCTTGTCATTAGGTAACAGTAAGTATAGAGAGAAATGGACAGAGTCTGTCAGCAGCGCTGAATTTAAGAATCATCAAACTAGACAGATCTTGCTGAGCCGCTCCTGATTTAACAGTTAAACAAGGTGGAGTTCAAGGCATGGCTCCAGATGGAAGGTGAGCCTGTCACGGAGAATGAGTTCCTGTGTTTTGTTCTTTCAGGCTTTTTTGTTTTTTTGTTGGGTCTTATTCTGTTTCCGTGCCATTTATCGTAAGCAGACAATTGTATAGATGATTAGACTCATGTCTTTTGGTATTGGCAGGGATTTTCTTGTGTGAAATTAGTAATTAAACATGTAAACACTGGATTTTGTTTTTTTTTTAGTTTTGAACTGTATTAATTTTATTTAGATAAACAGAACACAAAATAATGTTGATAGAAAAGTGACATTTTTATAACTAAATCAGTGTGGAGTAGTATGTTACATTGCTCTTCTACTTGGAAATATTCCAAGTTCTTTTGAAATAAGATATATAATTCTTCATTATTTAGTCTTAAACAGAGTCCCTTAAACACTGGGTTTTTAAAACAATATATTAGAACTTAGAAATATGAAAATGATAGCAAAATTCTTAGATGCTTGGGGAGGGGACAGCTGTAAAATACAGGGCTCTCTTCGTACCAGGGTTTAGACACACGAAGTCTGTGAGTAGATTTGTTGAGATTTTAGGCTTTATTAGTGGAATTCTTTACCCATTTCTGTACCATGGATGCCACTGGCCATCTTGTGAAGTTTATGCACCCCTTCTCAGAATAGTATTTGAAAATTTAATAAAATATATGAGATTGCAAAGCAGTTATATTGAGTTACAGTCATCAAAATATTAATAAATCAAAGCCATGATAAAGTAATACATATGCTTCTAAACTAATGCAGTACATTTCAAGATTTAGCAGTGGGCCTGATAACTATTGTAATTTATGAATAATGAGGAGGACCAACAATATTAGTGATTATCCCACACTGCATGGTCTATGGAAATATCTACGTTCCTGTTATTCATAGGTCTTGCTCATACTAACTTGGTTGTTGGCTGTGTTCATAGTTAAAGGGAAATGCTGAAGGTCAGTTAGTTAGGGGACTGAAAATAAAGAGGAGCTATTTTTTTCCATTCAGAGTCCCTGACACTCTGAATTCTATTCATGGACCTGAATCAAGTTTAAAGAGTATCAAAAGGGCCTAGACACATGAAGCGTTGTGTTAACTATTATTAACTGTTATCGTTAGTGGCATGTGGTGATTCATACAGCAGCTCGTCACTCTCTGAGATGGCCAGGATTTGTCATTTTATAGTCGCCACCAGAATATTTCTCCCAGCCTCACAATTTTAAAGAAAAAACTCCCACATAACACCAGTTCATCATTTTGAACAAGATGACCTTTTAGAAAAATAGATTTTATTTTTTAGGACAGTTTTAGATTTACAGCAAACTTGAGAAGATGGTACAGAGAGTCCCTATATACCCCACACCCAACTTCCCCTCTTTGTAACATCTTACGTTATTTTGGTACAGTTGTTACAATCAGTGAATCCACAGGATACCTTAATAAACTGAAGTCCATAGTTTATTCCGTTTTCCTTAATTTTTACCTAATGCCCTTTTTCTTTTCCGGGATCTCATCCAGATACCACATTGTATTTTCTGCTTAAGTTCCTTTTGGTTGTGGCAGTTTCTCAGACTTCCCTTGTTTTTAACAACCTGGACAGTTTTGAGGAGGACTGGTCAGGAATATTGTGTAATGCCCTGTATTGGAATTTGTCTCATGTTTTTCTCATGATTAGACTGGGGCTATGGGTTGAGGCAGTAAGATCACGGAGGTACAGTGCTGTTCTCGGCATATCACATCAAGGGTATATGCTACTAATGACTTACTGTGGATATTAACCTTGCTCATCTGGCTGAGGTAGTGTTTGTTAGGTTTTCCACCGTGAAGGCATTCCCTCCCTGCCTTTCCATACTGTCCTCTTTGGAAGGAAGTACCTATGTGCAGCCTGTGCATAAGAAGTGGGGAGTTATACTCTCCATACTTGAGGGTGGAGTCTCTATGTAAATTATTTGGAGTTTTTCTGCATGGGAGATTTGTCTCTTCTCCCTCATCTGTTAATTTATGGAATCATTTATTTTTATCAGTATGGACTCATGGATGTTTATCTTATGCTCTGGACTATAATCCAATATTCCTTTATTTTGTTGCTTCAATTGTTCCAGCTTCAGCCGTTGGGAGACCCTACAGAGGCCCCTCTGCCCCTTTGACCCACCCCATCAATGTGGGTTATATGGAGATGGTATTAGAAACCAAGATCTGTTTGCTGGGTGTGTACTTATTACTGCTGGGGTGTCATTTCTTTTATGTCCTCTCACCAGACAGAGTATTTGCGTATATATAAACCTGTATATATATGCATATCTATAAACATTAGTGTATGTAACCATCTGTATCTGTATTAAGCTCAACATAATCTCTTAATGATGTCTGTAACTGTAAACCATTACCACGCGGATTATTCTAGCCTTTTCCTCCCCTCTGTAAATTCTCAATCCAACATTGGAAACTTGGCCTCCACCATCATCTTCTAATTGTTCAATTTCAGTGTACAGAAATGGATATAATCAGAGTTGTTGACCCATATCCCCATGGGAACCAACTTTGTCAACTAGGGAACAGTGCTTACGTGCAATTCCTTTTGCCTTTGGTCTCACAGATGCCACTCATTTCAAACTTGCGTAGGTCATCACCTTTCCCGCTACCCCTTCAAAGAGGTTTTTATGTATTTGTAATAGAACTAGATTCTTTTATGTATTTGTAATAGAACTAGATTCTTTTTTCACAGCCTGCATTTCTTCTGGGGAAGAATGTGCCAGTTCTCTTGGCATATTAGATTTTGAACCTGGAAGATTTATGATTTTTCCACTTTTCATCTCCTGCATTTAGTATTTTACTCAATCATACTATTTACTTCTCTGAAAATTTTCCTGGACTTGCTCTCTCCCCTTCTGTTTCCACAGCTACCACTTGAGTTCAGGCCATTGTTGCCTCATTCCGGGATCTTCCAGTAGCCTGCCGGTTGCTCTCCCATTCTCTTGTTCTAAATCCCACAAGCGCAGTTTGTCCCATTTTCCCATGACTGAGAACTTGAATTACTAATCTAATGCCTATTATAACTTCTGTCTACAAGTCATGTCCTTTTGAGAACTCCAACCTCGTCTTCCGAGTGCCACCTCTGAGTTCACAATGTGGGAAGATATTCTTTGTACCCAAGGTAATCTGTTTGTTCCTTCTCTGATTCTGCAGTTATAAACTCTGGAATTCCCCTCCAACACTGTTTGTTACAGCCTGAAAAATGTGATTCTACATCAGCATCTTTTTTTTTTTTTTTGCGGTACTCGGGCCTCTCACTGCTGTGGCCTCTCCCGTCACGGAGCACAGGCTCCGGACGTGCAGGCTCAGCGGCCATGGCTCACGGGCCCAGCCGCTCCGCGGCATGTGGATCTTCCCGGACCGGGGCACGAACCCATGTTCCCTGCATCAGCAGGCGGACTCTCAACCACTGCGCCACCAGGGAAGCCCGCTCATTTCTTTTTAGTGTTGAACAATGTTCCATCCTCTGCATGTACCAGTTTATCCACTCACCTACTGAAGGGCATCTTAGTTGCTTCCAAATTTTGGCAGTTATGAATACGAAGCTGCTATAAACATCTGTGTGCAGGGACTTCCCCGGTGGTCCAGTGGTTAAGACTCTGTGCTCCCAATGCAGGGGGCCCTGGTTCGATCCCTGGTCAGGGAACTAGATCCCACATGCTGCAACTAAAAAAAGATCCCACATTCAGCTAAAGATCCCGCATGAGGCAATGAAGATCCTGTGTGCCCCGACTAAGACCCAGTGCAGCCAAATAAATAAATAAATTAAAACAAGACAAAACATCTGTGTGCGTATTTTTGTATGGACACAAGTTTTTAACTCATTTGGGTAAATACCAAAGAGCATGATTCCTGGATTGTATAGTAAGAGTATGTTTTATGAGAAACTGCCAGACTGCCTTCCAAGATGGCTGTACTACTTTGCATTCCTGCCAGTAACGAATGAGAGTCCCTGTTGTTCCACATACTTGTCAGCATTTGTTGTCAGTATTCTGGATTTTGGCCATTCTAATGGGTGTGTAGTGGTATTTCATTGTTTTAATTTGCATATCCATGATATATGATGACGTGATATGACATCCTTTCATATGCTTATTTGTCATCTTCTCTGGTGAGGTGTCTAAGTCTTTGACCCATTTTTTAATTAGTTTTTTATTTTATTATTGTTAAATTTTGAGTTCTTTGTATATTTTGGAAAACAGTCCTTCATCAGATGTGTCTTTTGCAAATAGTTTTCTTAGTCTGTGGCTTACATTCTAATCCTTTTTTTTTTTTTTTTTTAACAGTACGCGGGCCTCTCACTGCTGTGGCCTTTCCCGTTGTGGAGCACAGGCTCCGGACGTGCAGGCTCAGCGGCCATGGCTCACGGGCCCAGCCGCTCCGCGGCATGTGGCATCTTCCCAGACAGGGTCACGAACCCGTGTCCCCTGCACTGGCAGGTGGACTCTCAACCACTGTGCCACCAGGGAAGCCCATGTTCTAATCCTCTTAATATATATTATCTTTTATGGAATAGAAAATTTTAATGAAGTCCAATTTATCAATTTTTTTTTCATGCATTGTGCCATGGGCGTTGTGTCTAAAAAGTCATTGCCAAACTTAAGATAATCTAGGTTTTTCATATGTTATCTTCTAGGATTTCTGTAGTTTTGCATTTTGCATTTAGGTTTGTGATCTGTTTTGAGATAGTTTTTAAGATGTGTCTAGATTCTTTTTTTGTGCACATGGTTGTCCATCTAGCACCATTTGTTGAAAAGACTATCTTTGCTCCATTGTATTGCCTTTGCTCCTTTGTCAAAGATCAGCAGACTGTATTTATGGGGGTCTCTTTCTGGCCTCTCTGTTCTGTTCCGTTGATCTATTTGTCTTTTCTTTTGACAGTACCACTATGTTTTGATTACTGTAGCCTTATAATAAGTCTTGAAGTAGGCAGTGTCAGTCCTCCAACTTTGTTCTTCTCTTTCAATTTTGTATTGGATATTTTGTGTCTTTTGTCTCTCCATATAAACTTTAAGAGCAGTTTGTCCATATCCGTAAAATAACTTGCTGGGATTTTGATTGGTATTGCATTAACTCTGTAGATCAATTTGGGAATAACTGACATTGACATTATTGAATCTTCCTATCCATGAACATGGACTGTCTTTCCATTTATTTAGTTCTTTGATTTTTCTCATTCTTTCATCAGAGATTTGTAGTTTACCTCATGTAGATCTTGTACATATTTTGTTATAGTTGTATGTATTTGATTTTTTGGAGTGCTAATGTAAATAGTGTTGTGTTTTTAATGTCAGATTCCCCTTGTTTATTACTAGGAAAAGTGATTGACTTTTGTATATTAACCTTGTATCCTGCAGCCAAGCTATAGTGTCTTATTATTTCCAAGGGTTTTTTTTTTTCCCTTCCCCATCTTTCCCCTTTGGTAGCCATAAGTTTGCTTTCTATGTCTGTGAGTCTGTTTCTGTTTTGTATATAGATCCTCTCTTCATTTGTATTATTTTTTAGATTCCACATATGATTGATATCATGTAATATTTGTCTTTCTCTGACTTACTTTACTAAGTACAATATTCTCTAGTGTCTTATTATTTCTTAATGTCTTATTATTTTCAAGAGGTTTTTGATGTATACTTTTAGATTTTCTACGTAGATGATCATCTTTTTGTGAACAAAGACAGTTTTATGTCTTTCTTCCTGATCAGTATACCTTTTATTTCCTTTTTTATATATTGCATTAGCTAGGATTTCGAGTTTCATGCTGAAAAGGAGTTGTGAGAGAGAGAGCATCCTTTTCTTTTTCCTGATCTTAGTTGGAAAGCTTCTAGCTTCTAACTGTTATCTGTAGGTTTTTTGTAGAGATTTTTTCCTCAAATTGAGGAAATTCCCCTTCATTCCCATTTTACTGAGTTTTTTTTTTTATCATGAATCAGTGTTGGATTTTGTCGAATGCTTTTTCTGCATCTATTGATATGATCATGTGATTTTTCTTCTTTAGCCATTGATGAGATGGATTACATTAATTGATTTTCAAATGTTGAAACAGCTTTGCATACCTGGGTGAGAGTTACTCTCTGTATTTGTATTATTGATGAAGTAATTGGGAGTGCACTCTTCACACTTGCATGGTGCTAGAGTAGGAGTTGTTATAAAAAGTGAAGCATAATCTTGTTGAGTTAGAGAAGTCTTCCATCATAAAATTCAGGATGGACAGTTTAATTTGTTCAAATGGGAAAAAGACTACATATACATATTATTGAATGAGATGATTTGATCATTACTCACCATTATACTGCTGGTATGGGTGTAAAGAGCAAAGTAAGGAAAGGGTTAGAGTTGTTCGGGGCAGTTTGGAATGCAAGAGTCAGAAGGTAATCGTATGATACCCAGTTGCGTTGCCACTGCCTATTAGAGGGGCAGATTGTATAGGTATATGTACAATATGTACTTTATTTTGCTTATTTTATTTCTATTTTATCATATATATTTTATATATATATATAAAATACATATTTTCATCACTGTTATTCTGTATAATGATATACAGACAACTGAGATCAAAATATTGCTTCAACATCCTGGACTTTCTTCTCTGATTTGTTGGGTATGTTTTCCTCTCACCTATTTTTTTCTTTCTCATATAACTAGTACTTTTATTCTTTTCTCTCATGTCCACTGTATTCAATATTCATATTGTAGAAAGATGGCTGACTGCTTTTCTGGCTAATAGAAACCCTTTTTCCTTAGCAAATTCTGGAGAATTACTTATTTGTATCAATTCAATACTCTTTGCCTTGGTTTCTTTAACAATTTCTAATATTTTATAAGGATCACATGTTTCTTTTTGCATTAAGAAAAAGAAAAAACTCATTTTCAAAAATAATTTGAATATAGGGGGAATATCTTTATCCCTATTTCGAATTTCTTGTGTTCTATCTTTACCTTTTACAACACACACAAAAAACTTTTTGGTATATTCTATGAAGAACAGATGTGTAGGATGGAGATTTTGAAAATTTAACAATTATCCTATTTTAATTTAAAAAATATTGAGAGTCTACAAATTCGTATGAGTGCTTTACTACAAGCCAAGCACTGTCCTAGAAACAAGAGATTTATAGTGAACAAAGCAGTGTCTTGAGCTTACATTTTACTGGTGAAGATAAACAACAACAATAAAAAAACAAAGAAATACATAAGTTTGTGACAAGTACTAAAAAGAAAAATGAAGGTTAATAAAAGAGAAGGGAGAGTGGTAGGAGATGAGAACAGAGAAGCCATACTAATCCCTTCTTTCTCTGAGTAGAAGGGAAGTCATTGGATGGTTTTGAGCAGGAGAGTGATATTTGATTAATGTTCTGAAAAGATCATTTCCTTGAAGTTCAGTAACTTTACCATAACTGTGGCATTTTTCATGTGTCAGTTTTATGGTGTGCCCTTTGTACAGTTTTCTTATAGTATGTGTTTTATTTTCTTTAGGTACACTAATGATGTAAATTTGAACTATCATTTTTCTCTTTTCTACATCTGTTGTATGCTCTTGTGTTTAATTTTTGTCCATTCTGGTTTGCTTGCTTTCCACAAGCTTTTCCTTAATTTTTTTTTTAACTGTATCTCCCCCCTAAACATTCTTTTTTTTGGAGCTATTTTCATTTTAGTTTTCCTTTTCCTAAGAGCTGTGTATTCATGTTTCATTACTTCCTGTCTCTCAATATAACTACCTGAGATCTTACAGTTTTTCTCTGACTTACTTTTTTATAGAGGTGAGGTTTACTAAGTTTTTATGGATATGTGATTTTTTTGCATATTGTAAAAGATGTTCCTTATGGTACATTTGGCATTGATTTTAATCTGTCACATGTAAGTGGTTTTATTTAGTGAATATTCTTAATTTGTCTTTTGTTTTTTCTGCTCTTCCTCTCATTTCCTTACCATATATTTATATAGATAGACTCCTGGCCCATTTTTGATTATTGCTCATCTTTCAATATACAGATTTCTTCCTTGGCCAGTTATTTGAAGACAGTGTCTGGGTATATAGGACCAGGGCCATGTTCCATCATAGTGTGAATTTCTTACTATGCAGGGATGTATGTGAGAGAATTCTTTGAGCATTTATTGCTCAATAGCTGCAGTAATGCTTTTCATAATGTCATTTCTTTCCCTTAATTGCCCTAGCCATAGATTGTTTCCAGAAAATATGGCTTGTATGATTTTTCATTCAGTCCAGCCTTTCTTTCTTCTTTTTCATGCCCGGTTGGGTTCAGAGTTTCCAGCCACAACCTGTGCACATGTTATCACTGAACCAAGGAAGAGATTATTTGCATGCCGCTTAGTTTGGATAACTGTGTTCTGATGATAGTTTCTAAGATCTCCAGCCATAGGTCATTCTCTCCTGGAGTATTCCTGCATTTCTATTTGATCATTTAATTTTGCTGGCCATCCTCATATATTTTGAGTTAGGATAACAAATTCCTCATAGGTTTTATAATTTCAATATCTGGACCATATGCATGTCTATTTCTGTTTTTTTCCTCTGGATTCTGTTTCTTGGAATCCTGGTATTTTCTGATTGAATGCCAGGCATTGTGTATGAAAAATAATAAATGCTCTGGATGATGTTTTCTTTCTCCAGAGAGGCTCCACCCTAAACTCTGAGATGCAGCTGGTATGGAGATAACTCACCTTGATCCATTCACGGACTGAGCAGACTCAAGGCTGGGTTGAAGTCTTTGTAATCTTTGGTCTTCTGCTGATTCATTTCCAGTCCTAATTGTAGCCATCAACACAGGTCCCAAGTGAAAGCCTGTGATGTTACTAAGGGCCCTCCTTGAATAATCTACGATTTCTTACTCCTGAGTACAGTGACACTGCCGAAAACTCTAGTCTGCTTTTCAGAGTATTTTATCTTGGTTTCTTGGCTTCCTGCCCTGAGATGTTAAGAATTTGCCAAATGCTTTGAAGAGAAGCTGCTTGTGTGGAGCTCCTTTCTCTCAGGGATTTTGGTTCCTCTGCTCTGCTCTGCTTTCCTTGCCCCATTCTCATCCTTCAAGATTGGAAAATGCCTCAAAGGTAAAAGCAGCTTATACAATGTGGACTCACCTCTCTGGTGTTTCCTCCTCTGGCCCCCTAGGTCCTAGCTGCCTTGGAAGTTCTCCAGTGCCTTCAAATAGATTTCTTCTGTATCTTTTTGGGTTTTCAGTTGTTCTCAGTGGGAACATGACATGTTGCAAGCTACTTCTTCATAGTCGGAAATATAAGTTCCTCTCCTAGGGTTTATTAAATAGAGTTTCATTTATGTTTCCAGTATATCTTGTCTCTCTTTGGTAATTTCCAAGAGAAGGAAAACAAATCACCTTTTTTCCACCATTTAAAACTGGAAGACAAAAGAAATATTCTTTTCTTTATTTCTTCCAGTAAATTAACATTTAGGAAACAGGGAGAGTTTAGGATATATATTGAAAAATTGAAACTATCTTCTGAAAGAAACTCCTAAAGCAGAGGCATCACTAACAAAGAAGCAAAGTGAATCGGGTGTATAGAGAAGAAATCTGAGCATCTGAATGTGTCAGGCTTTGAGCTAGAAATTGTACATACTTTTAAAAGTTAATCTACATACCATATTTTTACATTAGACATAATTATTTCCATTGATCAGATTTGGAAGTTATGGCACCAAAATCTAAATTATGTACCTAATTCATATTGTAGTGAAGAAAGAATGAAATGAATACAGGATGTTGGAGCTGTAATATTATTTAATGGAGAAAAGACAGTCTCTTCAATAAGTGGTGCTAGGAAAACTGGACAGCTACATGCAAAAGAATGAAATAAGAACACTCCCTAACACCATACACAAAAATAAACTCAAAATGGATTCAAGACCTAAATGTAAGACCGGACACTATAAAACTCTGAGAGGAAAACATAGGAAGAACACTCTTTGACATAAATCACCGCAAGATCTTTTTTGATCCACCTCCTAGGGTAATGGAAATAAAAACAAAAATAAACAAATGGGACTTAATGAAACTTAAAAGCTTTTGCAAAGCAAAGGAAACCATAAACAAGACGAAAAGACAACCCTCCAAATGGGAGAAAATATTTGCAAACGAATCATCGGACAAAGGATTAATCTCCAAAATATATAAGCAGCTCATGCAGCTCAATATTAAAAAAACAAACAACCCAATCCAAAAATGGGCAGAAGACCTAAATAGACATTTCTCCAAAGAAGACATACAGATGGCCAAGAAACACATGAAAACCTGCTCAACATCACTAATTATTAGAGAAATGCAAATGAAAACTACAATGAGATATCACCTCACACCAGTTAGAATGGGCATCATCAGAAAATCTACAAACAACGAATGCTTGAGAGGGTGTGGAGGAAAGGGAACCCTCTTGCACTGTTGGTGGGAATGTAAATTGATACAGCCACTATGGAGAACGGTACGGAGGTTCCTTAAAGAACTAAAAATAGAATTACCATATGATCCAGCAATCCCACTACTGGGCATATACCCTGAGAAAACCATAATTCAAAGGGACACATGCACCCCAATGTTCATTGCAGCACTGTTTATAATAGCCAGGACATGGAAGCAACCTAAATGCCCATCGACAGATGAATGGATGAAGAAGATGTGGTACATATACACAATGGAATGTTACTCAGCCATAAAAAGGAATGCAATTGGGTCATTTGTAGAGACATGGATGGATCTAGAGATTGTCATACAGAGTGAAGTAAGTCAGAAAGAGAAAAACAAATATCATATATTAACTCATGTATGTGGAACCTAGAAAAATGGTACAGATGAAGCATTTTGCAGGGCAGAAATTGAGACACAGATGTGGAGAACAAATGTATTCACACCAAGAGGGGAAAGCAGCGGGGTGGTGGTGTGGTGGTGTGATGAATTGGGAGATTGGGATTGACATGTATACACTAATGTGTATAAAATGGATGACTAATAAGGAAATAAACATTAAAAAAAAAGAATGAAATGAATACAGGATGTTGGGGCTGTAATATTATTTAATACTTAAACTTTATTTTAAATGTTCGTCTTAGAATGAGTATAAAAGGATACTATCTGGAACGTCATCCTAACCTTTTCTAATTACTGGAAGTGTAATCATTAAAATGAAAATTGATTATCCTTTTAGCTAATGCTTGCTTACCCTAATTTTAGATAAAGTACCTAGTTGTAAACACCTTTATCTAGTTCCATAAAGATAAAAAATTCATCACAACTTAACTATCAAATAAGAAGGAAATGATTTAATTATGTGATAATTTTGAAGACTGTGGAAAAATGAAGTGCTTTTGATAAAATGGTCAGTAAATAAAAAAATGAATGAAAAATTTGTGCACAAACACTGCAGCTATGTAATAAAATATTCCTGTACACTTATGTGATACTATATGTGTCACTTATAACCTCTTCATTAAAATATTTGGGTTATGAGTTTCTTTTTTGAACATGTTATTACATTGCTTTTATAATTTAAAAACTCTCTAAAACTTCAAATGAAGGGCAAATAACTGCTGAATACTCACCTAACAAATACAGATTTATTAAGTTTCATAAGAATATAACTTTCTGGAGGCTAAGGACTTCACCTCTTCTATTTACTGCTATGTCCCTAGATGAGAATAGTGCCGGGTTCAGTAAATATTTATTCAGTGAATGAATGAATGGCTAAAAGCATATAAACACATTAGCCTTACTTTTATGGTAGAAAGCACTCCTTTTTTTAAAAAAGAGACTTGGTTAATTTAGAGGTTGGTTTAGTTTTTATTAGTATGGTTTATGATACATTTGTTTTTTCATATTCTTATCTCTCATACGTTGTATTTTTTCTTCAGGCTATTTAATGATACAGAATTGTTATAAAGTTAGAGGCTTTCTTAACAATGACCCATTATTTTAGAACCAGATGATCAAAGAACTGGAGTCCCGTGTCCAGCAGCTGACTGGAGAAGCAGAGAACAGTAATTTACAGAAGCAGAAATTAATTCAAGAAAAATTGGAACTTGAGAGATGTTGCCAGATAACATGTAATGAATTACAAGAAGTAAAGGCAAGGTATTGTCTGAAGTCAGATATCTCTCAGGTGTGGCTATAAAGTACTGATATTAACTCTATTAAATTATCTGCTGAAATTAATCACACTTGTGCATTTAACTTGGGAGGTTTCCAATCTAAATGCTGCCATTTGTTAAATTTTTTAAAGTACCATTTAATATAAGAAGCATACTGTTTAAAAACAGTTGATAAAAATGTGGATGCTTACTTGATATATTGAAAGATAATGCATTTGGATTTGGTTGACTAAAAAATTCCATTTTAGAGATTGATTATAAATATATTGGAAATATGTTTTATTCTCTGACTGCTTTTAGGCACAACACATTGCATAAAGAGAAGGATCATCTTGTAAATGATTATGAGCAAAACATGAAACTGTTACAAACCAGATATGATGCTGATATAAACCTTCTGAAAAAGGAACATGCTCTTTCAACTTCTAAGGTATTATAGATGCTGGTAGATGTCCATACAAAGTACTTATTTCCTTTACTCAGCATATAGCCAAAGGTAGTAGAAGCTAACTACTATCTGGCCTTTAAATTAGTCTCTCCTTTGCTTAATTTAATGCTAAGTGTCTAATATATAGCATAACGCAAATATTTAATAAACTAAAATCTGCTATAAATTAACCCTTTTAATTACCAAAGTTTTTAAAGGAGGAAACATAAAAATCCGAGAAGAAATGTTCAGTTGTGTTAATAATACATATTTTGGAGTAACTGTATACATTATTATTATTATTTTGAAATCTTGGTTATGGTTTAGTTTTCCTGCCATCACATATGCTTATATGAGCCCACAGACACCCTCAGGGGCACCCACACACTTTTGTGTCAGATAATTGAAACTTTCTGCAAAGAAAATCCTATAACCTCAATACTAAAATAGTTAATTACTTGATATTTCATGAATTAAATATTCCAGTGGATTTGGTTTTAAAATTAAAATTTAAAAAGTTTTCTGTATACCTATTCTTTTTACATCAGTATTATATTTTCATAACTTTAAATGCCATGCAGTACTTAATTTATCTTTTTACTTTAAAAGATTTTTTAACTTAAAATTTTTTAAAAATTCAGATTTATAGATAATTTTAATTCTAACTGAAGCTTCGGGGGGGGAAAAAGTTAAATTTATTCAACCAGAAGTTTGTAAGATGGTAGAAAAATCAAAGTTTCATTTTTTTATTATTTTCTTAAAATCTTTTTAGGCATCTGGTATGATTAAAGAATTAGAACAGAACATCTGTCAATTAAAACAGCAGTTACAGGAATCAGAACTTCAAAGAAAGCAGCAGTTAAAGGTGAGTCCTGTCTTTTTACACAGAATAATGGCTAAAACTCACCTCTCCTTTTCTTGGTATATACATATAAATGAGAGTCGATGAAAAAAACTCAGAAATGCAGGTAGCCATTTCTGATTCTTTTATTGCACTATATCATTTTTCATCTTATTTACTTTAACAAAAGTAGATGCTAATGGGATATAGAGTAAAAAGAACAATAATTTTAGTTTGAACAATCTACTTTTTTTGAGATTAGTTAAAAGAATAAACCTTATTTAAATATATTATTATTTTAGAATTATTTCCTCTCTTTAAATTATTATCTGCCATTCTTTATAATTTCTCTCTCTTTCTTTCACACCTTTAATTAATTAATTTATTGTTTGGGCTGCACCGCTCGGCATGTGGGATCCTAGTTCCTCAGGATCCCCCTGCGGTGGAAGTGCGGCGTCCCCTGCGGTGGAAGTGCAGCGTCCCAACCATTGGACTGCCAGGGAACTCCCTCTTTCACACCTTTTAGATCTTGCCTTTTCTCTCATGGTCAAAAAATACCAAGCACTTCTATATGATATAACTTCAAACTTATTATTTTCATGTTGATTCATTTGGTCATTTTTAAGTGATCTCCTAATTCTAAGGATCAGAAAGTTTCTCTTTCACTGTAAAGTATGTACTTTTGAGAGTGGTAACATCTTCAGATAACTAAGGTTTTATGGCCTCCAACATAAAGCTATGCATGTTTCTAGTTGTAGTTTAGAAAACTGGACAGGTAGGGCTCTCTTAATAATATGCAAGACTCAAATAAGGTTTGTCATCAAAGAGATTGATTTGTTTCATTAGATTACCAATGTTATTGACCCTAGAAGCAATTTTAAGTATAATAAAGATAAATATTTATTATTCACAGGATCAAGAAAATAAGTTTCAAATGGAGAAATGTCACTTAAAACGCACCTATGAGAAAAAGGTAATATGTTTCATGGGAAGCTATGACATTTAAAATAGCACATGAGGCAGTTAAGAATGAGGGTTGATTTTTATACAGCCGTGCATTCCAGCTCTTATTTCTGAGTGCATTTCAGTTAGCCAGTAATCAAATTTTTCTTCTTTTTCATGTTTATAAACAGCTTCTTTTTCATGTTTATAAACAGCTTCTTCAGTTTGATTTTTAATTATATCAACATTAAAACACCACTTCTCTTATATTTGAGTGAAGAGTAGTATTATGTTCACCTTTCATAATAACCTTTTGAAATTATATTTTCTTTCTGCCAGTAAAAATGTGATGTGACTGTTGGGTGTTATTTTTTTCTGTTGTATCATATGTGTAATAAGAACTCTAAGAAATTAACCAAAGAATGTGAAACAGTGAAAGCACTGTCTACTACGATCGATTAGTAAGAAATGGATTAGTCATTGTCTCTTGCGATTTAGAGCAGTGACGGTAGTGACTGTTTCTACTGGTGCATGCTGGTGTCCTTGTTACCAGTAACAACTAGGGTCACTGCCACACTGTTGACACCTTCGGTGATAAAGTATAGAATTCTATGTCTGTGACTTTCAAACTTGAGTTTTGAATTTGTTGTTTGCTGTATGACTGTAATTGAAATAGCAAAGATTTTGTTGCTGCTTTTGTAATTATTTACAGTTCTAACAGCCACCAAATTAATCCTCTTGTAAAATACCCACATAATGGAAAATGAGAAAAAAGTTACCCCTTCAACTAATTAAAATACATACAAATTAAAATTAGACAGATTTTATAGCACAAAATTGTTAAAAGATGTAATACCACATCTTATCTATGCATATCGTCACAGCAGACATGCATTAAATGCTTTCACGGGGCGAGGTATCACAACAGGCACCGGATGCAGGGTAGGGGTTGAGGGTGAACTAGCCATAGACTCTGCTCTCCAGCAGCTTAATGTCTGGGAAGAAGAAGGTTTCTGTCCTTTGGAAAAGTGAGTATTTCTTCTGATGTGCATTGACCTAAATATGTGCTCTTTAAAATTATAATTAATTTTCTTATTGTTAAAGTTTCTTTCCCCTGCAGTTTTAATACAGCTCAGTGCAAGATACTGAATATATTTCATGCCTACAAAATGATATCTGAACAGGAGGGAGAAATACTGCCTTCACTGAAATAAAGAATTTTTTCGGTTTCTACTGTTGAGCCATGCAGCTGCTTAACAATCTGACTTACCCAGAGCAGACCATGCACTGTCATAAGCCTTTCTCCCCACTGCCTGAGGCATGCACATCCTCTGGGTGTACCTGTTAGTCCTTTGTTCTTTCTTTGGGCAGATGTCTGGCTCCCCATCCATCAGGGCCACCTTCCTGGCCTCCTGCTCTGTCACACTCCGTGGTCAGCCCTCCTCCTGAGTGATGGTATCTGCTTACCTGTGAGCCCCAGAGGGTTTGGTACCAGGAGGGAGGCGCACACTGACTCATATACAAGATTGTCTTCCTACCCCAAAGTTGAGTCCTCCTGTGGGCTGTGACATACAGAGTTGGGGCTGGAGAGGCAGAGTCTCTCCTACCACAGTCTTTTCTTGGCTGTTCGGCCATTGAGTAAACTCAGGTTTCTGCACCAGCCCCTCTCCCTGATGGACACACACAAGAAACAGAATGTTAAAGCTCAGTTCATCCCTAGCCAGCCACCTTCCCCCATCCTATTCTGTTTCACTTCAGGGAGCAGACCTAAATCCTTTTAATTAGGTGTCATAACTACAGCTTTTCCCTTTCCGTGAGCTATCAAGTGGTCTCGCTTTTAAATAACGTAACTAGTTAAAGAGTGTTAATTGTTTTCAGTGTAAATAAGATGTGTTTAGAATAGCAGCCATCTGTAAAGACAAATAAGCGTAGTTGTACATATTGCATACGTTCTAACGTTGTTTGTATTGGAAGAAAATGGCGCTCAGCGTGCCACTTTTTGTTTTACAATTAATTCCATAATCTCCCCCTTTTAAATTGACATCTGTTCTTCTTTCTTTATTAAACCTGCTGTGATCTCAGCCCTTGAAGATTTGATGTCCCGTACCCCCCTCAGGGAATATCCTCTTTGACTGCTCAGAGAGCTGACATAAATCTTACCGAGCACCAGACTGTGTAACCGGATAGCCAAGTGGGATGGATAGCGCTTTTGTTTTTGTCTTAGACAGTGTTACAGGTGTGCGCATTCAGTAACTTTTGGTATAAAACTAAGTTCTGAATATCTGTTCAGGAGGAGGAAATGCCATCTGAATGACATTATTTCCTCATGCCAACAAGAAAGCAGCATCAGAGTCTAACTTGTCTTTGAGGTAAGAGAAACAGCATCAGATGCTGTCCCTGATTTGAGCACATACACATTACCTAATGGTCTTTATTGATCTCTGGTGGCTGTTACCTGCTCTTCAGATCTTTGAACATCAAACAAATAATAGGTAGTAAAACTAAATTTCATTGTTTGATGAAGTGTCCTAATCTGTTAAATCAGGAAACGGTTAGGCTGAATGATTTTACTAGCAAGGAAACACCTGCCTCCTACAAGTAACCTGTTGCCTGTTTTCCACACAGGCACCAGAGAGTTAAAAGATGGTGCTGTTTACCGAAAGACGTTCATGAGACAGATGTTAAGCACGTATATCCTAAAATGTGCTGGAATTGAAATATCTACTTATAATAATTCTGATGTAACTGTGTCACAGTTGAGATCTAAAGTCTGATGGAGTTCAAAATTATTAGGAATAGTTATTCCAGTCTTTAGTGTTTATATATAATTCTTTTAATTAGGTTAAAAAAATTTAAATTTACACAGTTCTATGTGTATTGCATAGTGTTTTCCAAGTACTACCGGCCTAATTTTCTTTAAGAGGGCAGGTGTCTTGAGTGAAGCTTTAACAAATGAAATTGTGCAGTGAAATGATTTATAGAGTTAATGGCGCGCAATGCACCGTATTTGTCATGGTGAGAAGCAGAGTGGGCAGTGTGGTTGCGAGACGCGGTGGGGCCGTCGGCTGGTCCATGCACGAGCCAGCCGCGGTTCCACGCTCTTCTTTATGCTGTGGTGTCTGCCGTCATCTGTTTCCTTGCACATAGCAAACCTCTTTCTTCTTTATACAAGCACACCTTTTTGATAACTTCTTAGGGTGCACGGGAATGAAATCTACATTTACTAAATGCTCGATAAATGTGCTTCTGGCTACCTGGCTCACTCATTTACAGCAGACGCCCGTGTTGGAGAATATATGCTGTGTCTTTGTCTATCTGGTTTGTGTTTCCATTATTTAAATTATTAAAATTCATTTTTGATGCTAACTATATAGTAGGGAAAGGATTGCAAGCAAGTCAATTTAAGGCTTATTTCCCACTGCCATTACTACATTCAGAAGCAAAGGTTGGCAGTAGCATTATTGCCATCACCCCCAGCTCTCTGGAATATAGGTAAAAACTAAAAGTATAACCCCAAGGGTCCCTTTAGCATTCAATACACATATATTCAATTAAGAACAAATAAGCAAAAAACAAACCCAGAACAGCATTTATTGACTATTCTAGTGCGGGCCAAGTGTTGTGCTGAGTGCCGAGGATATAAAAATAAATGAGAAACAGCTTTTAGCTTTGAGGAGCCACCAGCTCAGAAGCCTGTGCGTTGACACATGCATGTTTCACTCAGAGGGAAGGCTCTCATTCTCCCACCCAGATAGCCTCATTGCTGCTTTAGAAATGGTCCTAATAGTTTAGAAGCGATAAATTAGATCAAGGTGCTTGGGTAGCACAAGCCAATCAGGAAGTGGCAGCTAGAACTTGACCAAGGTTAAGATTGAATCGTGAGTGGTAAAAAGTGCTTACGAGAACTCAAAGTTCTTAGCAATTCAGGGGCCGTTTTCTGAAAGGGCAAATAGTCCACAGGGAATTCCATCATGTGGCATGCTGTATTGTGGTTTGGGGTGTTCATAATGACCTTGAATTTTCAAGAAAATGTTTGTGTATAGAGTATTTAGTCTGGGGAGGTGATGATAATTAACACTGCTGAGCATTTATCATGTTCCCAATATTGTTCTAAGAGCTTTACCTGGAGTCACTTATTAACTCATCACAGTTTTTGAAAAGCATGCTCATCCTGATTTCCGTCCTCATTTTCTAAAGAGGCGACTGAGGCACAGTGTCGAGTAGCTTGTGAAGGGGCGAAACCTGTGCAGTCTGGCTCCAGAGCTTGCGATCATAATCACCGTGTAACCCTAATAGATTTTTCTCAAAGTTGGTTCAGTTTTTGACATCTTCACCAAAGCGGGTAAATCTCAATTATGCTAGCGTGCAGAGAGTCCTGAGTCCCAGAAGAAAACCGAGCAGGAAATCGAGGGGGAACCCTGCTCGTGCAGCCAGCTGGAGGCCAGTGTGTCAGGTGCTGTTGACTTGCCAGTGGCTCTGATCGCGGGTCCTGCGAGGTTTCCACATAACGTGTGGTTTCGCCGAACCCGAGACCTAGTCTGTGGGGTGAGGGAAAACCTCCCCAAACCCTCCTGGGGATTTCCTGGGAACTGGATTTTCACTGCAGCTCTGAGGAGACCTCACTAGGGGACATGGGACAGGAGCAGCGTTATGCCCCCCGTATTTTTTTTTTTTGGTCAAGCACCAAATCTGAACAGATAATACTCTGTTTAAGAATGAGTAAGAGGAAGAAGCCAGAATGGGGTCTGTGGAAGAAATATTGTGGAGCAAAGGGAGGAGAGCGTGATACAGGCGACTCGGAGAAAGAAGTTTCTTCAAAAGAAAACATTAAGAAATTCATCAGTAGAATCCCCGAAGACATGATGTCCATGAAGGAGAAACAGGTATCATAGGGAAAGAAAAGGCTGAGGTGGAAGTGGAGGTACTCTACACCTTGGTGATCGCCATCACAGCAGCCAGTAGGCGCTTTTGATCAAATATTGTCCTGGAAAACCCCCCTCTGTCCTCACTCTTTCACTTTACAGGCAGTTTATTATTTATTTTACTAAAATACCAAAGGAGAAAAATATAAGAGAATTGTAATAGGAAAAGGCTAAAGAACATAGAATTTTTGAGCTAAATAGTTCTCTGTCCAAACCAGTAAGTAGCTAACTAAATACCGGTATTTTTGAGGAGCACTGGCTCAGGGTTTGAAAAGGTTTGTGACTGTGTGTGTGGGGGCGTGTGTGCGCGCGCTTCGTTGACTTCGTTCTTCTCACTCCTGCCCCACCTCCTGTGCCCCACCAGGCACGCAGTCCGCCTCACCTGGATTGCCGGCGGGTTGTGCTCGGGACCCCCGCCTGCTAAGTGACTTGAGCTCCCTTACCTTCCAGCTGGGCTCTGCACCCTCAGCTGTCTCCTCTGTGGGACCACAGCTGCTGTTTTACTCTCCCCTTCCCTCCAGCTGTAGCAGTTTCCTTTTCCTATTTTTAGATCCGTATAATGGGTCCATGTTAGGTATGCTTACCTGCATTTGCATACGAAGAGCTCTCTGTGAAGAGAAATATTCATTTGACCCTCATTATTCTTGCTGCCATCCCACCTGTTCAGAGGATGCCACATTTAGTAAAGAGATTCTCAGGGTGGGGGGACTTCCCCCCAAACTCAGTAGATGGTTATATAGATCATTCCCAGAAGTGGAAGACTGTTTCATCATAACCTGTATGTTTTGGGGGAATATAGACACGTTATTTATTGTATTCTCCTGTGTCTTGTTGGATTAATTTCCTTTGGTTAATATGTAATGTTAAAAATATTCAAAAGTGATTCCTCCCTTTTTGAATTTCTTACATATCAGTTGATTTTACAGGGAATCCACGTGCAGGTACATTTAAACAATGATTAACTTTGACCAGAAAATTATTACTGGGAGAATACTATTAAGATAATTCTATGGTAAATGATTATGGTTAACCAAGCCTCTATCTTGAAAAATCTAAATCTAATTTTATATTAAAAATAGATTTAAGATAACTGTTTCATTGTATTTCTCCTTTGAGTAAACTTGACTTGTCTTTTAGTAAATTTTACATCTTTGTCACGGCAGGTTCATGACTTGCAGACTGAATTTGATAAAGAAAAAGAAGATGCTCAAAAGAAAATCCATAAATTTGAGGAGGCTTTGAAGTGAGTAAAATTGTAATATAGTTAATTAAAAGAAATACTCTTATTCTAAACTGTGAGCCAAATTAAGTAACTAAAACTCAAACATTATAATATTTTTATCATAACCGTGCTGTGGTTTAGCTCGAGTCGGTTTTCTATCATCAGTCTCTATTTTCAGAATTTTATTACTAGCCGGTAAAGGAAAAATATCAGTTCAGCTGTCTTTAAACGATAGGAAGGTAAGAAAGACAACTTAGTGGTTTCAGATGCTTTCTTCCTCTCACATGAAAACAGATTTAAAAACAATAGCAACAATAAGATTTAGATCTAGGACATTTAGAAGTTCCTCTGTAGCTTTTTTGGGAGGAATTTGGGTAATGAAATGTTTCAGTTGTTATATTTAAAAATGGACTACTATACAGGCATTGTTTAGCAAAGGTTTTGTCTTATGGTACGTAAACATACACATTAAAATGTTATATTTTATTTGTCTTTTCCATTCATTTACTAAGTCGATTAGGCCCTACTTATCACTAGGTATTATCCTGCAGTTTTTAGCTGGAGAACATTGGTTTATTCAGTAACGGTTGCGTTCTCACCATGTTTCAGGCAATGCCTAATTCCTTCCTGGAGGGACCTGTATTATAGTCCAGTTGGGAAGATATTCATGCACTTTGGCAGTTACAGTCCGGAGTGATGAGAACTTTCACAGCATAGAGGTCAATAGGGTACCTGCCCCAAGAAAGTGATTTAGGAAGGGAAGCTTACTTGGGCACAGTATATCTAGCTAACTCCCAGTGAATCAGCACATTCCATTTTTTATGCTTTTCCAAACCTCCAAAGAGGAAAATTTAGAGAAAGGCCAAAAGGAATATCCAGGATCAAAGAAACCTAGTATCAAATTCTTCCTGGGAAGATTGCATAACCGGAAGTTCCCTCTCCTTCACTCTGCTTGTTAGTAAAATGTCCTGAATGGGTTGCTGAATAGGACATCTTAAAATAATCTATGTGCTGTGACATCACAGGATATCAGTTTCTTATCTATACCAGGATTGGTGCTTATTTGTTCACATCACCACGTATGAATTAGGTGAAATTAGAGGAGAACTGTAATGTCCATTAAACATTAAGCCAGATAACTGTATTTTATACCCCAACTTGAATAGTGACACAACTAGGGCATTCTTGCTTTATGCATGGGATGCCCTCCCTTTATCCCTCATTAATTCATTTTTTTTCCTCCTTAAAATGTTGATTCACAACTTTCTTCGTATATTCAACTTACCACACTTTGGTTTCTTTTTTGTTCTACCTTGTCTGTTTTTTTTTGTAATTTCTTTATACTTTTTCCATTAGCTTGTTGATGTGTATTTTATATCCATAAAGGAAGAGGTAATTCCTTCAAATAACAGGAAATCAACAAATATTTGTCTAGTACCTACAATGTCTATATACTGTATTATCATACGAAAGGAAATCGAAGGTTTAGAAACTGTAGCTCGAGACATAATCCTGTTCTTAACAATTTTATAGTCCAGGGTAGGCATTTGAAGTCCCTGGAGTGTTAGGTATCAAGTTGTTGACATAAGTGCAATTGGAATAATAAGAAAGACTGTTTGCAGTTGGAGAATTGGGAGTCGATGTGTAATACAGCATGGTCTCTTAATGTTCACCAGTGGACGGTGAAAACACCCTGAAGCCTCTGTAGTTGCTGTATGCAACATGATCTATTCAAGGCTTTAGAGGTCTTTACCAAAATACCAAATTTTACTTGGAGTTAAAAAAAGCTAGTTTAGATTGTTAATAACATTCCCCTGTGGATCTGTTTCTTCCATTCCTTGTGTAGATGATGTCTTCATTTACACTAAATGTTGGTATGACCTTAGCAATATAGCACCTGGTATAGCAGGAGCAATCTGGTCTGAAAATAGTAGCATAAGTTATTGTGTGGTCTGAACTTCAAAGTAAACAGTACAACCTGGCTGTCTTCCCAGAGGAAAATATTCTGGGGCAACTGCTACTGCTTTTCAATCTAAGAATAGTGTTAGACCCGGTTGGTCCAGAGACAATTCCATTTTTCTAAAAGACAGGTATATGATATGGAAATTTGCCATGATTATTAGCATTTTTTTTTGTAATAAAAATATGCACAAAGGTGAAAAAAATCTCACTTTTAGAATGTGGTGGTATTCATTCATTTATTCATTCATTCTTTCACTCAGTAGGGTTGTTGAATGTATAGTGGAGGATGTCAGAGAGCTGGAATTAACATGTGAATTAATGTACATATAAATACCTGATAAGTGGATCCAACTCAATCTTTGGTTTAGAGCTCAAGTTGATACTTCAGACCCTGTTGGTATTTAAGAGGGACACTGATTTGAAGTTAGCACTCACTGTAAATGTTAACTCCTAAAGCTAATTTGCCTACTTGTTACTGTTTTTCAGAAAAATAAGAACAGTTTAATTAATATTACTGTCCTACTACTTACAATTTTTATTCTACACATATCCTAAACAGTTTTTTGCTTCCTGTTTCATTTTTGTTGCAGAAAATATTTTAATAACCTCCAGTAACTGAAAATTATCTGAAACTATAACTGTAAATGGTATGAATTTTTTTTTTTTTTTTTGCGGTACGCGGGCCTCTCACTGCTGTGGCCTCTCCCGTTGCGGAGCACAGGCTCTGGACGCGCAGGCTCAGTGGCCATGGCTCACGGGCCCAGCCGCTCCGCGGCAATGTGGGATCTTCCCGGACCGGGGCACGAACCCGCGTCCCCTGCATCGGCAGGCGGACTCTCAGCCACTGCGCCGACAGGGAAGCCCAATGGTATGAATTTTGTGTGTTCATTTTTCAAAGATAGGTAATTAAAGTAAATGGGAAACGTAGTACTGAATGGAAAATTACCATAGGTAATAAAATAACTTGGTGTAACTCTCTGAAGGACTAACACTGAAAAAGTATGTTATTTTTTTGGAGGAGTTAAAACCTATGAACAACAGATGTAGATAGTATAGATTTGGTTTATCCCTTTTTTGATATTTTTATGTTTACCAAATTTGACTTCTAAGTTTTTGGTGCTATAAAACTAATAAAGCATTGTTCTGAGATATTGTATAAATTGACTATTTTAAAGCATTCAATGAGACATTCCAAAGTCATCTTTTTGTAAAATATTTATTTATTTTTATTTTATTTATTTTTGGCTGCATTGGGTGTTTGTTGCTGCGCGCAGGCTTTCTCTAGCTGTGGCGAGCGGGGGCTACTCTTCGTTGTGGTACGCGGGCTTCTCATTGCTGTGGCTTCTCGTTGTGGAGCATGGGCTCTAGGCACGTGGACTTCAGTAGTTGTGGCACGTGGGCTTCCGTAATTGTGGCTCACTGTCTTCAGTAGTTGTGGCTCGTAGGCTCTAGAGCTCAGGCTCAGTAGTTGTGGCACATGGGCTTAGTTGCTCTGCGGCATGTGGGATATTCCCGGATCAGAGCTCAAACCCATGTCCCCTGCATTGGCAGGTGGATCCTTAAGCACTGCACCACCAGGGAAGCGTCATCTTTTTGACTGATACCTTTTTCAAACTCCTCTCTGGCAGTAAAATACAAAACTGTCTTGAAACATTTATTCCGATCCATTTTAACTTTTTTGTATTGTCAATTGTAAACATCATAAATATTTCTACTCTGACACTAATATATATAAGCTTTCTGTTTTTCAGTTAGTACTGAAAGTGAGTAGTGGTAATTTCACTAGAACATGTTACAAAATCAGTCTTTAGATGATATGATTATGAATGACCCTACAGGAGGCAAGCCCTTGTTTAACTAAAACATATTCTTTCTGTTGTAGTTGCTAACATATACATGTACATGTATACATGACTGTGTCTGAATGTATCCACCACAAATAAAACTTTTACTGGGTTTAAAAAAATACAGAGAGATGAGGCAAATTTAAATCTGGGCTGTAACCTCAGGCCAGACGCTTTCATGTTACTAAAACAAACAAACATGCATTTTTGGTAATAGGAGGTGTCTCATGAAAACTGGATATCTCATGAGTCCCCTTTTAAATCATTATCTTGAATTTTTGTCACAATTACTTTATAACCCTGAAACATATGTTTAGCTGACTTTTTGCCAATTTATATAATACACAAAATGTAGATATATGAGATATTTGATTATATAAATATTTAGAAATGTCTGTTAAGTTGGCTCTCATTTAGACTTTGCTGTCAATAAATATAAGGAAAAGTGAAACAGTGGCTTCTTGTACCCTTACAGTTTTTAAAAATAACTTTTTAAAGCTAGGTAATAGAGTTCCATGGTTTGAAATATGAAAGATAGGAAAAATGAGCATACAGGGAAAAGTCCCCTTCCGTAGGAGCCCTCTCGCTATACATTTTTCCTCTTGGGAAGGAGCAGTGTTACCAATTCCCTGTGTATCCTTTCATATGGAAGCATTGATACTCTTTCCCCACTATCTCTTCCCCTTATGTGCTACCTATATCCTGATATTTTTCACTTAACGTATCTTGGAGGTTATTTCATGTAAGGACAGAAAGAGCTTCCCCATTCTGTTTTATGTATTTGATGTACTTTATTTCACTAATTCTTTATTGATGAACACATGATGAAAATGTTTCCATTTTTCTCCTAGTACATACATGGTTTGATTTTAACATTTAAATCTGTGACCCATTTGGAATGTATCCAGTGTAGGTTGTGAGAGATGGATCCTGTTGCTTTTGCTTTTTGTTAAGTGGTTACCCAGTCATTTCAACATCATTAATTTAATGACCTAGCCTTTCCCTCTTCAGAGTTCTGCTACAGAACCTTTATCATTGGACTTGGGTCTAGAATTTTGGTTCTGTTTGAGAGATCTGAAAATGCTTGTGCCAGTCCCATACTCTGTTGATTTCCACTGTTTAAAGGTAATGTTTAGTGTCTAGTCAGACTGCTTATCCTGTCACCTGTGCTTTTTCAGAATCTTCCTTTTTTTCTTGTCTATATTTTTCCGTTGGAGATTTATAATTAGCTTGTCTAGTTAAAAAAGAAAAACCATTAGTCTTTTGTTAATGTTGCTGAACAGATACAGTTCAACAAAGGAAGAACTGACGTCTTTTAATGTTGAATCTTTCCACACACAACATGATACGCCTCCCTTTGTTCAGCTCTGCCTCCATGTCACTCTACAGCCAGATCCTGCTTTTGAAACAGACAGTTTGCAAGGAATTTGTGTTACTTAACTATCACAAGTTGGTTCTTTTATATTAAGTGTGTATTTTGACTGTCTATTAGGGTATGTGTTATGCAGCTTAAAATACGTAGGGAGTTGTATGTTCTGGGTTTGACGTTTCATACAGTTTGGGATGTGGATTTTAAACTCTGTACTTTTGGTCATACTGTTTATTTTTGAATGAAGAATGTAAAACTCTTGCAGATATCACTTGTTTCGTTTATACTTCTGTAGCCATTTAATACCTTAATATGTCATTTTAATCAAACTCATTTATTAATTCCTCCCAACATCTATTTTGTTCTAGGAACTTTGTTGGTACTGAGTATAAAGTGCCTGAGAAAGCAGACAAGGCCTCTGCTGTGGCCATAGTACGTGGCTGCACAGCTTTCGTGTTGAATGCCCCACCGTGTCAGTGTATCAGTGCAGGACACTGGGTGTTGGTCCCCACAGAGCGCAGGGCACTTCCACAGAGACCCTGGGTGGCGGTCGGTGTGTTTTCCCTGCTTCACTTGGTAACATGAGATATTCTTGATTTTATTTTATTTACTTTAGTGTAAAATAAGTATTTTGCCTCCTATTGAACAACGCATTGTTGGGATGCGTTGTAGTAGACATTTTGGGGCTTCCCTGGTGGCGCAGTGGTTGAGAGCCCGCCTGCCGATGCAGGGGACGTGGGTTCGTGCCCCGGTCTGGGAAGATCCCACGTGCCGCGGAGTAGCTGGGCCCGTGAGCCATGGCCGTTGAGCCTGCGCGTCCGGAGCCTATGCTCTGCAACGGGAGAGGCCATGGCAGTGAGAGGCCCGCGTACCGCAAAAAAAAACAGACAAAAAATAGACATTTTGTAATGTGGAAAAAAAAAAAATGAAGTGTTCCAGTCACTGTTTCAGGAGTTACGATAGTAATTTATAGGAAGTCCAGAAGCAGTCTGCTTAACCTTCTGTGTCCATAACATCCTTTTTAAAGCTCAGTCGCCTAAGGGCCTCCTCATCATCTTACTGCTCACATGGCTCTCCCTCAGCTGGTTACCATCGACTCAGATGTTCAAAGTGCACCATGTTCCTCCTCTGAGTAATTTTTTTCTCTATTCCTGTATGCAGAATGAAAATCAGTGTTTTTTCTTCCAGAGGCTGACCTAATAGAATGTCTTCAAAGCTACTCAACTTTTCCTTTTGGAGAAAAAAAATCTTAGGGATTTAAATACAAAGTCTTATTTTCATCATGGAATTTCTATACAGAATTTTTTAGAATGCTACTGATTTTTTATAGTTCTGATTCCAAATAGCACTGTGAGTTTTAAATGCTTCCAGGATCATATCATTAAAATAATGGGTGAATACAGGAAAAGTAAATAACAGTAATGTTTTTTTTCATTTTTATTAAACTTTTTATTTTGAAATAATTTTAGGTTAACATGCAATTGTAAGAAATAATACAAAGAGATCTTGTGTACACTGTATCCAGTTTCCGCATTGGTAACAGCTTGAAACTCTGTAGTACACTATCATGACTAGGAAAGTGACATTGACATAATTAACCCATCTTGTTCAGATTTCCTTGGTTTTACATGTACTCATCTATGTGCTTGCACGTGTGTGCATGTGTGTGTGTGTGCTTGGTTCTATGCAATTTTATCAGAGTTGTTTACTGGTATATCCAACATCACAGTTCTGTCACAACGAAGATCCCTTGTATTGCCCTTTTATAAACATAACCGTATCCTTCCTACCCTCTCCCCATCTTGACCTTCCTGTCTTGAGATTCACTGACTAATTGTAATTTGTTCTCAATCTCTATTTTCTTCAATTAAAAAAAAATGTTATGCAAAAGAATCATATATAGGGAATCACACAGTATGTAACCCCTTGGGATTGACTTTTATCATTGAGCAAGTTCTCCTGAGATTCATGGAAGTCATTGTGTGTATCAGTTGTTTACATCTTTTTATTGCCTAATAAGCAATTGTATGCATACAGCATTTTTTTGTTTGTATGTTTTGTTTCTGTTTGTTTAGTTTTTACCAGTAAACCACTGAAGAATATTGGATGTTTTTATTTTCTATTATGAATAAAGCTGCTATGAAGATTGTGTACACGTGAACATGTGTTTTCATTCCTCTGGGATAAATGCCCAGGAGTGGAATTGCTGAATTGTATAGAAACTGCATGTTTAGTTTTATAAGAAACTGCCAAACTGTGTTTTGGCTGCTGTGCCGTTGTATTTTCCCATTGGTGATGTATGAGTGACCCTGCTGCTCTGCATCCTTACCAGCTTTAATGTTGTCACTATTTTTTTTTTTTAACATCTTTATTGGAGTATAATTGCTTTACAGTGGTGTGTTAGTTTCTGCTGTATAACAAAATGAATCAGCTATATGTATGTATATATATCCCCATATCTCCTCCCTCTTGCGTCTCCCTCCCACCCTCCCTATCCCACCCCTCTAGGTGGTCACAGAGCACCGAGCTGATCTCCCTGTGCTATGCGGCTGCTTCCCACTAGCTATCTGTTTTACATTTGGTAGTGTATATATGTCCATGCCACTCTCTCACTTCGTCCCAGCTTACCCTTCCCCCTCCCCATGTCCTCAAGTCCATTCTCTACGTCAATAACAGTAATTTTTATTAGAGTTTATTTCAGCAAGTAAATAGTTCCTGTACTTATAATACATAGTTACAGTGAACTTATTACAAGAAACAACATAAAATATCTGTCTTTATTTCTAAAACAGACTGAAATGGTTTACAGTATAAGCAAATGTTAACATATAATTGAAATTAAAATCTATCATAAGCATGTAAAGAAGGGTGGATATTGTTGTACCAGAAATAAAATTATTTCTAATTTAAATACTAAATTTAGTATTTAAATTCTAAATTTCCCTTGACCTGAACTCTTTCAGGTGGTTTTGGGAGACATTTGAGTTTAGTGTACGTTAAGAGAATGGACTCTGGATCCACTTATCACGGGTCCAAATTCCAGCTCAAATCACTAGCTGTGTGACTTTGGGCATGGTGCTCAATCTGTGTGATTAGTATTTACAACTGTAACATGAGGATAATAATAATATCTTCCTCCTAAGGTTGTTAGGAGACTTAGAATGTTTAATACAAAGCACTTCAAACAGTGTTTGTTGTATATGTATATTAGCACTTATTATTTTATTTCTCTTTATCTTATAAAGGATACAAACAAGTTCGTCAGAAGAAGTAATCTTTTCCTGGCACAGTGTTTTTTTTTAACAGCTTTATTGAGATTTAATTATCACCCCATAGAATTTACTCAGTTTAAGCATGCAGCTCACTGATTTTTAGTAAATTTAGAGTTGTGCAATGATCACCATAGTTCAATTTTAGAACATTTCCATCATCCCAAAAAGATCCCTCATGGCACCAAATTTTAGAAGGAAATTATCATGATTGATTTTTTTCTGACCAAAAGGAATAAGTAATAAGGGACAGGATCTTCAATAGTTATTTTGCAGAAAATGCTAAATGGCCACTTCTCATTCTGACCCTCAATGAAAGCTGAAATCATAATATTAAGATGTGTTTTGGCATTTTGTGGAGACCTGAGCTAATGTAGCCCTGATACGTTGCTTCCAAATTGACTGTCTGATGTTTTAACTTTGATACAAGGATGAATTTGAAAACAGATTCTGTGTGTGCGTGCACACGCACGTGTGTGTGTGTAAATGTGCTGAAAGGGGCCTGGAAATACATATATGCCAAAGTGTTGGGGTGATATCCATGTTTTCCTCTTTATATTTCTGTATAGTTTGAATCTTCTCCAGTAAGAATATTGTATGTTACTTTGGTATCTTAAAACAATAGTAAAGACAAAAGAAACCAGTAAAGATTTTCGAAGGAAGAATGACGAACATTGATGATGGTTATCTTTAGTTGGTGAGCATATGGGATTTAAAAACATCCTCTACATTTTACATATTCTACAGTAACTGAGCCCAGCAACCCCTCAGAGTCTTGAGAAGTTTCAGCTTGTCTCAAATCACTGAGCACCGGGTGGGGCAGCCTGTGAACTCAGACAGTTTCTGGAAATACCTGAACTCTAATTATTTTGGGGTTTTGACCAGAAAAACCTTTTATGTATTTCTTATAATAAATGGATAGGTGGGAAGGTTGATATTCCATTTTTTTTTAACAGGTGAGAATTTTTCTCACCTAGAATGGAAGGACACCCTGGCACAGCATTTTAGGGGAGGGTGTTAGGAGGTCAGTAGAGTACAGACTACAAAACACAGCTTTCTAGTAAGTGTAGAATTAGGATATTTTAAATGAAAATACAAGGTATTTTCCATGAAAGGTAGGTTATATTACATTTTAAATGTGCTTTATGTTTTCTGACTGTGGAAATTCGCATGAAATTCACAGATTCGTTTTCCACATTTATCAGTCTGTTTTTGTAAACTTGAATCTGATTTTAGCACATATATGTTGATTCCTACTGTCAGAGCAGGTTACTGTGCACTGGTTACCAATCCCAAGAGAGTAAAGCACTGTGCACTGGTTACTGATTCCTGGGGAGGACTCCAACTATTGAAACCGCACAGGACCCTGTGAGGCTCCTGGGCACAGAAGCCTTTCTGTCCCCTGTTTGTTGCTTGTAGGGAATAGACTCCAGCCTCCATGACCTTCCCTAGCCCCAAAGGGCAGATTCGAAGAGTTGCTTATCAGGGAAGGGAGGGGATGCAGAGACAAGGGAGAAGCAGTCAAGAAACAATGGTGCAGCCTTGGGGCAGGTCCTGGTTCCCCCTCAAGGGATGCACACAACAGTATCTTTAACCTCTTCTGCATAACTAAAACCCCAACCAAATGGAAGATGTTCCAGAGAAAAAGTCACAGTTTGATAACCTTGAAGCTCATCAGGAGACCACCTGAGACCAGATTAAAGGAGCGCAGGCCCTGCACACACCCTGATCCTTATCAGAAACCCCGCCCTTGAACCATTGCTATAAAACTCCTCACCAATCCCCCTGGGTTGGGACACACAGTACTTCAGGGCACGAGCCCGCTGTGTCCCCCCTTTGCCTGGCAAAGGAATAAAGCTGTTTTCTACTTCACCCAAAACTCTATCTCTGAGATTCGATTTGACACCGGTGCACAGAGGCCAAGTTTTCGGCATGACTATCTGGAGGAAAGCCAAGATCATCACGATGCCAGGCACCAGGAATAGAAGCGCAGATGTTTCTGCCAACAGCATCTTAGTACTGGAGTCACCAGGAACACACTGCAGTCCAGCACTGAATGGAACAAGCTTCACTTACACAGAAGGAGGCAGAGAAGATCAGCTTCCGTGGTGGGTGTCCGTCCCCGGGGCACTGGGTCTCTCCTGTCCGCTAACACAAGACACAGGGCAGTTTTCCTGCCCCTCCTGTGCTCCCTAGAGAGACTCCGTCCCCTCCCTGTGAGGACGGAAAACAGTGGGGTTGGACAGGTGCCCTGTGGTGTACACACTTCAAGCCCAGACAAAAGAGCTTTCTTTGAGCTGAAGGGAAGGATATTCCTGCACGAGGCGATCGGCCCAGCACAGACTTTGTGGGCTCTTTATCTCAGACAGGAAGCCTTCCGGCCTGAGGCCCATCCTTACGTGGCTGAGTGGCTTTGGAGGACTGCATGCAGGAGACTGCCTTGCCTGACCCCGAGGTAGCCTAGGATTTCAAGGTGCCTGAGCTGTTCTTTAGGGAGATTATCCTGGCAGGAATGAGGATGTCATCAGCTTGAGTAACAAGCAACAGGAAGCAGGAAAATAAGGAAGATGAGGCTACAGTAATAGTCCCTGTAAGAGACAGTGGACCCTGTGAAGGTGGCAAGTCAGTGATGAAGAGAGTAATTGCAGCCTCCAGGAAAACAGCCTCTCTGGAAGCACTGTCTCATCTCAGCACCTTTATTTCATTCAGAGTCAGAATCAACTTTCACAAGTAATTTCCAAGGTATATACTGATGGAAGAGCTACACACACTGTTTTATATTTTTATTCCATGTGGAAGTAACTTAAGATTGTTGACTAAAAGGAAACATGAAATATTAATACTGAATTTTTAAATACTGTTTCATGATTTCAGATGATTCCAATTTAAAGATTCTTACTTATTATTAAATATAATTAAATAACGCTGCAGTGAACATGGGAATGCAGATACGTTTTTGAGTTAGGGTTTTTGTTTCATTTGCACATATTTCTAGAAGTAGAATTGCTGGATCATATGATTCTATTTTGAAATTTTTTTCAGGATCCTTCATACCGTTTTCCCATAATTCAGCTGTTATTTCTTTAAATATGCTTTCTACTCCCTTCTCCCAATTTTCTCCTTCTGAAACTCCAGTAATTCACAAATGGGTTCTTTTTTTTTTTAAACATCTTTATTGGAGTATAATTCCTTTACAATCGTTTGTTAGTTTCTGCTTTATAACAAAGTGAATCAGCTATACATATATCCCCATATCTCCTCCCTCTTGTGTCTCCTCCCTCCCACCTTCCCTATCCCACCCGTCTAGGTGGTCACAAAGCACCAAGCTGATCTCCCTGTGCTATGCGGCTGCTTCCCACTAGCTATCTATTTTACATTTAGTGGTATATATAAGTCCATGCCAACTTGAGTGATTTTTGATAGTTTGTGCTTTGGGGGTAATTTGTTTCATCCAAAATGTAGAATTTATGGGCAAATATTGTTGATAATATTTGCTTATTATCCTTTTAATGTCTTTAGGGATTATAGTGATGTCTCTTCTTTCATTACTAATATTTGTAGTTTGTATCTTTTTTGCTCTCTGACAGTCTGGCCAGAGGTTTGTCAACTTTATTGATATTTTCAGAGAATCAGCTTTTGGTTTCATTGATCATTCTCTGTTAATTTTCTGTTTTCAACGTCATTGATTTCTTCTCTTTGTTTTCTTCACACACATGCACACACTGTATTTTATTTTTACAAGAGATAAATAAACTGACACCAAGCATTGTAAATGGATGACCACAACAAAAGCAGCAACGATTGCAATTACCAAACACAAAACACACTCACAGCATGTCATAATGTTGACATTCAGTCCAGTAATCCTCCAATGTAACAGCTCCTTTACTTTGCAGTGAAATTTCATTTGTATACTTTTTGCCTCTGAGTCCTTGTGGGATTTTTTTTTTTATTCAAACAAAGTCACAAAAATTATAATCATCCTCATCAGTTCACTCAGTCCCATGTAATTATTTTTTCATCTTGATCTTTTGTTAGCACATTTATGAGTTCATCAGTTTTCCATTAGAGTTCTGAAAATGCTTATTCATTCAGTTCAGCAGTATAGTCAGTTACCAGAAACCTGTACTTGTCAGAGTCTTTTCCATGAATTCCTTGAAGATGAAACCCTTTTATTTATTTATTTTGTGGTACGCGGGCCTCTCACTGTTGTGGCCCCTCCCATTGCGGAGCACAGGCCCTGGACACACAGGCTCAGCGGCCATGGCTCACGGGCTCAGCCGCTCCATGGCATGTGGGATCCTCCCGGACCGGGACACGAACCCGCATCCCCTGCATCGGCAGGCGGACTCTCAAACACTGCGCCACCAGGGAAGCCCTGAAACCCTTTTATAGGAACATATTTGCAAAGCATCAGAGTACACCCAGAACTGTCTGTAAATGACAAAAGACTTAAAAATGACCACGGTTAAAGATTTGATGAAAGTTCATAATAATGCAATTGACAAGGAAATTTAGTTATTTCTGAGATATACATTTTAAAGTAATAACTAGAATTATGACTTACAACATTATACCAGAACATACAAGATTTTTAGAAATTTCATGTAATGTCTGAAACATTTATATTAACATATTTCCATACAATTAACCCAAAGAAAGTTTAGTGTTAGTTGGGTTTTTTTGTTATTGTTGTTTGCTTGTTTATACTGCAGGTTCTTATTAGTCATCCGTTTTATACACATCAGTGTGTACATGTCAATCCCAATCGCCCAATTCATCACACCACCACCACCACCACCCCGCGGTTTTCCCCCCTTGTTGTCCATACACAAATGAGTTCTTCTGATGGTATTTCATAGCCCGTGTAGGCTTTCCTCACTCTTTTTCCTTTGTTCATCTCTCCTCTGACTGGGTAGTTTCAAAGTTCCTGTCTTCTATCCCACAGATTCTTCTGCTTGATTCATTCTGCTGTTGATGCTCTGTATTGCATTTTTTATTTCATTCACTGTATCCTTAAACTCCAGAATCTTTTTTTTTTTTTAACATCTTTATTGGAGTATAATTGCTTTACAATGGTCTGTTAGTTTCTGCTTTATAACAAAGTGAATCAGTTATACATATACATATGTTCCCATATCCCTTCCCTCTTGCGTCTCTCTCCCTCCCACCCTCCCTATCCCACCCATCCAGGTGGTCACAAAGCACCGAGCTGATCTCCCTGTGCTATGCGCCTGCTTCCCACTAGCTATCTGTTTTACGTTTGGTAGTGTATATATGTCCATGCCACTCTCTCGCTTTGTCACAGCTTACCCTTCCCCCTCCCAGTATGCTCAAGTCCATTCTCTAGTAGGTCTGTGTCTTTATTCCCGTCTTACCCCTAGGTTCTTCATGACATTTTTTTTCTTAAATTCCATATATATATGTTAGCATACGGTATTTGTCTTTCTCTTTCTGACTTACTTCACTCTGTATGACAGACTCTAGGTCCATCCACCTCATTACAAATAGCTCAATTTCGTTTCTTTTTATGGCTGAGTAATATTCCATTGTGTATATGTGCCACATCTTCTTTATCCATTCATCCAATGATGGACACTTAGGTTGTTTCCATCTCCGGGCTATTGTAAATAGAGCTGCAGTGAACATTTTGGTACAAGACTCTTTTTGAATTATGGTTTTCTCAGGGTATGTGCCCAGTAGTGGGACTGCTGGGTCATATGGTAGTTCTATTTTTAGTTTTCTAAGGAACCTCCGTACTGTTCTCCATAGTGGCTGTACCAATTCACATTCCCACCAGCAGTGCAAGAGTGTTCCCTTTTCTCCATACCCTCTCCAGCATTTATTGTTTCTAGATTTTTTGATGATGGCCATTCTGACTGGTGTGAGATGATATCTCATTGTAGTTTTGATTTGCATTTCTCTAATGATTAATGATGTTGAGCATTCTTTCATGTGTTTGTTGGCAGTCTGTATATCTTCTTCGGAGAAATGTCTATTTAGGTCTTCTGCCCATTTTTGGATTGGGTTGTTTGTTTTTTTGTCATTGAGCTACATGAGCTGCTTGTAAATTTTGGAGATTAATCTTTTGTCAGTTGCTTCATTTGCAAATAGTTTCTCCCATTCTGAGGGTTGTCTTTTGGTCTTATTTATGGTTTCCTTTGCTGTGCAAAAGCTTTGAAGTTTCATTAGGTCCCATTTGTTTATTTTTGTTTTTGTTACCATTTCTCTAGGAGGTGGGTCAAAAAGGATCTTGCTGTGATCTGTGTCATAGAGTGTTCTGCCTATGTTTTCCTCCAAGAGTTTGATAGTTTCTGGCCTTACATTTAGGTCTTTAATCTATTTTGAGCTTATTTTTGTGTATGGTGTTAGGGAGTGTTCTAATCTCATACTTTTACATGTACCTGTCCAGTTTTCCCAGCACCACTTATTGAAGAGGCTGTATTTTCTCCACTGTATATTCTTGCCTCCTTTATCAAAGATAAGGTGACCATATGTGCGTGGGTATATCTCTGGGCTTTCTATCCTGTTCCATTGATCTATATTTCTGGTTTTGTGCCAGTACCATACTGTCTTGATTACTGTAGATTTGTAGTATAGTCTGAAGTTAGGGAGCCTGATTCCTCCAGCTCCATTTTTTGTTCTCAAGATTGCTTTGGCTATTCAGGGCCTTTTGTGTTTCCATACAAATTGTGAAATTTTTTGTTCTAGTTCTGTGAAAAATGCCATTGGTAGTTTGATAGGGATTGCATTGAATCTGTAGATTGCTTTGGGGAGTAGAGTCATTTTCACGATGTTGATTCTTCCAATCCAAGAACATGGTATATCTCTCCATCTACTTGTATCATCTTTAATTTCTTTCATCAGTGTCTTATAATTTTCTGCATACAGGTTTTTTGTCTCCTTAGGTAGGTTTATTTCTAGGTGTTTTATTCTTTTTGTTGCAATGGTAAATGGGAGTGTTTTCTTGATTTCACTTTCAGATTTTTCATCCTTAGTGTATAGGAATGCCAGAGATTTCTGTGCATTAATTTTGTATCCTGCAACTTTACCACATTCATTGATTAGCTCTAGTAGTTTTCTGGTAGCATCTTTAGGATTCTCTATGTATAGTATCATGTCATCTGCAAACAGTGACAGCTTTACTTCTTCTTTTCCAATTTGGATTCCTTATATTTCTTTTTCTTCTCTGATTGCTGTGGCTAAAACTTCCAAAACTATGTTGAATAAGAGTGGTGAGAGTGGACAACCTTGTCTTGTTCCTGATCTTAGTGGAAATGCTTTCAGTTTTTCACCATTGAGGATGATGTTGGATGTGGGTATGCCATATATGGCCTTTATTATGTTGAGGAAAGTTCCCTCTATGCCTACTTTATGCAGGGTTTTTATCATAAATGGGTGTTGAATTTTGTCGAAAGCTTTCTCTGCATCTATTGAGATGATCATATGGTTTTTCTCCTTCAATTTGTTAATATGGTGTATCATGTTGATTGATTTGCGTATATTGAAGAATCCTTGCATTCCTGGAATATACCCCACTTGATCATGGTGTATGATCCTTTTAATGTGCTGTTGGATTCTGTTTGCTAGTATTTTGTTTAGGATTTTTGCATCTATGTTTATCAGTGATATTGGCCTGTAGTTTTCTTTCTTTGTGACATCCTTGTCTGGTTTCGGTATCAGGGTGATGGTGGCCTCGTAGAATGAGTTTGGGAGTGTTCCTCCCTCTGCTATATTTTGGAAGAAGTTGGGAAGGATAGCTGTTAGCTCTTCTCTAAATGTTTGATAGAATTCGCCTGTGAAGCTGTCTGGTCCTGAGCTTTTGTTTGTTGGAAGATTTTTAATCACAGTTTCAATTTCAGTGCTTGTGATCGATCTGTTCATATTTTCTGTTTCTTCCTGATTCAGTGTTGGCAGGTTGTGCATTTCTAAGAATTTGTCCATTTCTTCCAGGTTGTCTATTTTATTGGCATAGAGTTGCTTGTAGTAATCTCTCATGATCTTTTGTATTTCTACAGTGTCAGTTGTTACTTCTCCTTTTTCATTTCTAATTCTGTTGATTTGAATCTTCTCCCTTTTTATCTTGATGAGTCTGGCTAATGGTTTATCAATTTTGTTTATCTTCTCAAAGAACCAGCCTTTAGTTTTATTGATCTTTGCTATTGTTTATTTCATTTCTTTTTCATTTATTTCTGATCTGATCTTTATGATTTCTTTCCTTCTGCTAACTTTGGGGTTTTTTTGTTCTTCTCTTTCTAATTGCTTTAGATGCAAGGTTAGGTTGTTTATTCTAGATGTTTGCTGTTTCTTAAGGTAGGATTGTATTGCTATAAACTTGCCTCTTAGAACTGCTTTTGCTGCATCTCCATTTTCATTTGTTTTTTGGTATGTTTTGATTTCCTCTTTGATTTCTTCAGTGATCACTTCGTTATTAAGTAGTGTATTGTTTAGCCTACATGTGTTTGTATTTTTTACAGATCTTTTCCTATAATTGATATCTAGTCTTATAGCGTTGTGGTTGGAAAAGATACTTGATACATTTCAATATTCTTAAATTTACCAAGGCTTGATTTGTGACCCAGGATATGATCTATCCTGGAGAATGTTCCATGAGCACTTGAGTAAAATGTGTATTCTGTTGTTTTTGGATGGAATGTCCTATAACTATCAATTAAGTCCATCTTGTTTATGCATCATTTAAGGCTTGTGTTTCCTTATTTATTTTCATTTTGCATGATCTGTCCATTGGTGAAAGTGGGGTTTTTAAGTCCGCTACTATGAATGTGTTACTGTCGATTTCCCCTTTTATGGCTGTTAGTATTTGCCTTATGTGTTGAGGTGCTTCTATGGTGGGTACATAAATATTTACAATTGTTATATCTTCTTCTTGGATCGATCCCTTGATCATTATGTAGTGTCCTTCTTTGTCTCTTCTAATAGTCTTTATTTTAAAGTCTATTTTGTCTAATATGAGAATTGCTACTCCAGCTTTCTTTTGATTTACATTTGCATGAAATATCTTTTTCCATCCCCTTATTTTCAGTCTGTATGTGTCTCTAGGTCTGAAGTAGGTCTGTTGTAAACAGCATATATACAGGTCTTGTTTTTGTATCCATTCAGCCAGTCTCTGTCTTTTGGTGGGAGCATTTAGTCCATTTACATTTAAGGTAATTATCGATATGTATGTTCCTATTCCCATTTGCTTAATTGTTTTAGGTTTGTTGTTGTAGGTCTTTTCCTTCTCTTGTGTTTCTTGCCTAGAGAAGTTCCTTTAGCATTTGTTTTAAAGCTGGTTTGGTGGTGCTGAACTCTCTCAGCTTTTGCTTGTCTGTAAAGGTTTTAATTTCTCCATCAAATTTGAATGAGATCCTTGCTGGGTAGAGTAATCTTGGTTGTAGGTTTTTCCCTTTCATCACTTTAAATATGTCCTGGCTTGCAGAGTTTCTGCTGAAAGATCAGCTGTTAACCTTATGGGGATTCTCTTGTGTGTTATTTGTTGTTTTTCCGTTGCTGCTTTTAATATGTTTTCTTTGTATTTAATTTTTGACAGTTTGATTAATATGTGTCTTGGCGTGTTTCTCCTTGGATTTATCCTGTATGGGACTCTCTGTGCTTCCTGGACTTGATTAACTATTTCCTTTCCCATATTAGGGAAGTCTTCAACTATAATCTCTGCAAATTTTTTTTCGTCCCTTTGTTTTTCTTTTCTTCTTCTGGAACCCCTATAATTCGAATGTTGTTGCGTTTAATGTTGTCCCAGAGGTCTCTGAGACTGTCCTCAGTTCTTTTCATTCTTTTTTCTTTATTCTGCTCTGCAGTCGTTATTTGCACTATTTTATCTTCCAGGTCACTTATCCGTTCTTCTGCCTCAGTTATTCTGCTATTGATGCCATCTAGAGTATTTTAAATTTCATTTATTGTGTTGTTCATCATTGCCTGTTCATCATTGCTTGTTTCCTCTTTAGTACTTATAGATCCTTGTTAAATGTTTCTTGCATTTTCTCTATTCTATTTCCAACATTTTGGATCATCTTTACTATCATTATTCTGAAGTCTTTTTCAGGTAGACTGCCTATTTCTTCTTCATTTGTTAGGTCTGGTGGGTTTTTATCTTTTTATCCTTCATCTGCTATGTGTTTTTCTGTCTTCTCATTTTGCTTATCTTACTGTGTCTGGGGTCTCCTTTATGCAGGCTGCAGGTTCATAGTTCCCGTTGTTTTTGGTGTCTGTCCCCAGTGGCTAAAGTTGTTTCAGTGGGTTGTGTAGGCTTCCTGGTGGAGGGGACTAGTGCCTGTGTTCTGGTGGATGAGGCTGGATCTTGTCTTTCTGGTGGGCAGGTCCACATCTGGTGGTGTGTTTTGGGGTGTCTGTGGCCTTATTATGATTTTAGGCAGCCTTTCTGCTAATGGGTGGGGTTGTGTTCCTGTCTTGCTAGTTGTTTGGCATAGGGTGTCCAGCCCTGTAGCTTGCTGGTCGTTGAGTGAAGCTGGGTGCTGGTGTTGAGATGGAGATCTCTGGGAGATTTTCACTGTTTGATATTATGTGGAGCTGGGAGTTCTCTTGTGGACCAGTGTCCTGAAGTTGGCTCTCCCACCTCAGAGGCACAGCACTGACTCCTGGCTGCAGCACCAAGAGCGTTTCATCCACACGGCTCAGAATAAAAGGGAGGAAAAGTAGAAAGAAAGAAGGAGGATAAAATAAAATAAAGTAAGGTAAAATAAAGTTATTAAAATAAAAAATAATCATTAAGAAAAAAAATTTTTTTTAAGTAAAAAACAAAAACGGTCAGATAGAACCCTAGGACAAATGTTGAAAGCAAAGCCATACAGACAAAATCTCACACAGAAGCTACACACACACAGTCACAAAAAGAGGGAAAGGAAAAAGTAATAAATCTTGCTCTCAATGTCCACCTCCTCAATTTGGGATGATTCGTTGTCTATTCATGTATTCCACAGATGCAGGTACATCAAGTTTATTGTGATTTAATCCGCTGCTGCTGAGGCTGCTGGGAGGGATTTCCCGTTCTCTTCTTTGTTCGCACAGCTCCCGGGGCTCAGCTTTGGATTTGGCCCCGCCTGTGCGTGTTGGTCGCCGGAGGGCGTCTGTTCTTCGCTCAGACAGGACGGGGTTAAATGAGCCGCTGATTCGGGGGCTCTGGCTCACTCAGGCCGTGGGGAGGGAGGGGCACGGAGTGTGGGGCGAGCCTGCGGCAGCAGAGGCCGGCGTGACGTTGCACTAGCCTGAGGTGCGCCATGCGTTCTCCCGGGGAAGTCGTCCCTGGATCCCGGGACACTGGCGGTGGCGGGCTGCAGAGGCTCTGGGGAAGAGGGGTGTGGATAGTGACCTGTGCTGGCACACAGGCTTCTTGGTGGCGGCAGAAGCAGCCTTAGCGTCTCATGCCCGGCTCTGGGGTCCACGCTGTTAGCCGCGGCTCGCGCCCGTCTCTGGAGCTCCTTTAAGCAGCGCTCTTAATACCCTCTCCTTGCTCACCAGGAAACAAAGAGGGAAGAAAAGGTCTCTTGCCTCTTCGGCAGCTCCAGACTTTTCCCCGGACTCCCTCCCGGCCAGCCGTGGCGCACTAACCCCCTGCAGGCTGTGTTCACGCCGCCAACCCCAGTCCTCTCCCTGCGCTCCGACCAAAGCCCGAGCCTCAGCTCCCAGCCCCACCCGCCCCGGCGGCTGAACAGACAAGCCTCTTGGGCTGGTGAGTGCCGGTAGGCACCAATCCTCTGTGCGGGAATCTCTCTACTTTGGCCTCCGCACCCTTATTGCTGCGCTGTCCTCTGCGGCTCCGAAGCTCCCTTGCTCAGCCACCCGCAGTCTCTGCCCACGAAGGGGCTTCTAGTGTGTGGACACCTTTCCTCCTTCACGGCTCCCTCCCACTGGTGCAGGTCCCTTCCCTATCCTTTTGTCTCCGTTTATTCTTTTTTCTTTTGCCCTACCCAGGTACGTGGGGAGTTTCTTGCCTTTTGGGAGGCCTGAGGTCTTCTGCCAGCGTTCAGTAGGTGTTCTGTAGGAGTTGTTCCACGTGTAGATGTGTTTCGGATGTATCTGTGGGGAGGAAGGTGATCTCCGCGTCTTACTCTTCTGCCATCTTCCCCCTCTCCCAGTATCTTTTTTTTAAATGATTTCTATTTGCTAGACTTGTTTTGCTTGTGTATTGTTTTCCTGATTTCATTGAATTGTCTTTCTCTGTCTTTCTTTTTTTTTTTTTTTTTTTTGCGGTATGCGGGCCTCTCACTGTTGTGGCCTCTCCCGTTGCGGAGCACAGGCTCCGGACGCACAGGCTCAGCGGCCATGGCTCACGGGCCCAGCCGCTCTGCGGCATGTGGGATCTTCCCGGACCGGGGCATGAACCCACGTCCCCTGCATCGGCAGGCGGACTCCCAACCACTGTGCCACCAGGGAAGCCCCTCTCTGTCTTTCTTGTATCTCACTGAATTTCCTTCAGATAGCTATTCTATATTCTTTATTGGGTAAATCACAGATCTCCATGTCTTTGGGGTCAGTTACTAGAAGATTATAATCCTTTGGTGGTGTCACGTTCCCTTGATTTTTCACGTTCTTTGAAGTTTTGCGTTGCTGTCCTCACATTTGAAGCAGCAGTCACCTACGAGGGTGACTTTGAAAAGAAAAGGACCTCTTTTCAGCTCTGCTGGTTATTCTGAGGCTTTCTCAGCCCTTCTGGGGCACCCGCTCCCTGCTTCTTCCTCCCTCTTGTGGCAGAATTCTTAGGTTTGTTTGCCTTTTTTCGATCCTGCAGTGTATCAGGCCAAGTGCTGACAGTTTCTCTTTTGTCTTACAGCAGTGGTGCTGAAGTCCAAGTTTGTGCTCTGTCCCCGACCCTTAGCCTCGGGCTGGCTTTGTACGTGTTCTCACTAGCCACCTGCTGAGGCCTGCTCTGGCTGCCCCGTTGGGAGCACACACGGGGAGATGGACTCGGGCTGGGGGGTGTGTGGCTGAGGTGCACCCAATGCTGGGTGTGGGCCTTTGTCTGTTGGGGGCCTGTTGCGTCGGGTGTGCCTAGTGGCCCATGGCAAGCTTCTTGATGGGGCCCAGGACGTAGCTGGTAGGATCTGCGTCCTTCAGTGCTCTCCAGGGGTCCTGTTTGCCATCCTCCTAGCCTCATCCTGCCCCTCATCATGCAGTTCTCGGTTCAGTGCTTTGGATGGGGTGACAGAGAAGTGGGCTTCTTTCAGGTTTGAGAGTTGCATTGTTAACATCATTGTAGTTCATTCAGTCTCATTTTTTTTAGCTTCTATTTTTTTAATCGAAGTATAGATGATCTACAGTATTATATTAGTTTCAGTTGTACAGCACAGTGATTCAGTATTTTTGCAGATTGTACTCCATCATAAGTTATTGTAAGATAAAGGGTATAATTTTCTTTGCTATACAGTATAGCCTTGTTGCTTCTATATTTTTTTATGTTATTATTTTTTTTGCGGTACGCAGGCGTCTCACCGCTGTGGCCTCTCCCGTTGCGGAGCACAGGCTCCGGACGCGCAGGCTCAGCGGCCATGGCCCACGGGCCCAGCCGCTCTGCTGCACGCAGGATCCTCCCGGACCGGGGCACGAACCCGTGTCCCCTGCATCGGCAGGGGGACTCTCAACCACTGTGCCACCAGGGCAGCCCTGCTTCTATATTTTATACATAATAGTTTGTGTCTGTTAATCCCATACCCGTAATTTGTCCCTCCCCACTACTTCTTCCCTTTGGTAACCACCAGTTTGTTTTCTATGCCTGTGAGTCTATTTCTGTTTTGCATATATATATATATATATATATATATATTTGTGTTTTTTTAGAGTCCACATATAAGTGATATCATACAGCATTTGTTTTTCTGTGACTGATTTCACTAAGCATAATATTCTCTAGGTCCATCCATGTTGCTGTAAATGGCAGAGTTTCATTATTTTTTATGGCTGAGTAATATTCCATGGCCACATCTTCTTTATCCATCCATCTGTTGGTGGGCACTTGGGTTGTTTCTGTGTCTCGACTCTTGTCATTAAGCAGTGCTGCTGTGAACATTCTTATTATTAGGTATACATACGTCCACCCAGTTTTTATGCTGCGCCAAGTGCAGCACCAGTCTGGGGAGGATGCGCCTGCAGCCTGTGCCCTGGCGTTATCACAGAGCCAGCTGAGCTTAGTGGGGGTTAGGGTTGGTTTGGGACCAAAGGTAAGTTATTGCAGGCCTTTCCTCACTGTTATTGTACTTTGGTGTAGTTTTGAACCTCTAATTCTGAGGACACAGTCATTACATCCACTTCATTTGTTTAGGAGGATCTAAGACACAAGTGGTCTGATTCATGGACCTGCTAGTTGGTGAATGGGTGATTATAGGCTAACTGAGCAAGCATTATGAGCCAGGAGCCAATGTGAATATTTCTTAAGGGCTTATTTTTACCATATTCTTGAGTTTTACAAATATTCGTCCCTCCCATAAAGATTTCTGTTATTGGTAGCCGGCTTTTTTAGAAAATGTTTAATTTTATTTTCATATACCATTGCATTTACAAGTACAATTTTACTTGCACATGGATTGTTAGAAAAAATGCCTGATGTTTTCTAAAGTGATTCATGATGTTCTGGAATTATGTTTTTATTTGACCTGTTTTGAAGCCAACTTTCAATAATAGTGATATTCAGCAAATGTTCACCATCTGGTTTATTGAAAGTCATTCTATAAAATTATTTATTTATAAAAAAATTCGCAGCACCTCTTCTTTTGCCTGGCTTTATCTACAGTTTTGTCTAAAATAAGGAAATTTATGAAATACTTTTGGGGTGTTATTTTTCCAACAAACTGATATATAGCTTTTAAAAAACACAGTTTTTTCTTGCTCAATATACACAGTATTTATAATCTCCCATTACAGTGGAAAATACATTATTTACCCCTACAGTTATATTTTTAAAGAAGTTTTATTTTTAAACACAGATGGAAAAGCTTTCGTATAAGGTTCTTTTAAATCTCCATTTATCTTTGGTTGCTTGTTTGTTGTTATAAATCAACATTTATAATATTAGTAGGAACAGGGATTAATCTTCAGATAAGAATGCCTTAGAGTAAAGATAGTGAAACTGCAAAGTTATAATGACAGTGTGTTTTGTACTTTTATTTGCTAGAAACTAATCTTAAAAGAAGATTTAAATGGAATACTAAACAATCTTGTGATTATTCAAAGAGGGAGTGGACTACATGCTGATTAGGTTTGTTTTTCAGTGGAACATTGCTTACTGCAGAAACTTGGATGAAGATGCATTAAAAGCAGATAACCTTGCAGTTTGCCCAGGGGCTTGAATTTTGAATTTTGGTAGAAAGGGAGAGCTAGGCTAAATCAGTCTTGTGTAGGGATTTTAAAATGCAGCTAAATAGTATAATTCCAGATTTCATTTTATATACTGCCAAATTGAGGAACTGTAGCTTGGTCATTTTGTTTGTAAGGTTGGTGAAAAATATCTCAGGGAATTAATAGTTATATATTCTTTAAAACAGAAAAAAATGGAATCAAGGGGCCACCTAGAAAGAAGCTAAAGGAAGCCTGCAAACTTGAATACTCAGTCTAAAGATTTCTGTGCCTAAGAAGTGGATGAAAACATCTTTACAGGGTCACCTTGAAAAGAAATTTTATTCTGTGCAAAAAACACATTTTTACTTTATAAAGTTTTCTTGGAAGAGTTAGTAAAAATGGGTTCCACTACAATATAAAAATAGCCTGTAGCTTATGGTACTTATTAAAGAAGACGTGGTGTTGGTTTTAGCCAAGAATATATAAATTTAAAGACTAATTGATTAACTTTGTATATTTTCAGTATTTTTTCTATTACTATTGTGACTAAAATTAAGAACAGATGCAATTTATAACACATTATTCAGTTAAAATATATCAGATTTTCATATCTGCCTTTAATGCTACCACTAAAAACCTTGGTACTGTGTAGGGTTGGGGTAGCAGGAAGATATTTGACCTATGTGAAATCATTTTAGATTTTATGTAGCTGGAATTAGATTAATTATATCAAAACAGGATTAAATGGAACCAGAAATCGATAAATTGTTTTATAGTTGAGTTATTTAAAAAGTTTATTATATGTCACTGCCGCTTAAGTTCTGGACTAATCCAAAAGAGAAACGACTTTTTCTACCATCCTAATAGAGGGCTTATGTTAAAATGAACCTATCTAAGGCCCTTGGAGGGTGAGGATGCTGACATTGTGCAATGAGAAAACTTTTCAAAGTATCTATTCTTTCCTTTTATTTGCATCACAAAACTAGTACATGCTTGCTGTAGAGCATTGTAAAATTACAGAAGAGCGCCAATAAGAAAATGAAAATAGCTTATGATCCCCTTCAGTAGAGCTGTCTACTCTTTTGCTATTTTAGTTTATTATTTTTTATTGAAGTATAATTCACTTACATAGTTATTAGTTTCAGGTGTACCACATAATGATGTGATATTTTTATACATTACAGAATGATCACCATATTAAGTCTAGTGCCACCTGTCACCATACAAAGTTATTGCAATAGTATTGACGCTGCTCCCTAAGCTGTACATTCCATTCCCGTGCCTTACTTACTTTATAACTGGAAGTTTGTCCCTCTCAATCTCCTTCGCCTGTCTCACCCATCCCCTTACGCCCCTCTCCTCTGGCAACTACTAGTTTGTTCTCTGTATCTATGAAGTCTCTGTTTTGTTATGTTTGTTGGTTGGGTTGTTTGTTTGTTTTTTAGAAGACCACAATGAAATATCACCCTACACCTGCTGTGATGCCTATGATCAAAAAGACAAGAAATAGCAAGTGTTGGTGAGGATGTGGAGAAAAGGGAGCCCTCCTGCAGTGTTGGTGGGAATGTAAATTGGTGCATCCGCTATGGAAAACAGCATGGAAGTTCCTCAAAAATTAAAAAGGGAACTATGATATGACGCAGCAGTTCCACTTCTGGGTGTTTGTTGGAAGAAAGTGAAAACACTAATTTGAAAAGATATGTGCACCTCAGTGTTCATTGCAGCACTATTTACAATAGCCAAGATGTGGAAGCAACCTAAGTGTCCACTGACAGATGAATGGATGAAGGTGTGGTACCTACACACAGTGGAATATTACTCAGCCATAAAGAAGAATGAAATCTTGCCATTGTTGACAGCATGGATGGACTTGGAGGGCATTATGCTAAGTGGAATAAGTCATACAGAGAAGGACAACTATTGTATGATTTCACTTATATGTGGAATCTGTTATGCCATTTTGATTACTTTTAATACAGATTAAATCTTGAGCTCTCAGAGAATGAGAATATCCTCTTCCAGATTCTTTTTTCCTCCCCCATTCCCTCTTTGTCTCCAAACAGACTATTCTTAGCCATTTGGTCTTCTATTTCAATTTTAGAATCAGGTTTTACTAAAATTTTGTTGGGATTTTTATTATATTTTCATTATTTTTATGGATTAATATAAGTAGAATTAAAATTTTTACTGTATTGGTTTCTGTCTTCCATAAATAGTATTTTTCTCCATTAATTTATCTATTTTAATGTCTTTTCATAAATGTTTACAATTTTCTCCATATATGTTTTACATTTTTGTTAGATTGATTCTTTAGTACCTTATAGTTCATGCTACCATTTTGTATTTTATCTTTTTATCTAAGTAATGGATCTAGCTGAACAAAAATACATTTTTTTTAATACTGAAGTCCTTCATCTAGCAACTTTGCTGAATTTATTTTCAGGGTTTGCAAGTACCTTGGATTTGTTGTGCAGATAATGACAGTTAAATAATTAGTAAATGACCTTTCTTTCTCAATTTTTATGTTTTCTCTGTCATCATCCTTAACCTTTCTGAACTGGTTAGAATTTCCAGTAAAATGTTGAATATTGTGGTGAGTGTGGGCATCATTATGTATAGGGAATACTTTAACTTAAATGTGTAATTTTGGGTTGAAGGCTTTTGATAGGCACCTTGTATCAGATTAAGGAAATTCCCTTTCATTCCTAAGGATTCTTTATATATATATATATATATATATATATTTTTTTTTTAACATCTTTATTGGGGTATAATTGCTTTACAATGGTGTGTTAGTTTCTGCTTTATAACAGAGTGAATCAGTTATACATATACATATGTTCCCATATCGCTTCCCTCTTGCGTCTCCCTCCCTCCCAGAATTCTTTATATTTTAAAAAATTATGAATGGATGTTACAGTGTATCAAAAAGTTTTTGTTTTTATTAAGATGATCATATAACTTAAAAAAAATCTTTAAAAAGTTTAAGTTCTACTTTCCTAGCAAATTTTAATTATATGATAGTGTTATCAACTCTAGTTATCATTGTATCCTCAGACCTTATTTATCTTTAAGTGAAAGTTTGTGCTCTTTTAAAAACCAATCTCTACCTATTTCCCCCACCTCCCAGCTCCTGGCAACCATTTTTCTACTCTCTGTTTCTGTGTGTTCAGTTTTTTAAAAAATTGAATTGTAGTTGATTTACAGTGTTGTGTTAATATCTACTGTACAGCAAAGTGACTCAGTTATGTTCATGTGTACATTCTTTTTTATATTCTTTTTCATGATGGTGTATCACAGCATATTGCATATTGTTCCCTGTGCTCTACAGTAGGGCCACTTTTTTTTTTTTTAAGATTTCACATATAAGTGATGCCATGAAATATTTCTTTCTCTGCTCGGATTATTTCACTTTGCATATAATGTCTTGTAGGTTCATCAGTGCTGTAGCAAATGACAAGATTTCCTTCTTTTTACTTTTTTATTATTATTTTTTAACATCTTAATTGGAGTATAATTGCTTTACAGTGGTGTGTTAGTTTCTGTTGTATAACAAAGTGAATCAGCTATATGTATGTATATATATCCCCATATCTCCTCCCTCTTGCGTCTCCCTCCCACCCTCCCTATCCCACCCCTCTAGGTGGTCACAAAGCACTGAGCTGATCTCCCTGTTCTATGCGGCTGCTTGCCACTAGCTATCGATTTTACATTTGGTAGTGTATATATGTCCATGCCACTCTCTCCCTTTGTCCCAGCTTACCCTTCCCCCTCCCCATGTCTTCAAGTCCATTTTCTATGTCTGCATCTTTATTCCTGTCCTGCCCCTAGGTTCTTCAGAACCATTTTTAAAAATTTTAGATTCCATATATATGTGTTAGCATACGGTATTTGTTTTTATCTTTCTGACTTACTTCCCTCTGTATGACAGTCACCAGGTCCATCCACATACCTGCAAACAACTCAATTTCGTTTCTTTTTATGGCTGAGTAATATTCCATTGTATATATGTGCCACATCTTCTTTATCCATTCGTCTGTTGATTGACACTTAGGTTGTTTCCTTGTCCTGGCCATTGTAAATAGTGCTGCAGTGAACATTGTGGTACATGACTCTTTTTGAATTATGGTTTTCTCAGGGTGTATACCCAGTAGTGGGATTGCTGGGTCATATGGTAGTTCTATTTTTAGTTTTCTAAGGAGCCTCCATACTCTTCTCCATAGTGGCTGTATCAATTTAAATTCCCACCAGCAGTGCAAGAGGGTTCCCTTTTCTCCACACCCTCTCCAGCATTTATTGTTTGTAGATTTTTTGATGATGGCGATCCTGACTGGTGTGAGGTGAAACCTCATTGTAGTTCTTTTTCTTAAAATATATATATATATATTTTTTGCGGTACGCGGGCCTCTCACTGCTGTGGCCTCCCCCGCCACGGAGCACAGGCTCCGGACGAGCAGGCTCAGCGGCCATGGCCCATGGGCCCAGCTGCTCCGCGGCATGTGGGATCCTCCCAGACCGGGGCACAAACCCGCGTCCCCTGCATTGGCAGGCGGACTCCCAAGCACTGCAGCACCAGGGAAGCCCCTCATTGTAGTTTTGATTTGCATTTCTCTAATGATTAGTGATGTTGAGCATCCTTCCATGTGTTTGTTGGCAATCTGTATATCTTCTTTGGAGAAATGTCTGTTTAGGTCTTCTGCCCATTTTTGGATTAGGTTGTTTGTTTTTTTGATATTGAGTTGCATGAGCTGCTTATATATTTTGGAGTTTAATATTTTGTCAGTTGCTTTGTTTGCAAATATTTTCTCCAGTTTGGAGGGTTGTCTTTCATCTTGTTTATGGTTTCCTTTGTTGTGCAAAAGCTTTGAAGTTTTATTACGTCCCACTTATTATTGTTTTTATTTCCATTTCTCTAAGAGGTGAGTCAAAAAGGATCTTGCTGTGATTTATGTCAAAGAGTGTTCTGCCTATGTTTTCCTCTAAGAGTTTTATAGTGTCTGGCCTTACATTTAGGTCTTTAATCCATTTTGAGTTTATTTTTGCATATGGTGTTAGGGAGTGCCCTAATTTCATTCTTTTACATGTAGCTGTCCAGTTTTCCCAGCACCACTTATTGAAGAGCCTGTCTTTTCTCCATTGTATATTCTTGCCTCCTTTATCAAAGATAAGGTGACCATATGTGCGTGGGTTTATCTCTGGGCTTTCTATCCTGCTCCATTGATCTGTATTTTTGTTTTTGTGTAGCTTTGTAATATAGTCTGAAGTCAGGGAGCTGATTCCTCCAGCTTCGTTTTTCTTTTTGAAGATTGCTTTGGGGGTTTTTGTGTTTCCATACAAATTGTGAAATTTTTTGTTCTAGTTCTGTGAAAAATGCCATTGGTAGTTTGATAGGGATTGCATTGAATCTGTAGATTGCTTTGGGTAGTATAGTCATTTTCACAGTGTTGATTCTTCCAATCCAAGAACATGGTATATCTCTCCATCTGGTTGTATCATCTTTGATTTCTTTCATCAGTGTCTTATAGTTTTCTGCATACAGGCCTTTTGTCTCCTTAGGTAGGTTTATTCCTAGGTATTTTATTCTTTTTGTTCCAGTGGTAAATGGGAATGTTTCCTTAATTTCTCTTTCAGATTTTTCATCATTAGTGTATAGGAATGCCAGAGATTTCTGTGCATCAATTTTGTATCCTGCTACTTTCCAACTATCATTGATTGGCTTTAGTAGTTTTCTGGTAGCATCTTTAGGATTCTCGATGTATAATATATCATCTGCAAACAGTGACACTTTTACTTCTTCTTTTCCAATTTGTATTCCTTTTATTTCTTTTTCGTCTCTGATTGCTGTGGCTAAAAATTCAAAAGCTATGTTGAATAATATTGGTGAGAGTGGGCAACCTTGTCTTCTTCCTGATCTTAGTGGAAATGGTTTCATGTTTTCACCAGTGAGAATGATGCTGGCTGTGGGTTTGTCATATATGGCCTTTATTATGTTGAGGTAAGTTCCCTCTATACCTACTTTCTGGAAGGTTTTTATCAAAAATCGGTGTTGAATTTTGTCAAAAGCTTTTTCTGCATCTATTGAGATGATCATATGGTTTTTCTCCTTCAGTTTGTTAATATGATGTATCACATTGATTGATTTGCGTATATTGAAGAATCCTTGCATTCTTGGGATAAATCCCACTTGATCATGATGTATGATCCCTTTAATGTGTTGTTGGATTCTGTCTGGTAGTATTTTGTTGAGGACTTTTGCATCTGTATTCATCAGTGATATTGGTCTGTAGTTTTCTGTTTTTGCAACATCTTTGTCTGGTTTTGGTATCAAGGTGATGGTGGCCTCGTAGATTGTGTTTGGGAGTTTTCCTCCCTCTGCTATATTTTGGAAGAGTTTATGAAGGATAGGTGTTAACTCTTCTCTAAATGTTTGATCTAATTCGCCTGTGAAGCCATCTGGACTGGGCTTTTGTGTCTTGGAAGATTTTTAATCACAGTTTCATTTTCAGTGCTTGTGATTGGTCTGTTTATATTTTCTGTTTCTTCCTGGTTCAGTGTTGGCAGGTTGTGCTTTTGTAAGAATTTGTCCACATCTTCCAGGTTGTCCATTTTATTGGCATAGAGTTGCTTGTAGTAATCTCTCATGATCCTTTGTATTTCTGCAGTGTCAGCTGTTACTTCTCCCTTTTCTTTCTTTCTTTTTTTTTTTTTTTTTGCGGTACACGGCCTCTCACTGTTGTGGCCTCTCCCGTTGTGGAGCACAGGCTTCGGACGCACAGGTCAGCGGCCATGGCTTATGGGCCCAGATGCTCCATGGCATGTGGGATCTTCCCGGACCGGGGCATGAACCTGTGTCCCCTGCATCGGCAGGCAGACTCTCAACCACTGCGCCACCAGGGAAGCCCTACTTCTCCCTTTTCATTTCTAATTCTGTTGATTTGAATCTTTTCCCTTTTTTTTTCTTAATGAGTCTGGCTAATGCTTTATCAATTTTGTTTATCTTCTCAAAGAACCAGCTTTTAGTTTTATTGATCTCTGTTACCGTTTCCTTCATTTCTTTTTCATTTATTTCTGGTCTGATCTTTATGGTTTCTTTGCTTCTCCTAACTTTGGGATTTTTTTGTTCTTCTTTCTCTAATTTCTTTAGGTGTAAGGTTCGGTTGTTTATTTGAGAGTTTTCTTGTTTCTTGAGGTAGGAATGTATTGCTATAAACTTCCCTCTTAGAACTGCTTTTGCTGCATCCCATAGGTTTTGGGTCATCGTGTTTTCATTGTCATTTGTTTCTAGGTATTTTTTGATTTCCTCTTTGATTTCTTCAGTGATCTCTTGGTTATTTAGTAGTGTATTGTTCGTTTAGCCTTCATGTGTTTGTACTTTTTACAGATTTTTTCCTGTAATTGATATCTAGTCTCATAGCGTTGTGGTTGGAAAAGAAACTTTATACGAGTTCAGTTTTCTTAAATTTACCAAGGCTTGATTTGTGACCCAAGATATGATCTATCCTGGAGAATGTTCCGTAAGCACTTTAGAAGAAAGTGTATTCTGTTGTTTTTGGATGGAATGTCCTGTAAATATCAGTTAAGTCCATCTTGTTTAAAGTATTTAAAGCTTGTGTTTCCTTATTTATTTTCATTTTGGATGATCTGTCCATTGGTGAAAGTGGTGTGTTAAAGTCCCCTACTATTATTGTTTTACTGTCAATTTCCCCTTTTATGGCTGTTAGCATTTGCCTTGTTTATTGAAGTGCTCCTATGTTGGGTGTATAAATATTTACAATTGTTATATCTTCTTCTTGGATTGATCCCTTGATCATTATGTAGTGTCCTTCTTTGTCTCCTGTAATAGTCTTTATTTTAAAGTCTGTTTTGTCTGATATGAGAATTGCTACTCCAGCTTTCTTTTGATTTACATTTGCATGAAATATCTTTTTCCATCCCCTCACTTTCATTCTGTATGGGTCCCTAGGTCTGAAGTGGTTCTCTTGTAGACAGCATATATACAGGTCTTTTTTTTGTATCCATTCAGCCAGTCTGTGTCTTTTGGTTGGAGCATTTAATCCATTTGGATTTAAGGTAGTTATTGATATGTATGTTCCTATTACCATTTTCTTAATTGTTTGGGTTTGTTATTGTAGGTCTTTTCCTTCTTTTGTGTTTACTGTTTAGAGAAGTTCCTTTAGCATTTGTTGTAAAGCTGGTTTGGTGGTGCTGAATTCTCTTAGCTTTTGCTTGTCTGTAAAGGTTTTAATTTCTGTGTTGAATCTGAATGAGATCCTTGCTGGGTAGAGTAATCTTGGTTGTGGGTTTTTCCCTTTCATCACTTTAAATAAGTCCTGCCACTCTGTTCTGGCTTGCAGAGTTTCTGTTGAAAGGTCAGCTGTTAACCTTATGGGGATTCCCTTGTATGTTATTTGTTGCTGTTCCCTTGCTGCTTTTAATATTTTTTCTTTGTATTTAATTTTTGATTGTTTGATTAATACGTGTCTTCGCATGTTTCTCCTTGGATTTATCCTGTATGGGACTCTCTGTGCTTCCTGGACTTGAGTGACTATTTCCTTTCCCATATTAAGGAAGTTTTCAACTATAATCTCTTCAGATATTTTCTCAGTCCTGCTTTTTTTTCTCTTCTTCTTCTGGGACCTGTATAATTCAAATGTTGGTGTGTTTAATGTTTCAGAGGTCTCTGAGACTGTCCTCATTTCTTTTCATTCCTTTTTTCTTTATTCTACTCTGTGGTAGTTACTTCCACTATTTTATCTTCCAGGTCACTTATCCATTCTTCTGCCTCAGTTATTTTGCTATTGATTCCTTCTAGAGAATTTTTAATTTCATTTATTGTGTTGTTCATCATTGTTTCTTTGCTCATTACTTCTCTTAGGTCCTTGTTAATCGTTTCTTGTATTTTCTCCATTCTGTTTCCAAGATTTGGGATCATCTTTACTATCATTACTCTGAATTCTTTTTCAGGTAGACTGCCTATTTCCTCTTCATTTGTTTGGTCTGCTGGGTTTTTACCTTCTTCATCTGTTGTGTGTTTCTCTGTTTTCTCATTTTGCGTAACTTACTGTGTTTGGGGTCTCCTTTTTGCAGGCTGCAGGTTCGTAGTTCCCATTGTTTTTGGTGTCTGCCCCCAGTGGCTTAGGTTGGTGCAGTGGGTTGTGTAGGCTTCCTGGTAGAGGGGACTAGTGCCTGTGTTCTGGTGGATGAGGCTGGATCTTGTCTTTCTGGTGGGCAGGACCACGTCTGGTGGTGTGTTTTGGGGTGTCTGTGACCTTATTATGATTTTCGGCAGCCTCTCTACTAATGGGTGGGGTTGTGTTCCTGTCTTGCTAGTTGTTTGGCATAGGGTGTCCAGCCCTGTAGCTTGCTGGTCGTTGAGTGGAGCTGGGTCTTGGCGTTGAGATGGATATCTCTGGGAGAGCTTTCGCTGTTTGATATTACATCGTGCTGGGACGTCTCTGGTGGACCAGTGTCCTGAACTCAGCTCTCCCACCTCAGATGCTCAGGCCTGACACCTGTCCAGAGCACCAAGACCCTGTCAGCCGCTCGGTTCAGAAGAAAAGGGAGAAAAAGAAAGAAAGAAAGAAAAAATAAAGTTATTATAATAAAAAGATAATAAAATATTTTAAAAAATTAAAAAAGTAATAAAAAAGAAAGAAAGAAAGAAGAGAGCAACCAAACCAAAAAGCAAATCCACCAATGATAACAAGCACTAAAAAGTATACAAAAAACAAAGAACAACAAAAAAACGGACAGAATGTACTCTAGGACAAACGGTAAAAGCAAAGCTGTACAGACAGAAGCACACAAAGAAGTATACACATATACACTCACAAAAAGAGAAAAAGGAAAAAAAAAAATATATATATATACTTAAAAAAAAAGGGAGAGAGCAATCAAATCAATAAACATATCTACCAATGATAATAAACTCTAATTCCTAAACTAATATAAACATAAAACCAGAAACAAATTAGATGCAGAAAGCAAACCCCAAGTCTACCGTTGCTTCCAAAGTCCACCGCCTTAATTTTGGGTTGATTCGTTGTCTATTCAGGTATTCCCCAGATGCAGGGCACATCAAGTTGATTGTGGAGATTTAATCCGCTGCTCCTGAGGCTGCTGGGAGAGATTTCCCTTTCTCTTCTTTGTTCACACAGCTCCTGGGGTTCAGCTTTGTATTGGCGCCGCCTCTGCGTGTAGGTCACCTGAGGGCGTCTGTTCTTTGCTCAGACAGGATGGGGTTAAAGGAGCAGCTGATTCAGGGGCTCTGGCTCAGTCAGGCCGTGGGGAGGGAGAGTATGGATGTGGGGCGAGCCTGCGGCGGCAGAGGCTGGCGTGACGTTGCACCAGCCTGAGGCTCGCCATGCGTTCTCCCAGGGAAGTCGTCCCTGGGTCACAGGTCCCTGGCAGTGGCGGGCTGCACAGGCTCTGGGAGGGGAGGTGTCGACAGTGACGTGCGCTTGCGCACCGGCTTCTTGGTGGCGGCAGCAGCAGCCTTAGCATCTCTTGCCCGGCTCTGGGGTCCGCCCTGGTAGCCACAGCTCGTGGCCATCTCTGGAGCTCATTTAGGCGGTGCTCTGAATCCCCTTTCCTCCCACACTACGAAACAATTGTCTCTTGTCCTTTAGGCAGTTCCAGACATTTCCCAGGACTCCCTCCCGGTTAGCCGTGGCGCACTAACCCCCCGCAGGCTGTGTTCACGCCGCCAACCCCAGTCCTCTCCCTGCGCTCCGACCGAAGCCCGAGCCTCAACTCCCAGCCCCGCCCGCCCCGGCGGGTGAGCAGACAAGCCTGTCGGGCTGGTGAGTGCCGGTCGGCACCAATCCTCTGTGCGGGAATCTCTCCACTTTGCCCTCTGCACCCCTGTGGCTGCGCTCTTCTCCGTGGCTCTGAAGCTTCCCCTGCATCACCCACCCCCCCCCCGTCTCCGCCAGTGAAGGGGCTACCTAGTGTGTGGAAACCTTTCCTCCTTCATAGCTCTCTCCCCAAGGGGCAGGTCCTGTCCCTATTCTTTTGTCTCTGTTTTTTCTTTTGCCCTACCCAGGTACGTGGGGAGTTTATTGCCTTTTAGGAGGTCTGAGGTCTTCTGCCAGCATTCAGTAGGTGTTCTGTAGGAGTTGTTCCACATGTAGATGTATTTCTGATGTATCTGTGGGAAGGAAGGTGATCTCCACGTCTTACTCTCCTGCCACCTTGAAGGTCCCCCCCCTCCTTTTTTTTTTTAAAAAAAGAGCAAGTTTATTTTCTTTTTAAAAAATTATTTATTTATTTATTTATTTATTTTTGGCTGTGTTGGGTCTTTGTTTCTGTGCAAGGGTTTTCTCTAGTTGAGGCGAACGGGGGCCACTCTTCATCGCCTCTCGCTGTCGCGGCCTCTCTTGTTGCGGAGCACAAGCACCAGACGCGCAGGCTCAGTAGTTGTGGCTCACAGGCCCAGTTGCTCCGCGGCATGTGGGATCCTCCCAGACCAGGGCTTGAACCCGTGTCCCCTGCATCGGCAGGCGGACTCTCAACCACTGCGCCACCAGGGAAGCTCCCCGCCTTCTTTTTCAAGAGAGAATAATATTCCATTTTGTGTGTGTATGTGTGTGTGTTTGTGTATCTGTGGAGTCCAAACCCTTTGCTCTGGGGAGAAGCTGGGAGTTGAGAGTTTCCTCTCTGTTATGTGGCACTGCATGGAGGAGTGTGTGCATGGGGGCAAGAGTATGTCTCCTACCCTATGAGGTGTAGCCCTGGTGTATAGCCAGGGCTGTCCCTGTGCCCATTCAGGACTGCTTCTTTGTTTGCTGCAGTCCTGTGGGACTCGTAAATGCAGGCCCTGCTGACTGTCAGGGGCAGCCCGTGTGTTGGAGTTTCTCAGATAGTTTCTGGTTTTCTTTTAGAGTTAATTGCTCCATGTGTAGCTGTGCAGTCAGTGTGTCTGTGGGAGGAGGCCTCCTGTGTTATCATCTTGGTTGACATCCTCTCATTTGAAGTTCTTTTTCCTCTTCCTGGAACTCTTTCCTCCGTGTGCTTCCATGGTACCAGAAGCATCTTACGGTTTTCTCCCTAACTCATTGGGTGCTCTTTTTCAATCTCTTTTAAACTGAGTCCTCCTTTTCTGCCGGGATTCTATGTTTCAGAGTTCTCCAGGTTCAATCCTTGACCATCTCTTCTCTATATACACCCACTTCTTAAGCGATCTCATCAAGCTCCCTAGCTTCAAGTACCATGTATTCAGTAAATGTCACATCTTTATCTCTGGCTCAGATCTGTCTGTTATACTCCAAACTCTTGTATTCAACATCTTTACTGAGTTATTTTGTATTTTTTAGCATCTTCTTTCCACACCCATTTTTTAATCTTTCATCATTCCTTCATATTTATAATTTTATTTACTGTTCCTTCATCTGTGTTTTTTTTTGTCCTCTGAGTACATGTTCAAGATGGTTTATAACATTATGATTTTATTTTCTGCACCTAAATTTCTGCTCTTTTCTATTTCTATTATGAATTTTTATTCTGCTCTAAAGTTTTATTTTTTTAATCCCTTCTTTATCTTAATCATTCCTCATTTTTAATATTATTGAATTTTTTTTATCTTAGATAATTCTTAAGGCTTTACCCCCTATTTCATTGAGACTCTCTTCTGTCATTCAGGTACCTCACAGTGTTTCTGATACTTTTTTCTGGATCTTCTATTAGATCATTGGTAGTTTTTTCTTCAGTGTACCTAGAATTTTCTTTTCCCTGCTTCTATTCCTAGGTTCTGCAGTAGCTTTCAGACTCTAATTGGTATTTATCTACATTGTTACTCAACTTTGAACAAGTTACATTTTGTGTGGTCTTGATGTTGTATTACTTAACAAACACTTACTGAAGTTCTACTGTGTGTGCACTTTTGTAAATACCATCTGACATTAGTGTGCTATGCATTTTGGGTATGAATTGTCTCTGCTCCATGTTGACTTGCATAATTTTCATGTTCTTTTGAAGATACGCAGCTGGGTAGAAAAAAATTATTTGTCAGCTGCCAGTGAAGTTCCAAATTTCTAGGAAAATATCACCTATAGAAATTCTGCTTTACTGATGAGATACTTTTTCATAACCTCTATGATGAGTATCTGCTTTTCTGAACGGATGTGAATCCTGCAGTTCTCAGTATAGCTTGAACTCGGGGTTCTTCTTTTGTGTCCATCTGTATGACTTTTTTTTTTTTTTTTTGACTAGTTTATGTAAACATTTTATTTTTTATTTATTTATTTATTTATTTTTTAACATCTTTATTGGGGTATAATTGCTTTACAATGGTGTGTTAGTTCATCTGTATGACTTTATCTGTGCAAATTACAGTTTTCTGCATACAGGACATCACCATTTGTCCTTTCCTCCCAATCCAGATATTTTGTGGGAGTTCCTGGCTCTGAATGGATGTATGTAAAATGTCATTCGAAATTACTGTGTTGTCTTCTCTTCATGGAAGAATCCCAGCTACCAAAATTTTTGATTTTTTTAGACACAGAGTCTTTGACCTGAGGGAGGAAGATGGTTTCTTCCTACCTCATTTTTCTGAGCTTCTGTTTCCTGAGACCAGTTTACATTTGCTCTCAGGTGGACCTGTATAGATCTTTTTTATCAATCCACTTCCATTTGCTTTTTCTTTATTCAAGATTCCTCCCAAGTTCTTTCATTGGGTTTTTTGTTGTTTGTTCATCTCAGTTCTTGTTATTGAGATTTTTTTCCCATTTTTTCCTCTTTCTCTTTCTAGGTATTTTAGTGTATATTTGAGAGAGGCTGTTCAGGAGATGGTAGCCAGATGTCATTTTGTGTATGAAGACTAGAACTAGTCTCAACTTATTTTTTGATAGAATTCTTTTTGAAATGTAATATATACACTCCCATCCATTTTATCCTTGAATAATGAAAACAATTTATGGTAAATTGGCATCATTTTTGGAATCAATTATTGTGATTTTCTGTAGATTGAATTATAGATTAGTTTGTGTGACTAAAATCTAAACACACAGTGACCTTCTCATGACCTTGAAACTTGATTTTTAAAAAAGCCCTTGATCTCAGCTTGGTTTGTGGTCTTTTGCCTCTTTTTCAAGAGGACAGTGAGCCATGTGGAGCTGTATGACCTCCTGAGCTGTGTAACACTGTTAGCTTTCTGCAAAATTAGTAAGTGAATCAAAGGCTGACTCAGATCTCCCAAATGTTTTTTTTTAACTCCAGAAAATCATCATATTCTTTGTTGCCATGAGTGTTCTTTGATTTTTCACACCAGTGCTATATGCTTTATTATATATAATAGAACACAGTCAACTCCTTCTGAGCTCTTATCCTTATTTAAAAAATTCCCGACACCATTCGTGGAGCATGTAGGCACGCCTTTGTCATCACCTGCTCCACCTCCGCAGTCTCCTATCGCCCATACATGTAAAAGTGGTCTATTTCTGTTCTGCCAACTCCAGTCTCAGATACTCTTTCCAATTTCATTAACGTCCTTGTTTTAAACCCTTACTTTCTTGATTCTATTAAGCTACAAGGTGTGTCCCTGGCAGCCATCCTCCCCCCAGTTCTTTGCCCCCCTCACAATTTCCTGCATGTTCCCAATGTGCCATCTAACTCAGGACCCCAGCAGGTCTCAGCTGCACTGGTCCTTTTAACATGTAGACAAAAGAAGGTATCCATCTCAAAACCTCCTTTCTCAGCCTCAACTCCTGTTCCTTCATCTGTGATCCTTTCTCCCTCTTTGCTTTTATAGTCAGTTCTCTTTAGAGTTGCTTTACTTGTTGCCTCTGTTTTCTCGTCTTTCACTTCTGTTCTCCAGCCCAGTCCGGTCTGGCTTCTTCCCAAGTGGCAACAAAACTTCTTACAAGATTTCAGTGACCTCCAGTCTGGATTTTGTTCAGTTCCCCTTCCTTACAACATTCCCTTCTTCAGCTTTTGTGACACACTTTCTCCTGGTTTTCTTCCTTACGGTGTGTCTCCTGTGCATGTCCATGCTACTCTCTACTCACTCTAGAGTCTGTCCTGAGACAATCCAGTGCAGGACCGTGGCGTTAGAGACCATTATTCTATACCATCCTTATGGCAATGATCTACAAATGTATATCTTAGTCTCAGACCATTTACTTCCTTTATTTTCTTTATAGCACTCTTACTAGGTGGTATTTTAATATTTTTATTTATTTCTCGCTTTTTAAATTCCACTTTTAAATTCATTTGCTACAGAGTTCCAGGATGTCGCATAAGCCATTCCTTTCCCTTCATTTTTTCTCTTACGTGCTGCTCTTCTCTATCCTGCTTCTGTGCTTTTGTCCATTTTGTTGCTCTCCTGTTTGAGTTCATGCTTTCCAGCAGCTGTTACAAATTCCTGGGCTGCAGGTTCAGCCATTCTACACATGTGTTCAGTTTGGCCTGCACAACACTTTGAAAATTTTTAAATTAATTGTGAACATTATAAAATCAGGAGATTTCACATGAATTTGGAGTTCTGATTTCTCTTGAAAAACGTGATCTCTGGCAACAGTCAGCCATCTTCTTTCACGGCAACACATGGCTGGAGCTGATTGGATAGTGCTTGCATAGTTTTCAAGGAATCATTGTTATCAAGACCACATTTTCTGTTCTTGGTTCAATTAGTAACAATAAACAGTTTTCTTTTTTTTTTTTGCGGTACGCAGGCCTCTCACTGTTGTGGCCTCTCCCGTTGCGGAGCACAGGCTCCAGACGCGCAGGCTCAGCGGCCATGGCTCACGGGCCCAGCCGCTCCGCGGCATGTGGGATCCTCCCGGGCCGGGGCACGAGCCCGCGTCCGCTGCATTGGCATGCGGACTCTCAACCACTGCGCCACCAGGGAAGCCCACAGTTTTCTTTTTAAACCCTCATATTTGGAAACTTAAAAATTCTACTTTTAAGTAAATTAGGTTTAAAAAGGAAATCATCATAAAATTTCCCAAATACTTAAAACTGAAGATAATGAAGGTATTACTCATCAGATGTTATGAAGTGTCTCTAATCCAGTATCTGTACTGCAATGAGCTAAGCCTTCACCTCAAGAAGCTATAGATAAACACAAAAAAAGTAAACACGAAGAAAACATGAGAAGTAAAGCCAAGGGCAGAAATCAATGAAATTGGAAACAGAGTGCAGAATATTACCAAAACCACTTTGAAAAGAAGTTAATAAATTAGACAGGTCTAATTCATTAGATTGGCTAAGAAAAGAAGACAAAAGACTAAAAGGAAAAAATTAAACAACTTTAAGGAAAAAAAACCCCAATCTGGGAACATAACTACATGCAGAACAAGTTGTTTTCAAGTCACTTTTCTCATTTTTGTTACCTGGACCCTGCAGACATTATGATTTGGACCCCTGCTCCACTGTTCCTGCTTTCTTTTTTTCTTTTTAAATTGAGGTGAAATTCACATAACATAAAATTACCAGTTTTAAAGTTTAGTACATTTAGTACATTCATAATGTCGTGCAACCACAACTCGTGCCCAGTTCCAAAACATTTTCATCCTCCGAATAAAACTCTGTCCTCACTGAACAAGCTAGTCCCCATTACCCCTCCCCCAGAGCCTGGCACCCAGCGGTCTGCTTTCTGCCTCTGTGGAGTTACCGCTTCTGGATATTTCGTACAAGTGGAATCACACAATATGTGACCTTTTGTGTCTGGTTTCTTTCACTGAGCATAACATTTCCTTGGTTCAGCCACATTGAAGCATGTGTTATTGCTTCACTTTTTATGGGTGAATGGTATTGCATTGTGTGTACTGTAGTTTGTTCTTCATTCAGCTGCTGATGGACATTTGGGTTTCCACCTTTAGTCTATTGTGAATAGCGCTGCTATTAACACTCAAGTGCAAATATTTGTTTGAGCCCTTCTTTTAAATTCTTTGAGTGTATATTCAGGAGTGGAGTTGCTGGGACAGCTATTTTTTCTTGTATTTGGCTTCTTTATTGGTCTTCAAAATGATACGCTGGCAGATGGCACACGTATTTCCCTTTCCCCTCGTTGCAGCTGCTACTATAGCTCACGGAACAGAAGAGTCATTGCAAATTGTGTAAAGGGCTTCTAGGCATTTGGTAAGAATGTTCTTTTTTAGTGGACTAGCCTGTTAAAGAGTTCAGACCATTGATTAAAGCATTATCTGATAACATAGAATTATAACTAAGAGAGTTGGTTGTTCTCAAATGGTATTTCTGTTTAGTTAGGGTAAGCAGTTAAGTTGGGTAATTTACCCTTCTCTACTTTGTGGGTATTTTGCCTGTATCTCCTTTGCTAGGCTTCATAAACAAAATTTTTCTGAACAAAATTTTTCTGTGCTCATCAGTGCTGAAAGTACTCTGATGTATTTTTACCTTCCAGATTCATCCCTGCATAGTCGTCAGCATAAAAAATGGGAAACTGAAAACATCACCACCTTGTGCCGGGGGAGTTACAACAGAATTGTTAGGTTGTTACACCTGCTGGCTGTTGGGCAGTATGTGGGTGTTGTCTCCTTTTGCTATAATAGCTCATTTATACAGTAATTTTAATATTTGATTGTATTTTTGCAAATCAGAAAAGTAGTGCCAATGCTAGTGATAGGAAATCAAATCTTATGAAGGAAACATAATTGTGACACGATAGAAATCATTAGCCATGTTGAAAGCAATGCTCAATTAATTTCACATTGGGCTTAAGCTTGTGTGTTAAAGTATAAAGGAAGAAAGCAAAATTAAATAATGCATCTGAAATACTGGAAAAACATCCTCAGTGATGGTAACTTCTCATGGTTATATTCGTTATTAACTATCAGATACTTTGGTTTTTTCATAGAGACTCAGAAAATAAAGTTTATCAGTAATGAATCTGTATATGCTAAGTCTCAATCTGGTATTAATTTTGGTTGGTAGTAGATCTCTTTCCAGTGGTGTCCACAGTATCCTAAACACAGTGGGTTATATACCTGACGTATTTATTCTTATATATAATAAGAGTCATTCAGGGAGTTGCATGAGTGTGAACCAGTGTCTAGGATGGAGAGTGCAGAGTGCATGTGAAGAAACCTGTGAAGCTGAGCCCACCTGGGACAGAAAGTACAGGAGACTCGTGGTCCAGGTGGAGGAGAACCCTACATCCCTCCAAGGGTGGGGCGAAAGGCCATACTTTTCCCCATAGGGAAGAGGGAACGGGGAAGAATTGGTAGCAGTGTGGTCTGTGATGACAGTGACATTGGAAGAAGACTTACTTTCCTAAATATTTCTCTGCAATAAACCAGGTTTTGAGGGAAGGACGAAAAATGAGCTGGTGGAGAGGAGAAAATTCCCCTGCCAGATGGGGTAAAGTATTTCAAAGGCGTAAATCTGGTAACATGTTAATGTACAAGCCATGAGGTTAGGAGTAAAGCAAACAGACCTCATTTTCTGGAAGAAAGATTCTGTCAGAATATAATAAACAATAGATAAGTAAATGTCAAACATTTCCATCCTTAAGAAAAACATGCTTTTGTTTCCTTACTGAATTTCCTTTATTCTTTCCCTAAATCACAGTCCCTGAAGGTTTATGTCATGAAATTTAACAAGAGAATTTAAAAATTGGTGGCTTTGTTAAAATTCAGATCCTCTAGTTTTTTATTACTTGACATAAAAGTTACTCATGTTAGGTGTGAATACACGAATGTCAAGGAACTTTGAAGGAACTTTAAGTGACTTGAACCATATATCTGTGTTCTCAGTGAAGAATGAAAACACCCCAAAGGAGGTTTAATGTGGAGTAAACCAGGTCTGGAAATGGTCTGCGCTGAAAGACCTAATGGCCTTTTGATGTCTGATTCTTTGATTTGGCCTTTTCTTTTTAAAGGGGTACTGTGTGATTATAATTAGAAACATTTCAAGCTCTTTACCTGGGAAGTTAATTGCTCCCTAACTTGCTCTGCTGCGACTCATCGTGTGGTTTTGAATGATAGCCGTATTTGAAATGACTGCTTGTGCAGTCGAGAAAGTTCCAGTTCGTCATGAGTTTTATCACACACAGCTGATGGGAAGTCATTCATTTTGCAGCTTGCGGCTATGATGTGAACATACCTTTATCATATACTTAAGATGTTTCGTTTTAATGATTTTCTAAGTAATTAATGGGAATATAATAGTTTGCTTTTCTTGCAGGTGGTACCGTCGTATTTGAAGTGGGAAATTATGGATAAATAAGTAGAAGGCATTACGAAAATTTTACATTCTTTTTTGTTAGGTGTCTTAAAAAGGATTCGGCTTTGCATTGATAGCGACATTTGTGTCGTCTTGAGCAGTTATCCCTATGCTTTGGGAAAAATGTTCCTAAAAACTCTGAATATAATTTTCTTCTCAGAAATAGCTTTCTTAAGTATCACTGGTGGTGGTGGTGGGGACCCATCTGTTCTCTTTTCTGCACTCTGCTTGAGCATCTGAAACCATTTTAGATGGAGAGCAAAGCTTCCAGTTTATTGTAAGCATTCCTGAGCCCCAGTGAGCATGCTGACATAACCCTGCCTCTAAGAAGCACGATGGAAAGCTCGAAGGGAGGACAGAAATCTGCGGTGACCTTGTTTCAAGTTGAAAAGGAAATTTCTATTCTGTGAAGTCCTTCTTTGTGGGCACGTCTTCACAGAGCTCTGCGTTTCTTCTCGCTGCTTTAAATGAGTGTCTGTATAATATGACAGTCAGGAGGCCTCTTATTGACAGAGACAGTTGTGACACCATTTTACACAATAGGTTTAATTTGGAACATGAGATTTTTAGGTTTATTGGATGCTTTCTTTAGAAATTAAGTTTGCAAAACTCATATCTTTTAGCTTCTTGAGTTTTACTACAATCAAAATTGACTTTGGCAATGAGATGTGGAGAACTAATATAATCCAGTGGGAGTTGATAAACTAATAAAATGTAGCAATTCTTCATTTAATGTTTTATAGTTACCAAAATGATTTTAATAGATACCCTCTTAATTAATCCTCAGTAGAGTTTTATGTGGTTTATTAATAAGTTTATTGCTTATTATTATCTGCATTTTAAAGGGAGAAACTGAGGTTCAAAGAGGTGAAGCAGTTTAACCAGTGTGGCTTAGCTAGGGTGTGGCTGAGCTGGGACTTCCACCGAGGCCTTTAGATCCCTGATTCAGTGCTAGAACACTTTTACCTTTGGTGTCACTCAGTAGATTTCCTTTTGTGCTTTTTTAATGACTTGTTCCAAGTGATGACAACATATACTATGCCATTACTTATTCATGGCTTAATTCCCAAATGGGAATTAAGCTTCTGCCAACTGCCCACCATGTTCTGTGCATAGGGCCGCCTCCCCTTCTCTGCCATGCTCACTGGGTCTGGTGTGGACGCCTGGTCCAAAGGCAGCAAGTTCATTTTACTCAGAGGTACACAGAGCTCAAGGTCACACTGCTGGTAAATGGAGGTGCCAGGATTTGAAACTGTGTGTGTTTGACTCTAGCCCTGATCTTAGCTATATTGCGCTGCCCCTTCTCCCTGATCTTGGGAATTTGGAGCTGGAAAACCAAGAGACTAACTCAGTGCAGAAGCTAAAATCATTCCAAGTTACTCTGAGGAAGGTTGGCTGGGCAGCTGCGATGGGCCATATGCGAGCTGAAGTTTGAGCAGTTAGTTGATGCCAACAGGAAAATGGAGCCAGATGCACAGAGAGAGGCCAGACGCCTGAAGAAATGCAGCCCATGTGTAGACGGGCTTTGTCTCTTCCCGTTCCTTCTCAGGAGAGACACTTCGCCGCGATCCTGCATCTTTGCAGTGTACGGCTGTTTTATTTTAGGTGGTGTGAGTTGGAAGGTATTTTAAAAATTTATTTAAATAGTTACGTTTATTTTAAAAAATAGACAAAATGTGGCCTATATACAACATGTATACGTTAAAAAAAATACATTTATCTTAGAATAGACAAAGGCGAACTGAAATGTCCCGTCAAAATCATCACAAATTCGTGCTAACAAAGTCTGAATTAGTTATGGGTATGGCATGCTTTTGTAGATTCCTTAGGAATATTACGGAAGATTATTCATAAAAAATGAAATTAATGATACTACTTTTTAGCAACATCTAGGGTTTATTCAGTAGAAATAAATTCATAATGTGTATAAAATCTGAAAAATTTGCAACATTTTTTGTTTGAGAGAGATTGGAGACCACTAAATAAATAATAAATAATCCTCCCGCATCGGGCTGAGTGTGCTCACCTGGTCACGGCCAGAGCTGCGAGCAGGAGCCTGTGCTGGATTCCTGGAGAGAGAGGACGGGCTGAATGAACAGTGCTTTCAGGGCCGTGCCCCTCCCAAGGCCAAGGACTGTGGCGTGCTGGGGAGAGGGTGGGGCGGGAAAGGGCAGAGGTCCTCTTCTTGTCGGGGAAGAGCTGACTGCGGTCGGAGAAGAGCATCACACACGCAGCCCGCAGGTGCACATTTAACAAAGGGTGCCCCTTGTAATTCACGGGAAAAATGTCAGCAGTGTCGGTTTTCTCTCTTTCCTTCTCCAGAGGTAACCACGCCTTTCTTGATCCTACTTTATGCTTTTACCGTATCTTTTAAAGGCTGTTTACTTCCTTGAAAAGATACCTCATTTTCATTAGGATGAAGTCTCTTCAAGGAGGGTTGTTGTCTGTGCCTTACGCAAGTAGACTTTTGATAGTCATAACTGAGCAGTTTCTCACACAGACCAGGACACGTATGAATCCCACACCGAAATCACAAATTAGTCCCAAATTACGACTCCCACTGTATGCACTTTAAAGGGGAACAGCGTAATTCCACAACAGATTTCAATTGCTTTTCTTTTTCTAACTTGTGTGTTTAAAGCTCTAAATTGTTTTAAGAAATGCTGAAGTTGTGGGCTTCCCCGGTGGCGCAGTGGTTGGGGGTCCGCCTGCCGATGCAGGGGACACGGGTTCGTGCCCCGGTCCGGGAAGATCCCACCTGCCGCGGAGCGGCTGGGGCCGTGAGCCATGGCCGCTGAGCCTGCGCGTCCGGAGCCTGTGCTCCGCAGCGGGAGAGGCCACGGCAGTGAGAGGCCTGCATACCGCAAAAAAAAAAAAAAAAAAAGAAATGCTGAAGTTGTATCCTACCAATTTTTATGTCGTGTTTTCCTTGTGGTTCATTGATCTTCAGTATGAGTTCTTATTAGACAGTTAGAAATTACCTAATGATGTGTTTTCTGCTTTCCTGAGGAATGACCTTTATCCCCTCTCAGCAGGCAGAGATAGGAAACAGATGAATGTATACATCGACAAGCATATATGTGCGTACATATATAAACATACATATATATACATGTGTGTTTTTATTCATATACATACAATAATACACATATCTACCTCTGTTTCTGTATCTAGCTAAATGTATAAAAATCATGAATTCACACTAATTCCAGTTCCAGGGAGATACCACAGGGTTGTTTTTTCCCTTTCCTTATTTGTTATTCCCTTCTCTGACAACGAGAGGTCTGACTTCCAATATCTGTAGAGTTGTTTGCCCAAACCTTGAATGCCAGGAAGTGGTTTTTGAATTGATAAAGGATACTCTGTGACAAAAGAAAACTAAAACTGTAGTTTAATTCTTCTTTGAGTTCTTTTTGCCCTTAGCCTTTGAGCCTTCGATCCAAGCGTTGTGTTCAAAAGTTGGCTTGGTAATTCTTCCCCCTTCTCCCGCTTCAGCATGATTGTGTTATTAATCTTTTGAAGTGCCACTGGATTTTTTTTATTATTGTTGTTGTTTCATCTTAGAATTTCCCTCCTCCATCCTTGTTTATTTTACTTCTTACTTTTTAGTAAATGGAACATTAACATGGTTTTAAAAATCAGATCAGAACTACAATGTGTATTCAGAGAAGTGTCTCCCCACCTCCATCCCTTCGGTCCTTTCCTCTCCGTTCCCAGCCTCCCCTGTCGATTGGTGGTCTCATCGGTCTCAGGCTGATCCTCTGTGTTCGTTTTTGCACAGATGAGCAGGTACATGTATATCTCATGATTTTCTCTTCATTCTTACGCTTTGCTTTTTCATTAGTTGTAAAGTGGAATCAGTCACTCTTCTTTCATCAGCATGGTATGTTAATATGTGGATGAATCATAGTTTATACAACTGCTGTCCTGCCTATGGGCATAGAGATTGTATCCAATATTCTCAATGACAGGATAGGAGATATATATTTTTGCATTGCTTGAAATACATATTCAGGGTAACTTTTTAGGAATGAGAATGCTGGGTGAAAAGACAAACATAGACGTAGTTTTGCTGTGTATTGCCAAAGACCCCTTCATGAAGGTTGCATTGATTGAATCTCTCCTGGCTCCATATTAGAGTGACTTTTGACCCACAGCCTTCCAAGTAGAATGTGTGGTTGTATTTTAAATTTTTTGAAAATCTGATTGTTGATAAATAGTTTCTCAGTATAGTTTTAATTTTCATTTCTCTTATAATAAGCGAGAGTAAACATTTTCATATATTTAAGGGCCATTTTAACAGCTTTATTGAGTTATAATTGAAATACAGTACATTCATGTTTTGACATATGTATACACTTGTGAAACTATCAACACAAAAAATATGTCTATGTGAGCATTAATTATTCCCCAAAGTTTCCTCTTGCCCCTGTGTAATCTCTCCTGCCCACCCTTCTTCCTTCTGCATATGCAGGCAACCACTGATCTCCCGTCGCTATGTTTTAATTTCTGGAATTTTAAGTAGCTGGAAGCATATTGTTTGTATACTTTTTGGTCTCACTTGTTTCCCTTGGCTTAGTGACGATGAGATGCATGCATGTTGTGCTGCATATCAGTAGTTCATGCTTTTTTTTTTGAGTAATATTCCATTGTATGGATTTACCATAATTTGTTGATCCATGTGTCTGCTGATGGACATTCACACTGTTTTCACTTTGGGGGCTATTACAGGTAAAGCTTCTCTGAACATCAGTGTCGAGTCTTTGTGTGGACATTGCTCTTTGTTCTCTTGGACCTAAAAGTCAAATATCCAGGTCCTGTGGGAGGTGGGCGTTTAACTCTTCAAGAAAGTGCCCAACTCTTCTCTGTTTTACATCCTCCCCAGCGTGTGTAAGAGCTCTAGTTCCTCCACATCCTTGCCAAAACCTCATATGACCGGTGTTTTTATTTTCACAGTTCCAACAGGTATGTACAAGTATCTCTTTGTGGTTTTAATTTGCATTTCCCTAATGACTAATGTTGAAAAAACTTTTCATGTCCTTTTTTTTTTGCCATACATCTGCTTTGGTGAGTGTTCAGATTTTTAGTCTATTTTTTAACTAGGTTGATTATTTTCTTATTATTGAGTTTTGAGAATTCTTTGTACATACTGGACACAAGTCCTTTAACAGATAGATTTGCAAATATTGTCTCCCAGTGTGTGACTTTTCTTTTCATTCTTTTAATAGTTTCTTTCAAAGAGCAGGTGTTTTCAATTTTGATGAAATCCGGTTTATTTATTTGTTCTTTTATGGATTGTGCTTTTAGTGTCATAGCGAAGGACTCTTTCCCTAACTTCGGGTCACAAAGGTTTTCTCCTGCTTTCTTTTGGAAATTTTACAGTTTTAGGTTTTACATTTAGGAATATGACTTGTTTATTAAGTTAATTTTGTATATGCTGGGAAGTATGAATTGAAATTTTTTTCTGTTTATTTCATGACATTGCCTTCTTGTCCTTTTAATACAAGAGTATAGAATCTGTAGTGACGTAAGCTGCCTCATTCGTAATATTGTTAATTTGTATTGTCTTTCTCCAAGTCAGTCTGGCTACAGTTTTATAAATTTTATGAGTCTTCTCAAAGAATCAGCTTTCGGTTACACTGATTTTTTTCTAATGTTTTCTGGCCCTATTTTATTGACTTCTGTTCTGATTATTATTGTTCTTTTCTTTCTTCTACGTATTTTGTGTTTAATTTTCTAGTCTTTTTCTAACTTGTTAAGGTGAAAGCTGATGCCATTGACTTGAAATCTGTATATTAAAGTTTTTCTATGTAGTTATTCAGTTCTATCAAAGTACAGCTGTAGCAGCATCTCTTTAATTTTGATATGTGTTATGTTCATTTTCATTAAGTTCAAAATATTTTCTAACTTCTTGTTTTATTTCTTCTTTTGACGCATAGGTTTGACAGAAGAGTGTTATTTAGTTTTCAGTTATTTGGGGGTTTCCTAGAAATCTTTCTTATATAGCTTTTAAATTTAATTCCACTGTGATCAGAGAGTATGCACAGCATGACTTGAATCCTTTTAAAGTTTTTGAGAATTGTTTTATGTTCCAGAATATGGTCTATTTTGGTAAGTGTTCCACTCTTGAAATCAATATGTATTCTGCCGTGGCTGGGTGGAATTCGATTAGATCATGTTGGCTGATAGTGTTGTTCAAATCCTGTTTATCCTTACCTGCCTGCTTTTCCTATCAATTAGTGATAGAGAGCGATATTGAGATTTTTAATTATAATTTTGCATGTCTTTATTCATCCTTGCAGTTCCGTAAGTTTTTATTTTTTGTATTTAGAAGATTTGTATCCTGTTAGTCTATTGAGTAATTATTATGAGATGACTTTTTTATTGTTGGCAGTATTCTTTGCTCTGAAATCTACTTGGGCTGATATTAGTATAGCCATTCCAGATTTCTTTTGATTAGTGTTGGTGTGGTATATTCTTTTAATACTTTTAGTTTATTGGCCTCTTTATTTTTTATTTATTTATTTATTTTTTTGTGGTACATGGGCCTCTCACTGTTGTGGTCTCTCCCATTGCGGAGCGCAGTCTCCGGATGCGCAGGCTCAGCGGCCATGGCTCACAGGCCCAGCCGCTCTGCGGCATGCGGGATCTTCCCGGACCGGGGCACAAACCCATGTCCCCTGCATCGGCAGGCGGACTCTCAACCACTGTGCCACCAGGGAAGGCCAGGCCATTTACATTTAATGTGACTAATGATATGGTGAATTTTAAATCTGGAATATTGCTATTTGTTTTTCCTGTATGTCCATTAGTTTCCCTTTTTATTTTTTTCTGCATTCTTTTGCATTGTTGCATATTTTTAATGAATCCTTTCATTTCTTTTATTGGCTTGTTAGCTGTAACTAGTGGCTTTGTTATTTTAGTGGCTGCTTTAGAATTTAGCATATACATTTTAAAGTTGTCACAGTCTACCCTCAGGTGATATTATACTAATTCACATGTAAGAATCTTACAATTGTTTACTGCCATTTCTCCTCCTGTGACTTTGTGTTATTCTTGTCATACATTTTACTCTTACATGTCATAAAGCACACACTACATTGTATTATTTTCATTCAGTGAATTATTTTTTACAGATATTTAGATAATATAAAAAATGTCTTATATGCATACCTTGGTGTATATCCATATTTCTGTTTCATGTCATTATCCTTCAGCTTGAGGACTCCCTTTATTATTATTATTACTGTAGGTGTCCTGTTATGAATTCTTCCGTCATTTATTTGTACGTCTGGGAAGTATTTCACCTTTTTTTTTGAAAAATACTTTCACTGGGTATGGAATTTTAAGATTTTTCTTTCAGTAATTTAAGGATGTTGCTTCACTGTCTTCTTGATTACATTGTTTCTGCCAGGAAGTCTGCTGCCGTTCTTATTTTTGTTCCTCTAATTTTTTCTAGCTGTTCTCAAGATTCTTTTTTTCTTTGTCACTGGTTTTGGGGCAGTTTGATTATGGTGTGCCTTTGGTGTAGTTTTCTTTATTTTTCTTGTGCTTGGAGTTCTTTGAGTTCTTGGATCTGTAAATTTATAATTTTAGCTAAATTTGAAAAGCTTTCGGCCATTATTTCTTCAAATATTTTCTGTTCCCATCTCTCTCT